>NW_027507786.1:12467309-12942309 GCF_037356315.1 Lithobates pipiens
AGTCTTGAAGGCACAAATAGCTACTGGAGTCCTCAGGTCCTGTGATCTAATAAATTCTGAACGGAAAGTAAAGGTTTTCTGAAAAATCTGTTGGGTGTCTACTCATTTATGCTGAGCAATGTATATACAGTATCTCATAAAAGTGAGTACATCCCTCAAATTTTTGTAAATATTTTATTCTATCTTTTCATGTGACAACACTGAAGAAATGACACTTGTCTACAATGTAAAGTAGTGAGTGTACAGCTTGTATAACAGTGTAACTTTGCCGTCCCCTCAAAATAACTCAATACACAGCCATTAATGTCTAATCCACTGGCAACAAAAGTGAGCACACACCTGAGTGAAAATGTCCAAATTGGGCCCAAAGTGTCAATATTTTGTGTGGCCACCATTATTTTCCAGCACTGCCTTAACCCTCTTGGGCATGGAGGTCACCAGAGCTTCACAGGTTGTCACTGGAGTCCTCTTCCCCTCCCCCATGATGACATCACAGAGCTGGTGGATGTTGGAGACCTTGCGCTCCTCCACCTTCCGTTTGAGGATGTCCCACAGATGATCAATAGGGTTTAGGTCTGGAGACATGCTTGGCCAGTCCATCACCTTTACCCTCAGTTTTTTTATCAAGGCAGTGGTGGTCTTGGAGGTGTGTTTGGGGTGGTTATCATGTTGGAATACTGCCCTGTGGTCCAGTCTCTGAAGGGAGGGGATCATGCTCTGCCTCAGTATGTCACAGTACATGTTGGCATTCATGGTTCCCTCAATGATCTGTAGCTCCCCAGTGCCGGCAGCACTCATGCAGCCCCAGACCATGACACCCCCACCACCATGCTTGACAGCAGGCAAGACACACTTGTCTTTGTCCTCCTCACCTGGTTGCCACCACACACGCTTGTCACCATCTGACACCAAATAAGTTTATCTTGGTCTCATCAGACCACAGGACATGGTTCCAGTAATCCATGTCCTTAGTCTGCTTGTCTTCAGCAAACTGTTTGCAGGCTTTCTTGTGCATCATCTTTAGAAGAGGCTTCCTTCTGGGATGACAGCCATGCAGACCAATTTGATGCAGTGTGCGGCGTATGGTCTGAGCACTGACAGGCTGACCCCCCCACCTCTTCAACCTTTGCAGCAATGCTGGCAGCACTCATACGTCTATTTCCCAAAGACAAACTCTAGATATGATGTTTAGCACATGCACTGAACTTCTTTGGTCGACCATGGCAAGGCACGTTCTGAGTGTAACCTGTCCTGTTATGCAGCTGTATGGTCTTCTTCACCACTGTGATGCAGCTCAGTTTTCAGGGTCTTGGCAATCTTCTTATAGCCTAGGCCATCTTCCTGTAGAGCAACAATTCTTTTTTTCAGAGTTCTTTGCCATGAAGTACCATATTGAACTTCCAGTGACCAGTATGAGAGAGTGAGAACAATAATACCAAATTTAACACACTTGCTCCCCATTCACATCTGAGGCCTTGTAACACTAACGAATCACATGACACCGGGGAGGAACGATCGATGGCTAATTGGGCGCAATTTGGACATTTTCACTTAGGGGTGTATTCACTTTTGTTGCCAGTGGTTTAGACATTAATGGCTGTGTGTTGTGTTATTTTTGAGGGGACAGCAAATGTACACTGTTATAAAAGCTGTACACTCACTACTTTACATTGTATATGTATGTATATATATATATTTATATATATATATATATATATATATATATAAATATATATTGTTCCTATTTTCCTATTTCACCAACATTTTGCAAAACATGTAAGTTTGTAGGAAAATCAGATTGGCTGAAATTATTCTGCTCATCTCTATTGATAAGTCTGCCTTGGATTTGTTTCCTATATTTCTCCATAGCCATTAACACTGACAATTGTCTATTACAACAATGTAAGGCGAGCCAGATTGTGCTTAAAGTTGCCCTTTAACTCTAAAAGATTAACATTTAACTGGAGCGCCTCTTTAATTTTCCTCAGCTGCAACCTCTACAATCTATTGTTGGAAAATAATCACCTTGAAAGCGGAGGTTCGCCCAACATTATCCACATTTGTGTCGGTATATCCCTAACTCCCTACCCCCTTCTCTGGCGATGATCAATACACAGGGACAAACAGTAATTACACCACTTACTCATGGTGGATGTGGGAATTCACCCCGGAGCTCCTGCAAAAGCACACGTTCTCCTTGTTGAGCAAAATACCGCCTCCCCCCCCCCCTTTTTTTTTGTGATTGTTGCTAAACCATTTATATTTCATAGGCATCTTTGGAAAGTAGAACACTGTAAATGAAAAGCTCGTAGCCCGGGGTTGTCCGCATCTCCTACCTGCCGCCACTTAGGAGCGCTGCCGCTTGCTGCTTTCGCCTTTCTTTTTGCGCATTTAATCTCCTCTTAATCCCGCAGGGAAACTCAGCCAGCATGGCACATTTTAATATGATCGGGAAAGAGTTAAAAGGATTTGCATATTTTATCCCCCGGAATCTGATGTTACTTAATTGCTGCGCTTACCACAGCCGGCCAAATCGCGAGAAGGCAACGAGCCAGCAGACGAGGATGCTGGGGGAAAAAGAGATCTGTTTTTAGCCTTTTTACCTTCTCTGGATTCAAGTGGCAATGGGTCTCTTATGTATTAAATAACACTGTCTTCTGTAATGGGCATTGTTTAATTGGCCAGCTCCTTGATCAGCGCTTTCAATTTTATAGCCTCAGTTTTCTGTTAATGCTTTTTGACTGAGCATTGTTTCGGGTCCTGGTGCCCAACCTGCAGCCACAGGGCCACATGCAGTTCTTTGGTACTTGTTGTGCAGTCCCAAGACCCCAGCAATCTGTAGTGAGAATATAAGTATTGATCTGTAAAGTGGCAATAGAAATGATTTCTAATGTATTTGTCATTATTCAATGCTTCATGTATTATGTCCTCACTCCTCAGACTCTCACTGTCTGCATGGCCCCAGCATCCAACCCAAGCTGTAACATAACCTCATTCTCCAACCAAACCTGTAACATAACCTCATTCTCCAACCAAACCTGTAACATTACCTCATTCTCCAACCAAACCTGTAACGTCCCCAGTCTCCAACCCAACCTGTAACATCCCCAGTCTCCAACCCAACCTGTAACATTACCTCATTCTCCAACCAAACCTGTAACATGTCCCCAGTCTCCAACCAAACCTGTAACATGTCCCCAGTCTCCAACCAAACCTGTAACATTACCTCATTCTCCAACCAAACCTGTAACATGTCCCCAGTCTCCAACCAAATCTGTAACATTACCTGATTCTCCAACCAAGCCTGTAACATGTCCCCAGTCTCCAACCAAACCTGTAACATTACCTCATTCTCCAACCAAACCTGTAACATGTCCCCAGTCTCCAACCAAACCTGTAACATTACCTCATTCTCCAACCAAACCTGTAACATGTCCCCAGTCTCCAACCCAACCTGTTACGTCCCCAGTCTCCAACCCAACCTGTAGCGTCCCCCGTCTCCAACCCAACCTGTAGCGTCCCCATTCTCCAACCCAACCTGTAACATGTCCCCAGTCTCCAACCCAACCTGTAGCGTCCCCAGTCTCCAACCCAACCTGTAACATGTCCCCAGTCTCCAACCCAACCTGTAGCATCCCCAGTCTCCAACCCAACCTGTAGCGTCCCCAGTCTCCAACCCAACCTGTAACGTCCCCAGTCTCCAACCCAACCTGTAACGTCCCCAACCCAACCTGTAACGTCCCCAGTCTCCAACCCAAACTGTAACATGTCCCCAGTCTCCAACCCAACTTGTAACATGTCCCCAGTCTCCAATCTAATCTGTAACATGTCCCCAGTCTCCAACCAAACCTGTAACATGTCCCCAGTCTCCAACCAAACCTGTAACATGTCCACAGTCTCCATCCAAACCTGTAACATATTCCCAGTCTCCAACCAAACCTGTGACATTACCTCATTCGCCAACCAAACCTATAACATGTCCCCAGTCTCCAATCAAACCTGTAACATGTCCCCAGTCTCCATCCAAACCTGTAGCATATTCCCCCAGTCTCCAACCAAACCTGTAACATTACATCATTCTCCAACCAAACCTATAATATGTCCCCAGTCTCCAACCAAACCTGTAACATTACCGCATTCTCCAACCAAACCTGTAACATGTCCCGAGTCTCCAACCAAACCTGTAACATGTCCCCAGTCTCCAACCAAACCTGTAACATTACCACATTCTCCAACCAATCTTGTAATATTATTGCATCCTCCAACCAAACCCGTAACATGTCCCCAGTCTCCAACCAAACCTGTAAAATTACCACATTCTCCAACCATACCCTGTAACATGTCCCCAGTCTCCAACCAAACCTGTAACATTAGTATGAGAAATCCTTGTGCTGTCTGTGCTCAGTAAAAAATATAAAATCATAAAAAATATATACAATATATACCATATAATCAACAATGTCCACTATAACAAATGACAAAGCATTACAATAAAAGTTCATAAAGTGCTGTGATTCTTCCATATCGTGATGGTGCCTTTCAAGTGCCATCCGTGCAAAATAAGTTCTTTGAAAAGTGCAATTCGTGCAACAATATATGGAAAAAAGTATTGAAAGTGCTGTGCTCCCCTTCCTCTTGTGCCCTCACTCACAAGCTAACTATGTAGAGATCACCTGTACTGGTGAAATATATCTTTCATAGCTGTGTCTTTATCCTCTTCCACGCGTCCCCAGTAGTTAGACGTACTTATAGGATAAGAAATAGAGCAAACATGGTGTGATATTGTTTAAAAGGGTTTTATAATAAAGTAATATCCACTCACATGTTAGTCTTTCATGACAAGCAAATAAATGCTGTGCATACCGCGGTTTACATTCCAAAATCCAGGAAATGATGTCACCGGAAGTCCCTGTACCTAATGCATTTCACTCCGCCCTGGGAGCGCCATCGGAGGCAGAGAGCAGGAACCTCGCATACTAATTCTTAAAGGAGTACGCACCTTTTTCTTGCAGCAGTCAAAATTGAATTTAATTTATTTAAGCACACCACAGCGCAGGGAAATTCATAGTAATCCTGTAACATTACCTCATTCTCCAACCAAACCCAAAGCATGTCCCTAGTCTCCAAAAAAAACTGCAGCATGTCTCCAGCCTACAAAAAAATATAATATGTCTCCAGTCTTCAACCTAAAATACAGCAAGTCTCTGGTCTCCAAATGAGTCTATAACCTCTTCAGTCTTCAACAATACTTGCATTAAGTTCCCACTAACCAAACCTACATCTTGTCTCCATCTCCATCCAACTCTGTAGCATATCCCCATTCTCAAATCAAACCTGCAGCATGTTCCCAATTTCCAGCCAAACCTGTAACATGCCTCCAGTCACTAATCAAACCTGTAACATACCCCCAGTCTCCCACCAAACCTGTAGCATGTCTGAAGTCCTCAACCAAGCCTGCGGCATGTCTCTAGTCTCCAATCAAATCTTCACCATGCCCCTAGTCTGCAACTCATCCTGCAGCATGTCCCCAGTCTTCAACCAAACCTGCAGAATGTCCCCAGTCTCCAACCAAACCTGCAGTATGCCCCCAGTCTCCAACCAAACCTGTAGCCTGTCCCTAGTCCCCAATCAAATCATTCCCCTAGTCTGCAACCCAACCCTCTGCATGTCCCCAGTCTCCAACCAAACCTACATTATGCCCAAGTCTCCAAACAATCCTATAACATGTCTACAGTATCTAGGCAAACCTGTAGTATGTCCCTATTCTCCACCCAAATCTGCAACATTCTCCAATGAAACCTGAAGCATGTCTCTAGTCTTCAACCAAACCTGCATCATGCCCCCAGTCTCTAACCAAAGTTCCAGCATGCCCCCCGTCTTCAACCAAACCTGCAGCATGCCCCCAGTCTCTAACCAAACCTCCAGCATGCCCCCCGTCTTCAACCAAACCTGCAGCATGCCCCCAGTCTCTAACCAAACCTCCAGCATGCCCCCCGTCTTCAACCAAACCTGCAGAATGTTTCCAGTCTCCAACCAAACCTCCAGCATGCCCCTAGTCATCAACCAAACCTGCAGCATGTTCCCAGTCTCCAACCAAACCTGCAGAATGTCCCCAGTCTCCAACCAAACCTTTAGCATGTCTGAAGTCCTCAACCAAACTGGAGGCATGCCCCTAGTCTCAAATCAAATTTGCAGCATGCTCCTAGTCTGCAACCCAACCTGCAGCATGTCCCCAGTTTTCAACCAAACCTGCAATATGCCCCCAGTCTCCAACCAAACCTGTAGCATGTCCCTAGTCTCCAATCAAATCTGCAATATGCCCCCATTCTCCAAACTTATAACATGTCTACAGTATCTAGGCAAACCTGTAGCGTGTCCCTATTCCCCACACAAATCTGCAGAATTATCAAATGAAACCTGAAGCATGTGTCTAATCTTCAACCATACCTGCAGCATGCCCCCCAGTCTCTAACCAAACCTCCAGCATGCCCCCCAGTCTTCAACCAAACCTTCAGAATATTCCCAATCTCCAACCAAACCTGCAGAATGTCCCCAGTCTCCAAGCAAACACCCTTGGCATGTCTGAAGTCCCCAACCAAACCTGCGGCATATCCCTACTCTCAAATCAAATTTGCAGCATGCCCCTAGTCTGCAACCCAACCTGCAGAATGTCCCCAGTCTCCAAGCAAACCTGCAGTATGCCCCTAGTCTTCAACCAAACTTATAACATGTCTACAGTATCTAGGAAAACCTGTATTATGTCCCTATTCTCCACCCAAATCTGCAGAATTCTCCAATGAAACCTGAAGCATGTCTCTAGTCTTCAACCAAACCTGCAGCATGCCCCCAGTCTCTAACCAAACCTCCAGCATGCCCCCCGTCTTCAACCAAACCTGCAGCATGCCCCCAGTCTCTAACCAAACCTCCAGCATGCCCCCCGTCTTCAACCAAACCTGCAGAATGTTTCCAGTCTCCAACCAAACCTCCAGCATGCCCCCAATCATCAACCAAACCTGCAGCATGTTCCCAGTCTCCAACCAAACCTGCAGAATGCCCCTAGTCTTCAACCAAACTTATAACATGTCTACAGTATCTAGGAAAACCTGTATTATGTCCCTATTCTCCATCCAAATCTGCAGAATTCTCCAATGAAACCTGAAGCATGTCTCTAGTCTTCAACCAAACCTGCAGCATGCCCCTAGTCTCCAACTAAATCTGTAAAATGTCCCCAGTCTCCAACCAAACCTGCAAAATGTCCCCAGTCTCCAACCAAACCTGCAAAATGTCCCGAGTCTCCAACCAAATTGTAGCATGTCTCTAGTCTCCAACCATACCTACAACATAATATATGTAAGGCTGCGCCAATCCCTCTAACATAAGATAAAATACTAAATAAAATTAAATATATAAACAATAATACAATTGAACAATAAGACCTCAAATGCTGTGTAAAGTGACAAAAAGAAAAAGAGTCCAATCTAAGAAAAGTTCATAGGTGAATCCAAATAACGGACGTAGATGTCCTCAGATGACAACACCCCCGTGGTTCAACACTTTCCAAAGCGCGTGAAGTGCCCGTCACCAAATGTTGAATGCGCTTACCAGAAAACATATGAAATGAAGCATATATAAATGGTCAGTGGACAACATCCAGGTCAGCCTTCCTCAGCTGGGTCAGCACTCCATCCCTTAGCGATCTTTCAGGATAATGATCTGTTCAGTGGTCTCGATATAAGGCACTCAAAGACCCACTCTCACCTGGAACTTCCTGCCGTATGTAAACCTGTATTATGTCCCTATTCTCCATCCAAATCTGCAGAATTCTCCAATGAAACCTGAAGCATGTCTCTAGTCTTCAACCAAACCTGCAGCATGCCCCTAGTCTCCAACTAAATCTGTAAAATGTCCCCAGTCTCCAACCAAACCTGCAATATGTCCCCAGTCTCCAACCAAATTGTAGCATGTCTCCAGTCTCCAACTATACCTACAACATGTCCACAATTTTAAACCAATCTTGTAGCATGTATACAGTCTCCAACCAAGTCTGTAACACATCCCCAGTCTTCATCAAAACCTGCAGTATACCCCCAGTCTTCAACCAAATCTACAGCATGTCCCCAGTCTCCAACCAAATCTGTAGATTGTCTGAAGTTTCCCACTAAACTTGCAGCATGTCCATGGTCTCCAACCAAGTCTATAACATGTTCCCAGTCTTCAACAAAACGATGTCGCTATTATCTAACCAAACCTGTAGCATGTCTTCTCATGCACCTGGGAGTGGACAACAGCCTGATGTGAGGATGCTGCCTACGCTGACACACGGGATTCCTGAAAAGGCAACACATTGAAGACATGCATCTTCACCTTCATCAAGAAAACTGATTGACAGCGGCACTGAGGTGCTGATTTTGCATGTCAATGCCCTCACATTGGCCAGATTTTATGAATGAAGAGGCACACATGCTCGATGATAGTAAGAATTATTGGAAACGTGGTCCCAAGAACATGACTAGTGAGGAGATCATGAGTTTGTGGCACAGAGGAAGCAGGACAGGAAGAAAGATGAAGAAAGATAAAATAATGTTTCTCAGGACTTTGTCAGAAGTAATCATTTAGTGTAATGCTATAATTTGTTCTAATTAATTCCATTTCCTTATTTGTTACACTGCATTGTCATTCAGTCTGCAACAGGAACAAGGCTGACAGTCTGGAAGCTCTGATGAGCGATGGGAAATGTAGTTCAGCTTCAAGATGGAGGAACAATTGGTATAGCACACAGTTAGTTCTTTTCAATAAATAAAGGAAATGGCTGAGTAGGTTGTTCGGGACCCCCCTGACCTCTGCAGCATTAACACATGATTTTCTCACTGTCAGCACTCACATCCTCAGGCTAATCCATGCGGTCATGTATTTTAATTGGTTTGTCAGTGACCTTCTGAGCCTTCTTCGTGACCCTTACTGGAGTGTCTTTATGAAGAATTGATTTGCAGAATATATTTTTCTACATATTATCATGTGGCATTGAAATGCACCTAAACCTTGTCTGGAGGTGAAGGATGAACCGAGAGAAATCGGAAGAATACAGCCCTGCATGAGGGAGAGGGAGAGCGTAAACTGTGTTTTTGTTATATTTTTATTACGTGTTAAACCTTATTTTTATTTATTTCTATTGCGCTGTTCATGTCATTATTGGACATCAAGAACCACGGTGTCATTGTTTTGGACCCCCAAATATCAGAGTGTTGATGTTCTGGATCCCCAACTGTCAGTGTGTTATTATTCTGGACCGCCAAGTGTCAGTGTGTTTTTGTTCTGGACTCCCCAAGTGTCAGTGTGTCATTTTTCTGGATCCCCAAGTGTCAGTGTGTTATTGTTCTATACCCCCAAGTGTCAGGATGTCATTGTTCTGGACCCCCAAGTGTCAGTGTGTCATTGTTCTGGATCCCCAAGTGTCAGTGTGTTATTGTTCTATACCCTCAAGTGTCATTGTTCTTGATCCCCAAGTGTCAGTGTGTCATTGTTCTCGATCCCCAAGTGCCAATGTCATTGTTCTGGATCCCCAAGTGTCAGTGTGTCATTGTTCTGGATCCCCAAGTGTCAGTGTGTTATTATTCTGGACCGCCAAGTGTCAGTGTGTCTTTGTTTTGGACCCCGAACTGTCAGTGTGTCATTGTTCTCGATCCCCAAGTTTCAGTGTGTTTTTGTTCTGGACTCCCAAATGCCAGTGTGTCATTGTTCTTGATCCTCAAGTGTCAGTGTGTCATTGTTCTCGATCCCCAAGTGCCAGTGTCATTGTTCTGGATCCCCAAGTGTCAATGTGTTATTATTCTGGACCGCCAAGTGTCAGTGTGTTTTTGTTCTGGACACTCAAATGTCAGTGTGTTACTGTTCCAGATCCCCAAGTGTCAGTGTGTTATTGTTCTGGATCCCCAAGTGTCAGTGTGTTATTGTTCTGGATCCCCAAGTGTCAGTGTGTCATTGTTCTGGACTCTCACATGTCAGTGTGTCATTGTTCTGGATCCCCAAGTGTTAGTGTGTTATTGTTCTGGATCCCCAAGTGTCAGTGTGTTATTATTCTGGACCGCCAAGTGTCAGTGTGTCTTTGTTCTGGACCCCCAATTGTCAGTGTGTCATTGTTCTCGATCCCCAAGTTTCAGTGTGTTTTTGTTCTGGACTCCCAAATGTCAGTGTGTAATTGTTCTTGATCCCCAAATGTCAGTGTGTTATTGTTCTGGATCCCCAAGTGTCAGTGTGTTATTGTTCCGGATCCCCAAGTGTCAGTGTGTTATTGTTCCAGATCCCCAAGTGTCAGTGTGTTATTTTTCTGGATTCCCAAGTGTCAGTGTGTTATTGTTCAGGACCGCCAAGTGTCAGTGTGTTTTTGTTCTGGACTCCCAAATGTCAGTGTGTCATTGTTCTGGATCCCCAAGTGTCAGTGTGTCATTGTTCTGGACCCCCAAGTGTCAGTGTGTCATTGTTCTGTATCCCCAAGTGTCAGTGTGTCATTGTTCTGGATCCCCAAGTGTCAGTGTGTCATTGTTCTGGATCCCCAAGTATCAGTGTGTCATTGTTCTGGACCCCAAAGTGTCAGTGTGTCAATGTTCTTGGACCCCCAAGTGACAGTGTGTGGCTGTTCAGCCATTCATGGATGCTCCTGTTAGTGGACAACAGCCTAATGTGAGGATGCTGCCTACGCCGACACAGAACACCTAAACGGACAACACTCCAAAGACACGCCTCTTCTCCTCTCCAAGATAAATGATTGACAGCGGTCTCCGAGGTGGAACTTGTGCATATCAATGCAGGCAACGCCCTCACTTTGGCCAAGTTTTATGAATAAAGAGGCAAGCATGCACACTGGTAGTTAGAATGATGGGAAATGTGGTCCTGAGAAGGTGACTAATGATGAGGCTATGAGTTTGTGCTCCCTGACCGGAAGTTCAGGGAAGTGAAACAGAGGAAGCAGGACAATGCAGCTGAAGAAAGATAAAAAATGTTTCTCAGGGTTTTGTTGAGAGTTATTATTATTTTTTGTAATGTGCTAATTTGGTTTATATTTAATTCATGAATTTAATATTCATTTATATACCAATCTGTTTATGATCAAAAATTTGTGGAGTGCCTTTTAAAATATATTTTTGTTTTCCCAGTAACATGGCGTGTGCCACGACTGAGAACAGGCAGGGGGTTTCCGCTTTGCAACGGGTTTTTTTTTTTTTTTTTTTGAAACATGTCATTTTTTTTGCAAGACGGGGAACAGATCGTTACTCGGGAAGCGCTAGAAGTGGATAAGTAGCAGATTTTCTCTTTTGGCCATTCTGAACATTTTGGGCTCTCTTCCAGCCGACTTCAGGTTTTATTCCAGGAGATCAGGCGAATTTGTGTCGCCTTGTATGTACCGGCTTGTCTGACAGCCTCAAGCGCCTTTTAGATACTATCTGCAGAAGATTGCAACTGTCATCAAAGGGACCCGCCATCCATTTTCTCAGCACTAACCATGTTGGCAGTTCTCCTTTATCTCACACCTGTGTAAAAGAGTTTACATAATTATTTGTACATTTAAAGGGAACCACTCCTGATTATTCACATTCAGTGCCTAGTTACCTATTTATTACAGGTATTTATGAATGCAAACAATTTACACAACACTGTGCATTCACATCAGTCACTGCCCCCAAAGAGCCTACAATCGAAGGTCCCAATCCAACATACTAAGGCCAATTTAGAAAGGAACCAATTGACCCACCAGCATGTCTTTGGAGCATGGAGTAATTGAAGAAAGCCTACACAAGCACAGGAAGAGCATGCAAACACCATGCAGATAGTGTCCTGCCTGGGGGGGGGGGGGAGGGGAGGTTTAATCAAAAACTACTTCTAGGCCCTAGAAAACTCTGCACAGGGATAGTGCGACTTCCTCATAATGGGCACACCAAGCGGGGAAATTAGTACTGGGATGGCGGGAACCCCTCATAATGGGCACAGCAGGGGTGCAGACCAAGGAACTTAGTCCTGGAATGGTGAAAACCCCTCATAATGGGCACAACAGGTGTGCAGACCCAGGAACTCAGTGCTGGGATGGTGGAAACCCCTCATAATAGGCACAGCAGGTGTGCAGACCTGGGAAAGGAGTGCTGGGATGCTGGGAACCCATAATAATGGGCACATAAGGTGTGCAGACCTGGGAAATGAGTGCTGGGATGGTGAAAACCCCTCATAATGGGCACAACAGGTGTGCAGACCCAAGAATTTAGTGTTGGGATGGTGGAAACCCCTCATAATGGGTACAACAGGTGGGCAGACCCAGGAACTTAGTGCTGGGATGGTGGAAACCCTCATAATGGGCACAACAGGTGTGCAGACCCAGGAACTTAGTGCTGGGATGGTGGAAACCCCTCATAATGGGCACAACAGCTGGGCAGACCCAGGAACTTAGTGCTGGGATGGTGGAAACCCCTCATAATGGGCACAACAGGTGTGCAGACCCGGGAACTTAGTGTTGGGATGGTGGAAACCCCTCATAATGGGCACAACAGGTTTGCAGACCCAGGCACTCAGTGCTGGGATGGTGGAAACCCCTCATAATGGGCACAGCAGGAGTGAAGAACAGGGAACTTAGTACTGGGGTGGTGGAAACACCTCATAATGGGCACAGCAGGTGTGCAGAACCATGGACTCAATCATGGTGAAAAGTCCTCATAATGAGAACAATGGGTGTACAGACCTAGGAACTGAGCAAAAGAATGTTGGGAACCCCTCATAAGTGGCCTAACAGGTGTGCAGACTTGGGAACTCACTACAGACATCTCACCAATAGAGTGTCCAATTAACTCTACAGCAACTCTACCAAACACAAATATTGCCCAAATCCATTGAGGGACACGGGAACAGGACTGTTGTGGAGAATTCTCCATGCAAGTGTGCACTCGATGACTACCGTATATACTCGAGTATAGGCCGACCCGAGTATAAGCCGAGGCCCCCAATTTACCCCCAAAAAACTGGGAAACCTATTGACTCGTGTATAAGCCGAGGGTGAGATATGCCTGTCCATCCCTGTGTGTGTGTCCATCCATCCATCCATCCCTGTGTGTGTGTGTGTCCATCCATCCCTGTGTGTGTGTGTCCATCCATCCATCCATCCATCCCTGTGTGTGTGTCCATCCATCCATCCATCCCTGTGTGTGTGTGTGTCCATCCATCCATCCATCCCTGTGTGTGTGTCCATCCATCCATCCATCCCTGTGTGTGTGTGTGTGTGTGTGTGTGTGTGTGTGTGTGTGTGTGTGTGTGTGTGTGGCCTTGTGTGTCCAGCCTACCTGTGTCCTGAGCCTCCGTCCGGTCCCGAGCCTCCGTCCGGTCCCGTCCCGTCCCGAGCCTCCGTCCGGTCCCGTCCCGTCCCGAGCCTCCGTCCGGTCCCGTCCCGAGCCTCCGTCCGGTCCCGTCCCGAGCCTCCGTCCGGTCCCGTCCCGTCCCGAGCCGAGCCTCCGTCCGGTCCCGTCCCAGGATCACCGCTCTTCGTCGGCGCCCATTCCCCTGTTCAAATGCCGCGCCTCCCTGTCTGTGATAGGCGGAACACAATTTCCCAGCAGCCTGTGTTCCGCCTATCACGGACATCGTCTCATCCTCGTCCGTAGTACGAGGATGAGACGATGTCGGTGATAGGCGGAACACAGGCTGCTGGGAAATTCAGTGTTCCGCCTATCACAGGCGAAGGCGGAGCCGGAGGCGCGGCTTTTGAATTATAGAATGGCCGCTGTCTGTCTGCTCGACACGCTGATCGAGCAGGCAGACAGCGATGACTCGAGTATAAGCCGAGGGGGGCACTTTCAGCCTCAAAAAAGAGGCTGAAAATCTCGGCTTATACTCGAGTATATACGGTAAGTGGTCACACTCTCCAGGACTAGAAGGGTCTCATAGAAATCTACCAGAAGCTGTTCATGAAAAAGATTCTGCCAAAATATTGATCAGGAGAGTTGACAACACAGGGGCATGGCTGGTGTGGAAAGAGTTATACACTGAGTAGGGATGAGCCGAACACCCCCCTGTTCGGTTCGTACCAGAACCTGCGAACAGACCTAAACTTCGTGTGAACTTTAGAACCCTATTAAAGTCTATGGGACTCGAACGTTCACAATCTAAAGTGCTCATTTTAAAGGGTAATATGCAGGTTACTGTCCTAAAAAGTGTTTGGGGACCCGGGTCCTGCCCCAGGGGACATGGATCAATGCAAAAAAAAGTTTTAAAAATGGCAGTTTTTTCAGGAGCAGTGATTTTAATAATGATTAAAGTGAAACAATAAAAGTGTAATATTCCTTTAAATTTCGTAGCTGGGGGGTATCTATAGTATGCCTGTGAAGGGGCGTATGTTTCTGGTGCTTAGAACTGTCCCTGCACAAAGTGTCATTTGTGCAGGAAAAAAAAGTCTTTTAAAATCACTTGCGGCTAAATTGTCGGCTCCCCGTAATACAGAGAACACTCAATGAGTGTTCTCTGCATTAGCCGACAATTCATTCATTCATTGATAAAAAAATAAATAAAGCGTGGGGGTTCCCCTAAATTCAATTACCAGGCCCTTCAGGTCTGACATGGATATTAAGGGGAACCCCGTGTCAAATTAAAAAAAAAATTGATGTGGGGGTCCCCCTAAATATCCATACCAGACCCTTCAGGTATGATATGGATATTAAGGGAAACCCCGCATCAAATTTAAAAAAAAATTGACGTGGGGGTCCCCCTAAAAATCCATACCAGACCCTTTATCCGAGCACGCAACCTGGCAGGCCGCAGGAAAAGAGGGGGAGACGAGAGAGCGGCCCCCCCTCCCTCCTGAACCGTACCAGGCCACATACCCTCAACATTGGGAGGATGCTTTGGGGGTCTGTGACCCCTCAAAGCACCTTGTCCCCATGTTGATGAGGATAAGGGTCTCATCCTCACAACCCTGGCCGGTGGTTGTGAGGGTCTGCGGGCGGGGGGCTTATCAGAATCTGGAAGCCCCCTTTAACAAGGGGACCCCCAGATCCCGCCCCCCCTGTTTGAAATGGTAAGGGGGTACAAAAGTACCCCTACCATTTCACAAAGAAAGTGTAAAAATGGTTAAATAAGACAAACACACTTTTGAAAAATTCCTTTATTAAAAATAAAAAAAATTAAAAAAAGATTCCAGCGGTGCTAATCCACTCTTGCTATCCAGCGACGGATCTCCGGATTCCAGCGATGGATGATCATATCCAGCGACGGGGATCTCTCAGTCCAGCGCTGTCCATACATCCGTCTTCTGTCTCCAGTGCGGAGACACTGCAGAGATCCCAGCGCTGAGGTTTCTTATATTAGGAGGGCGGGGTGACCCGTCACCTGACCCCGCCCCTCTGACGCTGGAGAGGGAAGCCAGGGGTTCCCCAGTGACGTGTGGGTGACCCCGCCCCCTCTGATGTAACGCAGGTTTCCGTTACATCAGAGGGGGCGGGGTCACCCATACGTCACTGGGGAACCCCTGGCTCCGTTCGCCAGCGTCAGAGGGGGCGGGGTCAGGTGACGGGTGGCCCCGCCCTCCTAATATAAGTAACATCAGCGCTGGGATCTCCGCAGTGTCTCCGCACTGGAGACAGAAGACGGATGTATGGACAGCGCTGGACTGAGAGATCACCCGTCGCTGGATATGATCATCCATCGCTGGACCCCGGAGATCCGTCGCTGGATAGCAAGAGAGGATTAGCACCGCTGGAATCTTTTTTTTTTTTTTTTTTAATAAAGGAATTTTTCAAAAGTGTTTGTCTTATTTAACCATTTTTACACTTTCTTTGTGAAATGGTAGGGGTACTTTTGTACCCCCTTACCATTTCAAACAGGGGGGGCGGGATCTGGGGGTCCCCTTGTTAAAGAGGGCTTCCAGATTCTGATAAGCTCTCCGCCCGCAGACCCTCACAACCACCGTCCAGGGTTGTGAGGATGAGGCCCTTGTCCTCATCAACATGGGGACAAGGTGCTTTGAGGGGTCACAGACCCCCAAAGCATCCTCCCAATGTTGAGGGTATGTGGCCTGGTATGGTTCAGGAGGGAGGGGGGGCCGCTCTCCCATCCCCCCCTCTTTTCCTGCGGCCTGCCAGGTTGCGTGCTCGGATAAAGGGTCTGGTATGGATTTTTAGGGGGACCCCCACGTCAATTTTTTTTAAAATTTGATGCGGGGTTCCCCTTAATATCCATATCAGACCTGAAGGGTCTGGTATGGATATTTAGGGGGACCCCCACGTCAATTTTTTTTTTAATTTGACACGGGGTTCCCCTTAATATCCATGTCAGACCTGAAGGGCCTGGTAATTGAATTAAGGGGAACCCCCACGCTTTTTTTTTTTTTTTTAATCAATGAATGAATTGTCGGCTAATACAGAGAACACTCATTGAGTGTTCTCTGTATTACGGGGAGCCGACAATTTAGCCGCAAGTGATTTTAAAAGACTTTTTTTCCTGCACAAATGACACTTTGTGCAGGGACAGTTCTAAGCACCAGAAACATGCGCCCCTTCACAGGCATACTATAGATACCCCCCAGCTACAAAAATTTAAAGGAATATTACACTTTTACTGTTTCACTTTAATCATTATTAAAATCACTGCTCCTGAAAAAACGGCAGTTTTTAAAACTTTTTTTTGCATTGATCCATGTCCCCTGGGGCAGGACCCGGGTCCCCAAACACTTTTTAGGACAGTAACCTGCATATTACCCTTTAAAATGAGCACTTTAGATTTCTCCCATAGACTTGTACAGGGTGTTCTGGCTTTTCGAATTTGCTGCGAACAGCCCAAATTGTTCACTGTTCACTGAACAGGCGAACAGGCAATATTCGAGTCGAACATGAGTTCGACTCGAACTCGAAGCTCATCCCTAACACTGAGTAACCATAACATTATGAACACTCACCATAACCCAATAATGGTCTCCACTAGACCTCTGAAGGTATGCTGTGGTATCTGGCACCAGGCTGTTAGTAGCAGATCCTTTAAAATAGAACTATAGGCATTTTTTTTTTTTCATTTTGGATAGCGCAAGGGAGGGTTATAACCCCTGTCATTTTTTTTCCATCATCTGTGTCCCATTGCAGAGATTTTCCTTCACATAACCAAACAGGAAGTGAGCGAAAATCCCTGTAAATCAAGGGAATTTCTTGGGGACCCCCAGGTCACCAGAACTAGTGCCCCCATTGGAAGATTTCCCCTCTATTACTTTTCTGGGCAAAATTTGAGATTTTCAATTTTGGGCAGACAGTAATAAAAACTGACAGGCGTTCTAATCCCTCTCCACTCTATCCAAAACTAAAAAAAAAGTTTTGGTTTTAGTTATACTTTAAGTCCTAAGTTGTAAGGTGGGGCCTCCATGGATCAGACTTGTTTTTTCAGCACATCTCACATATGCTCGATTGGATTGGGATCTGGAGTATATGGAGGCAGTCAACACCTCAAACTCGTTGCTGTGTTCCTCAAATCATTCTCAAATAAATCAGACCAGGCCAATTCTTCCATTGCTCCTTGGTCCAGTGCTGGCGCTCACATGCCCACTGTAGGCTCTTTTGGCTGTGGACACGGGTCAACATGGGCACCCTGACTGGTCTTCGGGTACACAGCCCCATACACAACAAACTGCAATGGTCTTTGTGTTCTGACACCTTTCTATCAGAACCAGCATTCATTTTTTCAGCAATTTGGTTCCAGCAGCTCTTCTATTGGATTGGACTACACAGATCAGCCTTCGCTCCCCACCTCCATCAATGAGCCTTCCCTCTCCACCTCCATCAATGAGTCTTCCCTTCTCACCTCCATTAATGAGCCTTCGCTCCCCACCTCCATCAATGAGCCTTCCCTCTCCACCTCCATGAATGAGTCTTCCCTCCCCACCTCCATTAATGAGCCTTGGCTCCCCACCTCCATCAATGAGCCTTCCCTCTCCACCTCCATGAATGAGTCTTCCCTCCCCACCTCCATTAATGAGCCTTGGCTCCCCACCTCCATCAATGAGCCTTCCCTCCCCACCTCCATCAATGAGTCATCCCCCACACCTCCATCAATGAGCCTTCCCTTCCCACCTCCATCAGTGAGCCTTCCCTCCCCACCTTCATCAATGAGCCATCCCTCCCAACCTCAATCAGTGAGCCTTCCCTCCCCACCTCCATCAATGAGTCATCCCCCACACCTCAACGAATGAGCCTTCCCTCCCCACCTCCATCAATGAGCCTTCCCTCCCCACCTCCATCAATGAGTCATCCCCCACACCTCCATCAATGAGCCTTCCCTTCCCACCTCCATCAGTGAGCCTTCCCTCCCCACCTCCATCAATGAGCTTTCCCTCCCCACCTCCATCAGTGAGCCTTCCCTCCCCACCTCCATCAATGAGTCATCCCCCACACCTCCATCAATGAGTCTTCCCTCCCCACCTCCATCAATGAGCCTTCCCTCCCCACCTCCATCAATGAGTCATCCCCCACACCTCCATCAATGAGCCTTCCCTTCCCACCTCCATCAGTGAGCCTTCCCTCCCCACCTCCAATAATGAGCCTTCCCTCCCCACCTCCATCAGTGAGCCTTCCCTCCCCACCTCCATCAATGAGCCTTCCCTCCCCACCTCCATCAGTGAGCCTTCCCTCCCCACCTCCATCAATGAGCCTTCCCTCCCCACCTCCATCAGTGAGCCTTCCCTCCCCACCTCCATCAATGAGCCTTCCCTCCCCACCTCCATCAATGAGCCTTCCCTCCCCACCTCCATCAGTGAGCCTTCCCTTCCCACCTCCATCAGTGAGCCTTCCCTCCCCACCTCCATCAATGAGCCTTCCCTCCCCACCTCCATCTATGCACCTTCCCTCCCCACCTCCATCAATGAGCCTTCCCTCCCCACCTCCATCACTGAGCCTTCCCTCCCCACCTCCATCAATAAGCCTTCCCTTCCCCACCTCCATCAGTTAGCCTTGGCTGCCCATGACACTGTTGCCATTTGGCCAGTTTTAGCTACTATCCCATTGGTTAATGGTATTTTTTTAAGATTTTATTATATAGGTTGTTGATGAAGCACTTGTTGTATATATTCTGAGCCTTTGCTCATTCTTGTAATAAGTAACATAAGATAATAAAGAAGTCATGTCAACAACAAATGGCCATATGCTGGTCCATTTAAGCAGAACTGGTTTGCACACCATCTCTTTGAACCCTCCATTTAATGGAGACATCCAGGCCTCTTTAGGTTTATCATCCTTGGTTGATTAGGATGAATGTGCTTCATTTTTTTCTTGCCTTTCTTCCTTGCAACTTTTAAGTATTAACGGCTCCTGAGCTGCCTTATAATTCGTCAAAAAAATAAAAAAAGAGAGAGAGAGAGAGCCCCGCGGTATACAGGCAGCGAGAAGCTTTTTGTGCTCAATCCTCGCAGATCCCGAAATCCCTGCTGTCTTAAGCCACCCACAGTGAATAAAAATTAGCAGCTTCTCAAGAGAGCACAACCTGCTAATTACATCTATCTGCCAAATTTTCAAATTAGCATTCTGATCTGAATAGGCTTGTGGGTACGAGAGATCACTAACACATTGCAATCATTTTTTTTTTTTTTTATAACCAGAAACATGATGTTCTCTCCTGTTTTGCTCATCCCACAGCGTATGGGGAGTCATCCTGAATCAAAGCCTGGAAAATAAGAGAATATTACAGTGCAGCTGGAGATATTTTACTGGAGAAGAGCAGAGGGCAACTAGAGAGAATGCCCGACACCACTGGGGACCGTTTCAGGGGGTAGACCACAGCTTTGAGCTTAGATGGCTGAAGGAAAGGGTCTAGTTTTTGTACTTTTACAAAGGTATACAGATACGACCCTCTGGTGGCCCTCTGTTAAAGCCAGCCATGTTGAGTGTCTATAAAATATAAAATAACATTTTTTATTTTATAAATAAAAAATATAAAATCTATAAAAATAAAAGTATTATGTCATTTTGAGAATTCCAGTTCCGTCTGTTCCATCTGAGGATGGTGAATAACAGTGGTCCTCTGCGAGAACTTTGGTTGGTGTACACTAATGCTTCCCAGTTAGAACTTTGAAAAACAAAATTTCCAGTTGAGGTTGGCGTACAGCAATGGTATTCCATTGAGAATTTGGGAGCCACCACTATCAGTTAAGGTTGGTGTCAAGCAGTTGCCTTTCGATGAGAAAGGCAATTGAGGTTCTCATACAGCACTAGTTTCTAATCAGGATTTTTTTGTGACCTGTTGAGGTTGTGGCTTGAAATTAGAAATTTGTAAATCATTGTTTTCAGTTGAGGTTGATGTACAACAATGGCCCCCGATGGGAAAGTAATGAGCCGCTGTTTCCAGTAGAAGTTCTTGTACAGCGGTGGTTCCCAATCAAGAATTTGGTTTGTGGTGGAGACCGTGCTGGATTGACTGAATCAGTCGCTGGTCATGGGTGGGTGACTTTATGGGCAAAGGCGAAAAAATCTCCATTTGATCATGCCCAGTGGTGAATGGTGGTGCTTAATCCTCTTCAGGGCTTGGGCTGCTACCTTTACAATAAAGCCTTATGGTTCTTTCAGTGAGAAGATTTAGGGAAGATAGGGGGAGCGCACTAGTGTCCAAAAAACTTCAACTTTGATGTACGATTTCATATGGCGTTTATTAAAAGTGAAAATATGTACATCGATCCAACACATTTTGGGGGGATGGACTCCCCCTTCTTCAGGGCTGTTGTTGCATGTTATAATGGGAATGGTTCCTAAAAGGAACCAGTTTTGTCTTGGCGGGTTTTCCTGGGTCCAACTTCCCAGTCCTGTGTGCTATAAACCTGATGGAGGCCTGGACCATGGGGCTGCCTAGGGGGTTCCTGTATCTGTTCTGCTGGTTTGGGTTGGTCGTTCCTGTTCCCTGCCATTACCGGAGTCAGGATTTCCAGTAATGTGCCAAAGTCGGGAGTTCCCACTGCCTAGGCAGATTGCTGGGGCTCGTAGATCTTCATAAAGACACCAACAATGGATTCTGCCAAAGATGGATGCTTTCCTTAGCAGGTATGCTGGGGCATCCACAAGCCTGAGTTGGGTATTAGGGATGTTAGGGAAATGTTTGCACTTTATTCTAGACTCTTGACTGTAGTTGTCATCATGTTTAATTTATTCAAGTAAAGCTATGAAACTTTGCCTTTGCCTGGTCTGAAGATACTCAAGGAATGTAATGCAAGTAACTGGCACATCTAGTCTATACCTCGGGTCAATAATACACATTGGAGTATAAAGATAAAGGTACAAGAGTTCATACAGTATAAAGACACAAGTGGTTACCAAGGGTAACAAAGGTTTCCCTATCAGCCTGTTGTTATTCCTGTACATGTGACGGGTGAGATAGTCTCATGCAGCGAGGGAGATGTTATCAGTGCTCATTCAGCAGGAATCCATCTCCCGTTGCAACAAGAGCAGATATGCACCACCGAGGGGCCCTCATCCTGTACACAGGTATGGAAGAGAAAGAGTTAAGTGAACTGCACGCATTGGAGTCCATGCTAGGTGCACGGTTTACTGGGATTACTGGGAGTGAGGTAATGTTAATACACTGCAAAGGTGGAGAAAGCAAGGGCTCTGTGTGTCCCTCCTAAATGCACAAGTAACCATGGTGATTCACAGAAACATCGAGAGAGTTTTTTAGAGATCAGTTGGTTGTTCCAGTAAAGGTACCCCTGTGTAAGGCCGTGACCCTAACCAAAGTGCCTAGCGTAGACCAGAAGAACCCACTCCAGGGTAGGCCTATAATGTGACCCTAGCTTGGCACCCAACAAGGAGAGAATCATGGAGGGTGTGATGACCACCCCATCACCCTACCCCTTACGTGCCACAACCACCACATCTGCTCCAGTCATCCACATGCATTAGTGATAAACCCTTCATCCGATGTGCCCTCACCTGGGGGATAAGACCAACCAATGGTCTACATGCACTTTTGTCCCTCTCTGGGGACATATTTTATGCTGTTTCACTCCTTTGCTGGTGATCCTGAGATTAGAATCCTCGTTCTTATAGTTTCATGGTTAGTTAGGTAGACACCAGTCCATCCATTTCGACATGAGTGAGTGTCTACAATTGTCCCTATCCCTGTACATTGCACACTCGCATCGGTCCCTACCCTCTAGGAGCCCACAATCCTAGGTCCCCATTCATATACTAGGGCCAATTTTGGACAGAGGCCAATTAACCTACCTGCATGTCTTTGGATTGTGTGAGGAAACCGGAGTACCCGGAGGAAACCCACAGAGGCACAGGGAGAACATGCAAACTCCAGGCAGGTAGTGTCGAGGTTGGGATTTGAACCAGCGACCCTAAGTGTTCTCTTACACTTCTCTCCATACGCCCCCAAATAATAAAGAGAGAAAGCTGGACATAGTGCTTTATCTTTTAAAACAACCGATTTATTAAACATTAAGTATAAAAAACTTTTTTATTTTCCTGGTGCTTACAGTGCACCAAACTGTAAAAGGCATTCAGTCCTCACAGTGTGGGTATAAGACAATCAGACAGTATTTCCAAAGTATGCTCATGACGTGCGCTTCAGCGTGACGACAGATTGGTCTTTCCCATACGCGTTACACCACAGGGTCACATGACTTCTTCAGTATCTCCCCCCCCCAAGGAAGCCACATGACCCTGTGGCGTAACGCACAGGGGAGAGGCCAATCTGTCGTCACGCTGAGGCACCCATTGTGAGCATACCTTGGAAATGCTGTCTGATCCCTAATGCATGTGGATGACTAGAGAACATAGCGGTGAGCACTAATTAAGGATGCAGTCGTTTGGATATGTGAACACAAGCCTGTTTTTTTAATGAAATATGCAGCAAATTCATACCAAAGTGTGCTCAATCATATCAAAGGACTGATGCAATGTTTTTTTTGTTTTTGTTTTGTTAATGTTGTATATGATTTGATATGATATGCTGAGTTTGAAAATCGCTATGCAAACAGATTTAAAGGGACGCTAGCGCAGTAGCATTTGGGAGTGCGGCACCACTTTTGAATACAAATTTGCACATTGATACAAGTTTAGACAGTGTGTATAGGTGTGAGTGATCCACTTAGTAAGTTTTGTAGTCCTATAGCATAGTATATACTGTAAGTATTCACAGCCTTTGCCATGACACTCAAAATTGAGCTCAGGTCCCTCCTGTTTCCACTGATCATCCTTGAGATGTTTCTACAACTTGAGTCCACCTGGGGTAAATTCAGTCGATCAGACATGATTTGGAAAGGCACACACCTGTCTATAGAAGGTCCCACAGTTAGAGCTCAAACCAAGACATGAAGTCCAAGGAATTATCTGTAGACCTCCAAGACAGGATCGTATGGAGGCACAGAGCGGGGGAAGGGTACAGAAACATTTCTGCAGCATTGAAGATCCCAATGAGCACAGTGGCCTCCATCATCTGTAAATGGAAGACGTTTGGAACCTCCAGGACTCTTCGTACAGCGGGCTTCCCGGCCAATCTGAGCGATTGGGGGAGAAGGACCTTAGTCAGGGAGGTGACCAAGAACCCCGATGGTCACTCTGACAGAGCTCCAGCCTTTCTCTGTGGAGAGAGGAGAATCTTCCAGAAGAACAACCATCTCTGCAGCACTCCACCAATCAGGTCTGTATGGTAGAGAGGCCCGACAGAAGCCACTGCTCAGTAGAAGTCACATGACAGCCCCCCTGGTGTTTGCCAAAAGGCACCTGAAGGGCTCTCAGACCACGAGAAACAACAATCTCTTCTCTGATGAAACAAAGATTGAACTCTTTGACCTGAATGGCAAGCGTTATGTCTGGAGGAAACCACCGCTCATCACCTGGCCAATACCATCCCTACAGTGAAGCATGGTGGTAGCAGCATCATGCTGTGGGGTTGTTTTTCAGCGGCAGAAACTGGAAGACTAGTCAGGACCGAGGGAAAT
Organism: Lithobates pipiens; assembly: GCF_037356315.1. Classification (NCBI taxonomy): domain Eukaryota; kingdom Metazoa; phylum Chordata; class Amphibia; order Anura; family Ranidae; genus Lithobates; species Lithobates pipiens. The sequence continues at coordinate 12,491,242 of NW_027507786.1, forward strand.
ATGAATGCAGCAATGTCCAGGGACATTTTCGATAAACATCTGCTTCATAGCGCTCTGGACCTCAGACTGGGGCGAAGGTTCATCTTCCAACAAGACGACCACCCTAAGCACACAGCCAAGATACCGAAGGAGTGGCTACGGGACAACTCTGTGAATGTCCTTGAGTGGTCCAGCCAGAGCCCAGACTAGAACCCGATTGAACATCTCTGGAGAGATCTGAAAATGGCCGTGCACCGACCCTCCCCATCCAACCTGATGGAGCTTGAGAGGTCCTACAAAGAAGACTGGGAGAAACTGCCCAAAAATAGGTGTGCCGAGCTTGTACCATCATACTCATCATACATCATACTCAACAAGACTGGAGGCTGAAATTGGTGCCAAAGGAGCTTCACCAAAGTATTGAGCAAAGCCTGTGATACTTATGTACATGGGAGGAGCCTGTGATACTTATGTACATGGGAGGAGCCTGTGATACTTATGTACATGGGAGGTGTCTGTGATACTTATGTACATGGGAGGAGCCTGTGATACTTATGTACATGGGAGGAGCCTGTGATACTTATGTACATGGGAGGTGTCTGTGATACTTATGTGCATGGGAGGGGCCTGTGATACTTATGTACATGGGAGGAGCCTGTGATATTTATGTACATGGGAGGAGCCTGTGATACTTATGTACATGGGAGGAGCCTGTGATACTTATGTATATGGGAGGAGCCTGTGACACTTATGTACATGGGAGGAGCCTGTGATACTTATGTACATGGGAGGAGCCTGTGATACTTATGTACATGGGAGGAGTCTGTGATACTTATGTACATGGGAGGAGTCTGTGATACTTATGTACATGGGAGGAGTCTGTGATACTTATGTACATGGGAGGAGCCTGTGATACTTATGTACATGGGAGGAGCCTGTGATATTTATGTACATGGGAGGAGCCTGTGATACTTATGTACATGGGAGGAGCCTGTGATACTTATGTACATGGGAGGTGTCTGTGATACTTATGTACATGGGAGGAGCCTGTGATACTTATGTACATGGGAGGAGCCTGTGATACTTATGTACATGGGAGGAGCCTGTGATACTTATGTACATGGGAGGAGCCTGTGATACTTATGTACATGGGAGGAGCCTGTGATACTTATGTACATGGGATTTCTTTTTCATTTTTTATTTTTAAGAAATTTGCAAAGATTTCAAAGATATTTATTTCACGTTGTCATTATGGGGGTTTGTTTTGTAGAATTTTGAGGGAAAATAAGGAATATAATTCATTTTGGAATAACGTTGTAACATAACAAAATGTCGAAAAGGTGAAACGCTGTGAATACTTTCCTGATGCTCTGTACTTAGCTAATGCATCTTACCCTTTTATAATGTTTGGATGAACAACAACCAAACTTCTTGATCACGTCGTGTATATTGGTTTGCAACCACATGATTTGTTGTTGGGATATTTGCATTTCTGAGCAGTTGAGGGGTATCTGCTGAGTGCATGTCTTTCCTGTAGGCATTGAAGCCAGCAATTCATTTTATTCACTAAGATATTCTTTCAGACACTTTACATGAAAATTAACGTAAAGTTTTTTGTTTTTTTTTCAATATTTTGTGGTGATTATGGCTATCGGCGGTTCACTGCCACCTGCCATATGACTCTCCTGCCTTTGGAGCTCGGGGCCCTTTGAGGATGTTATTTAGGTGACTGCACAGCTCAAGTGGAATTGTTGTGGAGGGTAAAGAAGGGTGCCTTTTCTAGAGTTATTATAAACCGATGGCCATTATGTCACAGATTAGAAGCTTAGAGAATAAAAAAAAAAAAAAAAAAAAAAAAAAGATTTATGTTGTATCCTGGGATTTTAATTCAGATGCAAGTAAAGCCATTTCCTAAATGATGAATGCTGGAAGGTAAAAGGAAGAAAAGCAGAAGGTTTCATTAAGTGATACATCTATTCCGCAGTCACAGTTGAGATTTCCCCATGGGCTCCGCGTTGCTATTAAAAATAACGGATGACCTAGAAGCCGCACAAACATCTTTGTCTCAAATGCTGAAAACTTCTTCCCCTACCTACTTTAATTTTCAAAAAATATCTCTGATAGATTGAAAACTGCTTGGTAGACTTTTTAAAACCTGCTATTAATAGGGTTTTTTTTTTTTTGTTTGTTTCAAAGTTTCGAGATTGAAGATGTCTTGAGATTTTTTTTTTCTTTTTTTTTTTTTTTGGCGTTGGGTATATTTTTTCCCTTCCTCGTTTGAAATGTTTTTGCAGGAAACTCATGATGATGAAAGGGAAGCTGATGTTGAAATATGACTGCATACCTGGTATCTGGGGAACGTCAACTGTGATTTTACTTGCTGTGGAGTTTTCGCTCCACTCCTTCATGAAATATTTAGGAATCAAAGAAACCGTGTCTGACGCTTTTGCAGTTTGACGGTTCTTTGGAAACCCCCCCCCCCCCTTTTGTTGCATTTGCAGGACGAGATTGGATAATTGTTTGACATTTTACATGTCTTTGATAATTATCGTTTTTCTTATTGTGTTGGCTTTGTGGTGAAGCATATTGTGAGGCAGGTTATAATTGCAACTGTTGCAAAGTTTAACTGCTTTGTTTCCTTCTGCCTACAGCAGATTGATGGCACCATCTCAGCCTAGACAAAACCACTGACTAGAGACACCTTTCTTAACCTTTTTAGCACCAAGGCATCCTGGAAATAATTTTTGGGTCTAAGGGAACCCCTGATAAAATTAATTCAAGGGGGGGTCAGTGGGAGAAATGATGGTCCTTTACATGGGAGGTCAGTGGGAAGAATGCTCCTTACATTGGAGATCAGGTGGAAGAACTCTCTTAACATTGGTGCTCAGTGAGAAGAATGTTCCTTACATTGGTGATCGGTGAGAAGAATGTCCCTTACATTGGTGATCAGTGTAGTGAGAAGAATGTTCCTTACATTGGTGATCAGTGAGAAGAATGTTCCTTACATTGGTGATCAGTGAGAAGAATGTTCCTTACATTGGTGATCAGTGAGAAGAATGTTCCTTACATTGGTGATCAGTGAGAAGAATGTTCCTTACATTGGTGATCAGTGGGAAGAATGTTCCTTACATTGGTGATCAGTGGGAAGAATGTCCCTTACATTGGTGATCAGTGAGAAGAATGTTCCTTACATTGGTGATCAGTGGGAAGAATGTTCCTTACATTGGTGATCAGTGGGAAGAATGCTCCTTACATTGGTGATCAGTGAGAAGAATGTTCCTTACATTGGTGATCAGTGGGAAGAATGCTCCTTACATTGGTGATCAGTGGGAAGAATGTTCCTTACATTGGTGTTTAGTGGGGCGAATGCTCCTTACATTGGTGATCAGTGGGAAGAATGCTCCTTACATTGGTGATCAGTGGGAAGAATGTTCCTTACATTGGTGATCAGTGGGAAGAATGCTCCTTACATTGGTGATCAGTGAGAAGAATGTTCCTTACATTGGTGATCAGTGAGAAGAATGTTCCTTACATTGGTGATCAGTGGGAAGAATGTTCCTTACATTGGTGATCAGTGAGAAGAATGTTCCTTACATTGGTGATTAGTGAGAAGAATGTTCCTTACATTGGTGATCAGTGGGAAGAATGTTCCTTACATTGGTGATCAGTGGGAAGAATGTTCCTTACATTGGTGATCAGTGGGAAGAATGTTCCTTACATTGGTGATCAGTGAGAAGAATGTTCCTTACATTGGTGATCAGTGGGAAGAATGTTCCTTACATTGGTGATCAGTGGGAAGAATGTTCCTTACATTGGTGATCAGTGGGAAGAATGTTCCTTACATTGGTGATCAGTGGGAAGAATGTTCATTACATTGGTGATCAGTGAGAAGAATGTTCCTTACATTGGTGATCAGTGAGAAGAATGTTCCTTACATTGGTGATCAGTGAGAAGAATGTTCCTTACATTGGGGATCAGTGAGAAGAATGATCCTTACATTGGTGATCAGTGAGAAGAATGATCCTTACATTGGTGATCAGTGAGAAGAATGTTCCTTACATTGGTGATCAGTGAGAAGAATGTTCCTTACATTGGTGATCAGTGAGAAGAATGTTCCTTACATTGGGGATCAGCGGGAAGAATGTTCCTTACATTGGTGATCAGTGAGAAGAATGATCCTTACATTGGTGATCAGTGAGAAGAATGTTCCTTACATTGGTGATCAGTGAGAAGAATGTTCCTTACATTGGTGATCAGTGAGAAGAATGATCCTTACATTGGTGATCAGTGGGAAGAATGTTCCTTACATTGGTGATCAGTGGGAAGAATGTTCATTACATTGGTGATCAGTGAGAAGAATGTTCCTTACATTGGTGATCAGTGAGAAGAATGTTCCTTACATTGGTGATCAGTGAGAAGAATGTTCCTTACATTGGTGATCAGTGAGAAGAATGATCCTTACATTGGTGATCAGTGGGAAGAATGTTCCTTACATTGGTGATCAGTGGGAAGAATGTTCCTTACATTGGTGATCAGTGAGAAGAATGTTCCTTACATTGGTCATCAGTGGGAAGAATGTTCCTTACATTGGTGATCAGTGAGAAGAATGTTCCTTACATTGGTGATCAGTGAGAAGAATGATCCTTACATTGGTGATCAGTGGGAAGAATGTTCCTTACATTGGTGATCAGTGGGAAGAATGTTCCTTACATTGGTGATCAGTGAGAAGAATGATCCTTACATTGGTGATCAGTGGGAAGAATGTTCCTTACATTGGTGATCAGTGGGAAGAATGTTCCTTACATTGGTGATCAGTGGGAAGAATGTTCCTTACATTGGTGATCAGTGGGAAGAATGTTCCTTACATTGGTGATCAGTGAGAAGAATGTTCCTTACATTGGTGATCAGTGAGAAGAATGTTCCTTACATTGGTGATCAGTGAGAAGAATGATCCTTACATTGGTGATCAGTGGGAAGAATGTTCCTTACATTGGTGATCAGTGAGAAGAATGTTCCTTACATTGGTGATCAGTGGGAAGAATGTTCCTTACATTGGTGATCAGTGGGAAGAATGTTCCTTACATTGGTGATCAGTGAGAAGAATGTTCCTTACATTGGTGATCAGTGAGAAGAATGTTCCTTACATTGGTGATCAGTGAGAAGAATGATCCTTACATTGGTGATCAGTGGGAAGAATGTTCCTTACATTGGTGATCAGTGGGAAGAATGTTCCTTACATTGGTGATCAGTGAGAAGAATGTTCCTTACATTGGTGATCAGTGGGAAGAATGTTCCTTACATTGGTGATCAGTGAGAAGAATGTTCCTTACATTGGTAATCAGTGAGAAGAATGTTCCTTACATTGGTGATCAGTGAGAAGAATGTTCCTTACATTGGTGGTCAGTGGAAAGAATGTCCATTACAAGGGTGGTCAGTAAGAAGAATGGGAAGAGAAAAAGTTCTGAACCGAACGGCGAACCCTATTAAAAATTAAATTAAAAATGTTTTTTTCACTATTCCATTATTTGGATTATGATCTGAAGATTCAACGTATGGACTATGATTTTACTGGGATACATTATATTCTCAGGAGCTTTTCACAGTGGTGTTGGTAACAATGTTTTTAGGAAGTGGACATTGTTTGATAGAACTTGAAACAATTCATTTGATTCTCGTTACTTGTTTATTTATTTTTAGTGTTGAATAATATTTAGTCACAGGATATTTTTTTCAACAGATCGTATATATTTGTTATCACTATTCATCTGGTGATATGCACTATATAATAATTTGTGTTAATTAATTTCGATACAATCTATTAATTCATTTTCTCTATTTTCTGTATGCTCGGGGCAGGCCTTCACAGTGTAGTAACATTTAGTAATTCATGTTCACTGGACTGGGTCTATCATCTTTAATATTTTTGAATTCACTGGTGTGGATTTATATTCAGCGCTGCTTTTTCTATTGTTTAGATAAGGAATATTAAACCCTATTAAAGTCTATGGGAGCCGAACTTGAAAAATCAAAAGTCCCCATTTTGAAGGCTTATATGCAAGTGATTGGCCATAAAAAGGGTATGGGGGTCCGGGTACTGACCTGCGGGACATATATCAAGGAAAAAAAATGTTTTAAAAAAGATTGCTTCTGCATTTTAATGATGCTTAAAGTGCGACAATAAAAATGAAAAATTCCTTTAAACACAGTGTTTGGGGGGCCCCCTTAGTCTGCCTGTAAAGTGGCACATCTGTAGCATGTATAGAACCTGCTGCAGCAAAAATGAAATTTCTAAAGAAAGAAAAATGTTTAAAAAAAAGAAGGGGGAGGCGACTTTAACGTAAGCCCCGACCCCCAGCTGGACACATCCCATGCGAGACCCTCCCATTCCTACAAATTCCTTAAACATTACCGCAAGACTCTGCAATCCCATCTCCTATCAGACGGTTGGCGGACACTGCACCCCCCTGATAGGGACTACAGTTATTATTCAAAGGTAGATGATGTGTACACACGTATTGACCACATTTACGTTGACCGCAATATCCTGGAACTCCTTCAGTCCGCGTCTATCGAAGTAATTTCTATCTCAGACCATGCCCCGGTGACGGTTGCTTTTGCCCTGCCCATGGTCCTGCAGAGGACCTGGACATGGCGGCTTAATGATAATTTACTGGATGATGGGGTAGCGGTGAAGGAGGTCACGGATACACTGACTAACTACTTTAAGGAAAATCCGCCAGCCGAAGTGGGTGAAGGGGTTATATGGGAAGCCCATAAGGCGGTGGTTAGAGGGGCATTAATCTCTCAGGGGTCTAGGCTAAAAAAAGAACGTCGGGCTGATTTCACATGGGTGTATACTGCCCTTCAGAAAGCTGAACTCGATCATAAGACTAATGGGAGTCCGGAAGCTTTGACGGCTTTGACGGAGCTACGGGAATTGTTTCTGCGGTTATTAGACCGCTAAGCCCGCAAACAATTTCGCTTTTTGGCCCACAAATACTATGAACACGGGAATAAGTGCGGACGGATGCTGGCCCGTGCCCTCCGTAAACGCCATGCTCAGACCTATATTCATAAATTGCACGATTCTGCGGGGGTTCCTGTTGTCCAATCCTCTAAAATAGCGGCCGGGTTCCGTGAGTACTACACAACACTATATAATTTAGACTCTACAATCTCCCCCACAACCCGAGTGGATAGACTCAAGGCGACCCGTGCCTACTTGGCGGCGGCTGATCTGCCGAAACTTACTGAAGAACAATCCGCTGCCCTGGAGCTCCCAATTACTGTAGAGGAGCTTGGGGCCACGGTGGAGTCCTTGCCTAATGGTAAGAGTCCTGGCCCAGACGGATTCACTAAGGTTTACTACAAAACTTTCCTGCCCCTGCTACAGGCTCCCATGTGCGCCTACTTTAATGCAATAGCTGGGGGTGGTGCCATCCCCCAGGAAGCCCTTTTGGCTCACATTACTGTGATACCGAAGGAGGGCAAGGACCCCACCGTCCCCCAGAGCTACCGCCCTATTTCCCTTCTTAATTTGGACATAAAGATTCTGACGAAAATTTTAGCGAATAGAATGAAGCTCCTTATTCCTGACCTTGTCCACCCGGACCAGACAGGCTTTGTTGCCGGGAGGGAGGCCCGGGATAACTCCCTTCGAGCGGTCCATCTTATTCACTGGGCCCGCTCCCGCCCAGTCCCGCAACCGTATATTGTTTTGTCCACTGACGCTGAAAAGGCCTTTGACCGCATAGACTGGTCCTACCTGACAGAAGTGCTTCACTCTATACAATTGGGCCCGCAGATGTTGACTACGATCGCGGCCCTATATTCCACGCCTTGTGCTCAGGCCAAGGTGAATGGGACTTTGTCGGCCCGGTTCCCCATTAGAAATGGCACGAGGCAGGGGTGTCCTCTTTCACCCCTCTTGTTTGCCCTGGTGCTGGAGCCGTTTCTCCGCACGGTGAGGGCTAGCCCCGACATTAAGGGCCTCCAGGTGGATGACACAGAACACAAACTCTCGGCCTATGCTGATGATGTGCTGTTTCACCTTACGGACCCCCTGCTCTCTCTGCCAAACCTGATGAGGGAACTGAAACTTTTTGGGTCGTTATCTAATTTTAAGATAAATTTTTCAAAGTCGGAAATACTCCCCGTTCACTTAGCCCCTCACCTCATAGCATCCCTCAAGGCAGCCTTTCCCTTTGTATGGACTATGTCGTCCCTGCGATACTTGGGAGTGCACTTAACGAACCGTTTTGATACCCTGTACCTTGCTAATTACCCACCTTTACTGGACGCGATCAAGAGAGATCTCTTGCAATGGACAGGGACGGCGTTTACATGGTTTGGCCGGGTGAATGTCATAAAGATGAATGTCCTACCCCGTATACTTTTTCACTTGCAGATGCTTCCGATCCCCTTGCCCAAGTGCTTCTTTGACCGCTTAAGTAGTATGATGTCTAGCTTTATTTGGAACGACCGAAAACCTAGAATAGCGTTACGGGTGCTGCGTCGTTCGAAGAGGAGGGGTGGCCTGGGTGTCCCGGACATTAGACAGTATTATCAAGCTGTGGCCCTGCAGAAGATTCTAGACTGGCATTTCCATTCTCGAACTAAGCTCTGGGTCCCTCTGGAGAAATGTCTGGCGGGTAGGAACTTATCTTACGCGCCCTGGCTGCCCCGGGAATATAGGGGCCTGGCGGAGACGGCCTCCCCCTTGACGACCTATGTGTTTTCAGTCTGGGACAGGCTCAACCTAACCCTTAAGCTGGCTCCCCCTGTGTCCCCGTTGGCCCCACTGGGTGGCTTCCTATGGTTCCCGCCGGGAGAACAGATGGGTTTCTTCGAGAATTGGGTTGATGATGGGAATGCTAGTTGCGGGAAATTCTTGAGGGATGGTGGTGTATGAGGCTCTGCCCGTAGGTAGTTGTGGCTCACGAATGAACTTCTGGAGATACCGACAACTGCACCACTTTTTCCAGACACATGGTCATACTATTAGGGATCCCCTGTCCCTTACCCCGTTTGAGCGCATTTTTCTTGCGGAGGAGCCGACTCCGCACCTGGTTTCTGAGTTATACCGGCTGTTGGACTCGGCCGGCCCCCAGACCACCCCTGCCTATATTAGACGATGGGAGACTGGCATGGGGACGACGTTTACAGAGACGCAGTTATCACACCCTTATTCCCTCACCCATTCGTCCTCTAGAGACTCCAAGGTTCAGGAGACCAATTTTAAACTATTGGCACGTTGGTACCGGGCGCCAGCGGACTTAGCTTATATTTACCCCTCCGCATCGGAGTCCTGTTGGAGGGGATGTGGGCAGCGAGGGACCCTAGTTCACATATGGTGGGAGTGCCCCCTAATTCGACCCTTCTGGGAAGACATACAGGGCCAAGTAAAGGCAGTGACCGGGATAGATGTCCCTCTCTCGCCGCTGCACTTCCTTCTGCAGGTGCCCCCGGTCTCGCTCAGTGTTTATAAGAATACTGTGCTGGCACATTTGCTGAATGCATCCAGACGCCTGATTCCGTTATACTGGAAGCGGCCTGGAATCCCCACTCGAGAAGAGTGGTGCAGGGGAGTGCACGCGGTGAAAGAGGCGGAGAATTGGGTTGCTACATGTAAGGGCCTTGAAGACCGATTTCATGATGTCTGGAGACCCTGGTCGGCATAAGCGTCGGACCCTAACCACGTACCCTCCAGCTTAGACGTGGCTCTGCTGGAGTTGGCGGACCCTACCCTTAAAACTCTCAGACTGGGTGGAGCCCGGGGGGGGGGACTGGATTTCCCCCTGGAGGCTCTTAGCGAGGGACTGCTTCCTAGGACACATAACACTCGAGAATGGTGTGCCCGGTGCGGACAAAGCAGACATTTGGAACTCATACTCAGGTAAATTGACCTACTCTACCTGTCTTCTGCCTGTCCTTTTCCTCTTGCCCCCCCCTTCCCCTTTTCGGGTCTCTCCTATTATACCCCTACCCCCCTATCCGCTGCAGACGCAGTTGTTCTTCTTCCCTACCCTATGCTGTCCTTTTCCCTCCTCCTTTCCCTCTTTTCTTACATCCCAACCTTCCCTGGTATGAATGTCGTGAAGCCTGAGCTACTGGAGCTGGTAGATGGTGGGCTGGGATCCCTACTTTAACCCTGGGGCTACCAGGTGAAAATTTCCGAGATTGGCAGAGGGAGGCGTTCCGGCCGACCCTCTGTGGTGACACCGGACTCCCGGGACACGCTGGCGGTGGAGGGTGGCTAGCTGGCGGCTGTTAGGGCCCCCCCCCCTCTACCCTAGTGACGGGAAGGTGTCCATTTTTCAGGTAACTTTTATACCGGAGTAATCCCGGGGCCTACTGGGGTAATTTTGTTTCTTTTTGCCCTTGCAACTATAAGGTTTCACCAGCTCACCTACTATATGTATACCCACGACATTCTCCCACTCCTTACGACTCTATGTCCTTTCTCTTTATGTACGTTTCTCTGTTCAACTTACATGCTGTTAAACTGACCCTAGAGCGGCCTTTCTCGAGACCGATCAGTATTACACTTGAATGTGATGTTGGACTTGTCTTGTATTTCATGTTTCTGTTTCTGTTATATTGCAATAAATACTGATTACACAAAAAAAAAAAAAGAAGGCGTGGGGTTCCCCCAAAAATCCATACCAGACCCTTATCTGAGCATGCAGCCTGGTGGCCAGGAAAGTTTGGGGGCGATTGAGTGCCCCCCCCAACCATACCAAGCCACATGCCCTCAACATGGGGAGGTGGGTGGTCTTTTCTCCATGTTGATAGGGACAAGGGGCTCATCTCTGCAACCCTGGGCTGTGGTTGAGGGCTTATCGGAATCAGAATTAACAAGGGGATCCCTGGATCCCGCCTCCCCATGTGAATGAGAATGGGGTACATATTATTCATACCCATTCACCAAAAAAAGTGTCAAAAAGTAATAAAAGCACAGAGAAAGTTTCTGACAATTCCTTTATCAAACTTTTGCTCAGCCGGAACCATTCGCCCAACTCTACCTTACAGGTATGCCTATAGTAAAGCTGGCCTGTAGGCCCAGTGAATATCTTCTAAATGTGTATCATTTAGAAGATATTCACATCTGTAGAGGCTGGAGACAACCTGGTACTAGAGCATGCCATCCATTGAAGGTACTGTGCCACGACCTTGACTCCCGGGACTGACGTCATCATGGCCCAGCCATTCAGATGGCCAGAGACAGCAAACCCAGGAGGAAGACTGAGTGAAGCAAGTCTTTCATAATGTGCTAGTATGCAGTGCCTGTATTGAAGGTAGCTCATTGTTAGAGCGTACATGCCCTTTAAGATGTCCGTACAAATGCAGGTTTCGGTTTTTTTTTCCTCCTGAGGATGTTGACGGCTGCCATTAAAAACAATCACTCTAAATGATGTTGCTTAATTACTCCGAGAGAACTGGGAAGGGGGGAAAAAGAAGAAAATATCGAAATTTACGGCCAAATCGCGAATGCATCGCTACCTGACTATTTCAAAAGGTGATTTATGGCGAAGTGATAAACCCCCGACTGCCGTGTCACCGCCAGAGGGACAAACACAAACAAGGCACGTGGTGGGCTTATTTAACTTTCAGGAAGGGAGATTTATCCAGCGGAGAGCGTGTCATTGGCACCCCGCGCACGTCTCGCCTTCGCGGATCAACTTGCAACGGAGGATCCGAGGAGCCTCGGCATATTTTATTCATGAGTTGTGAAGTACGAAACCCAAACGGGGAAGGGGAAGAATGTTCGGAATTATGGAGAGATGCGCTAAACAACTTAACGGTGTGACGTTCTTTGAACTATAAATGGCAATATTTTTGTCTTTCCACAAGGTTTAGGAGGGTGTCTATGGGAATGTTTGACCATTCTTCCGGAAAAGCATTTGTGAGGTCAGGTATTGATGTTGGCCTGGCTCACAGTCTCCACTCTAATTCATCCCAAAGGTGTTCTGTCGGGTTGAGGTCGAGACTCTGTGCAGACCAGTCAAGTTCCTCCACCCCAAACTCGATCATCCATGTCTTTATGGACCTTGCTTTCATTTGGTGGAGGGGGGAATATGGTGAAAGTTTGTTTTTTAGGGGTTGGGCTTGGCCCCTTCGTTCCAGTGAAGAGAACTCTGAAGGTATCAGCATACTAAGACATTTTGGACAATTTCATGCTCCCAGCTTTGTGGGAACAGTTTGGGGATGACCCCTTGCTGTTCCAACATGACTGCGCACCAGTGCACAAATCAAGGTCCATAAAGACATGGATGAGTGAGTTTGGGTTGGAGTCCTGACCTCAACCCGATAGAACACCTTTGGGATGAGTTAGAGCTGTTATAGCTGAAAAGGGCGGAGCCAACTAAATATTGAACCCTATGGACTAAGACTGGGGTGCCATTAAAAGTTCATGTGTGTGTAAAGGCAGGCGTCCCAATACTTTGGGCAATATGTTTCTTTTGTTCCACCATTGGAATTAATTAAATATCCCTCCCACTGGCTCAGGGGTTTGGTGGCTACAAACTGGAAACGGTACACTGAAAACCCATGGGACTTGGACACCAATGCCGGCTCCTACTGCTCCCCGCATGAACTTCTAAATATCCAAAGAAGGATGGGACCCCAATCAACCAAAATATGCTGGCTGTATTGTTTCGTGAATATCAATAAAGATGTGAACCAAACCACTGAACTGTAATGATTCTCTCTACAAGGTTCTTCTAATCCGACATATACACCAGTGTAGGTGGGTACTTTTCCACCGACCAGTAAAAATAATAGAAGGGGGTACTTCCCTGACCACAAACATTTCTCCCCTGATCATTAATCTAAGGACATGCTTCTCTGCTGACCACCAATGTAAGGGAATCCTTTTCCACTGACCACTAATGTAAGGGAACCCTTCTCCGTTGACCACCAAAATAAGGGAACCCTTCTTTGCTGACAACCAATATACTGTAAATTAACCTTCCCTGCTGGCCACCAATATAAGGGAACCCTTCTCTGCTGACTACTAATGTAAGGAGATCCTTCTCCACTGACCAGCAATATAAGGGGATCCTTCCCCGCTGATCACTAATGTAAGGGGATCCTTCTCCACTGACCACTAATGTAAGGGGATCCTTCTTCACTGAACACCAATATAAGGGAGCCCTTCCCCGCTGACCACCAATATAAGGGAACCTTTCCCCGGTGACCACCAATATAAGGGAACCCTTCTCCGCTGACCTCCAATATAAGGGAACCCATCCCTGACAACAGATATAATGGACATTTATACCCTGATCACTAATGTAAGGACATCCTTCTCTGCTGACCACCAATGTAAGGGAATATTTTTCCACTGCCCACTAATGTAAGGGAACCCTTCTCTGCTGACCACCAATGTAAGGGAACCCTTCTTTGCTGACCACCAATATAAGGGAATCCTTTTTCGGTGACCACTAATCCCAGAATATTGGCATGTATTAAAAAGGGGATCAACTACAGAGATAAAACCTTCCCCGCTGACCACCAATATGTGGGAACCCTTCTCCGCTGACCACCGATATAAGAGAACACTTCTCTGCTGACCACTAATATAAGGGAACCATTCTCCACTGCCCACTAATATAAGGGAACCCTTCTCCGCTGCCGACTAATATAAGGGAACCCCTCTCCGCTCCCCACTAATATAATGGAACCCTTCTCAGCCGAACACCAATATAAGGGAACCCTTTTAAGCTTACCACCAATATAAGGGAACCCTTCTCTGCTGACCACCAATATAAGGGAACCATTTTCTGCTGCCAACTGATATAAGGGAACCCTTCCCCGCTGACCACCAATATAAGGGAACCCTTCTCAGCTCATCACCAATATAAAGGAACCATTCTCCACTGCCCACTAACATAAGGGAACCCTTCTCAGCCGACCACCAATATAAGGAAACCCTTCTCAGCTGACCACCAATATAAGGGAACCCTTCTCAGCTGACCACCAATATAAGGGAACCATTCTCCGCTGCTCACTAACATAAGGGAACCCTTCTCAGCTGACCACCAATATAAGGGAACTCTTCTCCACTGCCCATTAATGCCACGTACACACAATCAGAATTCTCGTCGGAAAAAGCTCTGATGGTTTTCCCGACGGAATTCCGACGGAATGCAGCTCAAGCTGTCTTGCCTACACACGGTCACACCAAATTCCGATTATAACGCGGTGACGTATAACACGTACGACGGGACTAGAAAAAGGAAGTTCAATAGCCAATAGCTTCTGTCTCATAGTTGAATCTGAGCATGCGTGATTTTTGGCATGTCGGAATTGCATACACACGATCGGAATTTCCGATAGAAAGTTTTTCCGTTGGGAAAATTGAGAACATGCTACCAATTTTTGGCTGGCGGAAATTCGGACACCTAAATTCCGATGGAGCGTACACACGGTCGCATTTTCTGATGAAAAGCTCTCATCGGTCTTTTTCTGGCCGGAATTCCGATCGTGTGTACGCGGCATAATAGAAGGGAACCCTTCTCAGCCTACCACCAATATAAGGGAACCCTTCTCAGCCTACCACCAATATAAGGGAACCCTTCTCAGCTGACCACCAATATAAGGGAACCCTTCTCAGCTGACCACCAATATAAGGGAACCCTTCTCAGCTGACCACCAATATAAGGGAACCCTTCTCAGCTGACCACCAATATAAGGGAACCCTTCTCAGCTGACCACCAATATAAGGGAACCCTTCTCAGCTGACCACCAATATAAGGGAACTCTTCTCAGCTGACCACCAATATAATGGAACCCTTCTCAGCTGACCACCAATATAAGGGAACCCTTCTCAGCTGACCACCAATATAAGGGAACTCTTCTCAGCTGACCACCAATATAAGGGAACTCTTCTCAGCTGACCACCAATATAAGGGAACCCTTCTCAGCTGACCACCAATATAAGGGAACTCTTCTCAGCTGACCACCAATATAAGGGAACCCTTCTCAGCTGACCACCAATATAAGGGAACCCTTCTCAGCTGACCACCAATATAAGGGAACTCTTCTCAGCTGACCACCAATATAAGGGAACTCTTCTCAGCTGACCACCAATATAAGGGAACCCTTCTCAGCTGACCACCAATATAAGGGAACCCTTCTCAGCTGACCACTAATATAAGGGAACTCTTCTCCACTGCCCACTAATAGAAGGGAACCCTTCTCCACTGACCACCAATATAAGGGAACTCTTCTCCACTGCCCACTAATAGAAGGGAACCCTTCTCAGCCTACCACCAATATAAGGGAACCCTTCTCAGCTGACCACTAATATAAGGGAACTCTTCTCCACTGCCCACTAATTGAAGGGAACCCTTCTCCACCGACCACCAATATAAGGGAACTCTTCTCCACTGCCCACTAATAGAAGGGAACCCTTCTCAGCCTACCACCAATATAAGGGAACCCTTCTCAGCTGACCACTAATATAAGGGAACTCTTCTCCACTGCCCACTAATAGAAGGGAACCCTTCTCCATCGACCACCAATATAAGGGAACGATTATCCGCTGACAAACACAGCAAATGACCATCCTCAGCTGTGAAAAATCAAATCGCTATAAAAAAGATTTTTCTTGCCAGCAGGATATCGGGCAACCCGGTCCAGGGTGTACATCCACCGGCCCATTCAGAAATACACTGCTTATATGGTAACCAGCCAAAACATATAAATTGAACACCAGCCTATCCAGAGAAGCAATGCCCATAACCACACTGGCCCATTTATATAGGCCATTAACACTGCCCACATTCATTTATTGAAGTACTGTATGTAGAATACACCTTGCTCCTCCACAGGTGGCTTTGGATATGCCCGTGCTGGAAACAAAGGCAGCTATGGATGCCAAAATGACGCCTGCAGCATAGTCTCCTCAGCATCCAGGGAGATTGCACAAGCCCTCCCGGGACGCGCTCTCTTTCTGCCGCAACAGTGTGGTGCGGTGACGTCACGCGTGCCACGTGCCAATGCCTGCTGTGTGATGGAGGTGGAGTTGGGGCCATCTCTGGGGATTTTCTAGTGTCAGCGTAGACTGTCAGAAGTGACTCATGCAGATACCAGAGGGAGAAGAGAGTGGATAGAAAGTACACTCTATGCTGTGGATTGGGGCAAGTACACACTATAGAGAGATATGCTTTGTTCATTTTTCACTTCAGAGGTCAACAACCACTTTACTTCTGGATGGAGGGGAGTGTCTGGGTCCATAAAAGGAATTCTCGCTAACCCTTTGCGCGTTCGTTGGGAGGAAAAAAAGAAAAGAAAAAAAAAAGCATTTGCTTGCAGCGGTTTGATTCCAGGCTGTCAAGTAATTTGGCTAGAACACATATTTCCTAATAATGTTTTAGATGCCGGCCGTCTGTTTAGAAATCTTTTAAATTGAATTTGTAGACGTGATTTTGTGACTCATGGGAATGTTTATTGTTTTTATTGTTCCTGTTGTGTGATATCATCTTCTGTTTATACCGCGGAATTTCTTGCAAACAGAACTTGAAGGTCTCTTAAAATATCCAGGCAGATGCAAAAGACACGCATGAATGGAGCCCAGTAACCATTAAATACAAGCCTTACCTGAATGTGACCTAGTATCAGCCTCTTGAAGTCCCTGTACAGCAGGGCTTGAGTGTGAAAAGAAGAAGCAAAATGAGTTCATGCAGTGCCGGGACAAGGTCATCCAGTGCCCAGAACAAAGATGCCAAACTGACAGGAGTAGTGATGCCGCTGTCACTACTCCTGTCAGGCATATAGTCATAGCCAACCCTGCAGTATACAACTGTGCCCATGGCAGCTGTCCCTGCTGCCCACCCCTTGTCCCTGCCCTGAGTTCACTGGCTGACAAGAAGCATGCCGATAGGAGGAAAGAGCAGAGTGACAGAGCGATAAGCTCATCACTGTTCTGATTCTCCTTTCTCTGTCCAGTCACAGGCTGGGGGTGGAGCTCAGAGGAAGTGAGTTGAATGAAGCTGGCCATAAGGGACTGGGGACATTTAGGGACTGAAAAAAGTACGGCAGGAACCAACTATATTATTTTGCTGTTGGTGCTTACAAACCTAGCTGTAACCCTCTATAAAGTTTTAGCTAAAAAGGTGCTCTAATTTGTCTTTTAACCCCTTCCCACTGACCCTTTAAGAGGCATTTCATGGGCATGTCAATTATGTGATAATTGTGATTGGCTGTCGCAAGAGTCACCTGATCAGGATCCCATCCTACTGGCCCCCCAATGGTCACTGTGTGACCTAGAGCTGTTGTGGCAGCACAGTCACGGTGGTGGGGGGAACACGATTGAGTGCAGTACCAACGCAAGACAGCTACGTATATATGTGGCAGCATGGAATAAGGTCCACCTCTGCGCTGCCCCAAAAATATGGATGGCTGCTGGAAGGGGTTAAATAAAGTCCAGGTTAAAGTCTTTCCTGTCCATAGGGTGACAACGCTTTCTGTGCAATATCAATTCAGACCAAACGGGGGTTGTCACCCTGTTACAGGAATTGGAAAATTAGAGGTTTTGCTGGCAGGATCAACAGCCAAACACAAATAATTTTTTTTTAGAGTGGCGACTCCTAAAAAAAAAAAAAAAAAAACGGATGTGTAAAGGCTTCACAGCGCCAAGAGGGCATACACCGTGCATGTAGTATAAGACCCGAGCATATTGTAAATGCATGCAAAATAGCACATTTAAGAAGAACTCTAAAAACCTGTACCTGACTTTGAAAGAGCTTAAAGCTTGGGGGCTAAGAATATGCATCATACATACTAGGGGGAGTACAACTGGGGGGATCCATAGTGGAGAAGGATCTGGGGGGGTTTTGATAGATCATAAGCTCAATAATAGCATGCAATGCCAAGCTGCTGTTTTGAAAGCGAGCAAAGTCCTTTCTTGTATTAGGAGAGGTATGAACTCCAGAGAGAGAGATATCATCTGTACAAATCATTAGTAAGACCTCACCTGGAATATGCAGTTCAGTTTTGGGCTCCAGTTCTCAAAAAAGGATATCGGGAAACTGGAGAAAGTGCAGAGAAGGGCAACCAAACTGATAAGAGGCATGGAGGAGCTCAGCTATGAGGAAAGATTAGAGGAACTGAATTTATTCTATCTTGATAAGAGGAGATTAAGGGGGGATATGATCAACATGTACAAATACATAAGGGGTCCATAAAGTGAACTTGGTGTCGAGTTATTCACTTTACGGTCAACACAGAGGACACGGGGGCACTCTTTACATCTAGAGGAAAAGAGATTTCATCTCCAAATATGGAAAGGTTTCTTCACAGTAAGAGCTGTGAACATGTGGAATAGACTCCCTCCAGCGGTGGTTCTGGCCAGCTCAGTAGATTGTTTTAAGAAAGGCCTGGAATATTTCCTAAATGTACATACTATAACTAGATACTGACATTTATAGGTAAAGTTGATCCGGGGAACATCTGATTTGCCTCTCGGGGGATCAGGAAGGAATTTTTTTCCCCTGCTGTAGCAAATTGGATCATGCTTTGCCGGGGGTTTTCTCCTTCCTCCGCATCAACTGTGGGTGTAGGATTGGGTATATCGGATTGTTTGATATTATTTATTTATTTATTTCTATGGTTGAACTAGATGGACTTGTGTCTTTTTTCAACCTGACTAACTATATTACTATGTAAGTATGTAAAGCTTTGCTCCAAGGAAGAGGAGCGAAGCGTAAAAAGGGAAGCCCCACCTGAGTGAAGTATTAAAATGTATGTTTTAATGACACAACGTATGATTACACTTACCAGACAACAAAGATAAAAAAAAGGCTCATCTGTTATTCAGTGGTCCATGGAGATTTCCTCAATTTCCAATCTGGATGACGCTGCAGAGATGTATGGCTGCAGATGATCGGCAGAGAGTACTTCCTGTGGCCATCAGGAAGACGCTGGGGCCGGTGTCCTATCATATAAGGTCCTCCATCCGATAGTGTCCGCTGCGTACTGCGCATGCGCAGTACACAGCAACACAGAGGATGAACGCCGCCTGCGCCGTGAGTCCAGGTTCTAGCCCCACTATCCAAGTGGACATAGAGTAGGAATATTAAAGAGCCGAGCGCAGCGAGGCCGAGCCCGAAGCGTGGCGAGCGAAGCTCGCCTGCGAGGGGCCCTCTAATATTCACAACCCTGTGTCCGCTTGGATGGTGGGGCTACCACCTCCACTCACGGCGCAGGCGCCGTTCAGCTTCAGAGATTTTCCGAAGCTTCGTCTGCTCCGGGGCAGACACTATATGATGGCCGGACACTATATGGCAGAACACCGGCATGGAATACTTCTGGGGGAGGGCTTCCAACAAGCAGACAAGCTGGTGCTGGATGGGCGGATAGGCTACGCGCTCGGAGCAGCTGCTCCTTCAATAGGCCTCTTGAAGCAACTTGAAGAATGTAGCGCTGAAATTTATTATACAGTGAAAGTGCACACACACAAAAAAATGTACATTCTAGTAAACATTTAATGAAAAATGAAAAAAAAAAGAGTCGAACATAGTGAAATGGGTGAGAACAAAATAAGTCCAATAGCACAAATCAGATCCTGAAAAGGAAAACTCAGTATAAGTCCTCAACCATAAGGTGATAATCCTCAGATAAATGGATATAAAAGACTGATATGTGGGACATCCAAGATGGTGAATCTTCTCTAGATTGATCAGAATTAATACTCTTACCAAGATCGGTGAACCCGGATGTCAGCAACACCGAATCATTAGAGCATAGATATCCAAAACAATTGAAGGGACCGTGGATCTCCGGTAGTGTCCCCAAAGGACCTCATGGGAATCATCTGAACGGGAAGGGCAGGAAGCCCAGTTGGAACGCCATAGCAACTCACATCCAAACACGGTATGTAGAGAAAAGACGGGGGCTCCAATAGTGTAGGTCAAAAAAGTAGGTTTATTAAAAAAAAAAAAAAACAACATACATAGAATAAAAAGGGATCACAATTACTAAAACAATGTGGGGAGTGATAAACCTTGCCCAACGCGTTTCCTCCTACTAGGACATCTGATGTGAAACTTTCAGGGCACCACTCCCAACCCGTGCTGTGTAGATGAGATGTTAGGCGTCCTCAGCCAGCACTACTCCACTAACCACGCCCCCTGATGTGCTTTGCCCCGCCCACAGGACAGGACTGAGACACAGACTGAGAGGCCTTGTAGGCATGACGAAACGTACCGGGGAGGGGCATGGTTAGTGGAGCAGCACTGGCTGAGGCTGCCTAGCTTCTCATCTACTGTACATGGGTGGGGTCGGAGAGCAGCTTCCTAAATATTTCCCATTGCTGTCAATGCGTGTCACATTTCTGGTGTCATTCCTTGTCAATGGCACCCCCAAACATAGCAAGCAGCCGTGAATTTTTTAATGCAGAAAAATGCGTAACGAACACGGCAAACGTACATTCAAAGCTCAACGTAACAAAAAGCTGAAATAAATGGGCAGTGTTGCATCAAACCATGCTAAAAAAAGGCAAAAAAAAAACGCTAGTATACAAAACGCTAGTTGTGGATGGGGCTGAAGTAGTTGGCGATAGGGAGCCACAGGTGCTGTGTCCCATTGCAATGAATAGCTGTATGCTGCTATAGGAGGGGTTGGGATGGTGCTATGATGGCGCAAACCTTCATATAGCAATCTACAGCCATTCATTGCAATGGTAGGCTGTATGCTGCACCTGTGGCTCCCATATGCCGGCTATTTACTCTACATGCATGCTCATATATGTCATTTTTGCACATTTGTGTGTTATGTGGCGCCTCCAATCACTTGCACCCTCCTGTGGGTATAGGTATATATTATCCACTCTCTTACTCCTCCACTGACTTGGTAAAGTCATCACCGAAGGTGAGCACAATAGCACAGGTGTTGCTCAGCATGGTGAAAGCTAGTTGTTATAACACTCTAGAAGTGGTACTTAGAGGCGGAGGACCCTATTCCTGGCTCGTCTCAGTGTGCGCGATAATTGTCTTGGCTTAATTCAGGAGCCTAAAATAGGCTGAACAGGCAGCGAGTCCCAGAGTAATTAGCTAACAAGGCATGTAATTTGATTTACTCACATGATTTCCGAGCAGATGATGTGTTTTTTAGTGATACTGTCAGAACGTCGGCAGCACAGACGTTGGTGTAAACATAAGCAGAAAGCACTAAACAGATATTTCATGTTCGTAGCTATGCGTTTACGTGATGATATGTTATGGAAACTGAGAGGAGCGGTGTGGCCGATTCCACCCAAAACGAGGCGGGCGGTATACGTTGTGTATCCAGTTCTCCATTATTCCGCGTACACACGGTCGGACTTTCCAGAGTCCGTCAGACAATTCGATAGTGTGTGGGCTACAGTGGACTTTTTCTTCCCAAAAGTCCGGCGGACCTAGAAATAAGACTGGCTTCAAATTTGTCCGCCGGACTCGGCTTTTAGCGGACAATCCGCTTGTCTGTGTGCTAGTCTGACGGACTAAAACCGACGCTAGGGCAGCTATTGGCTACTGGCTATGAACGTTCCCTATTCTACGTCATCACGTTCGAATCTGTAGGACTTTTGGAGTGATCGTGTGGGGCCAAGTCCGTTAGTTTCAAAGTCCGGCGGACCTCAGCTGCAAAGTCCGTCTGATTGTGCGCTGGACCAAGTCCGTTGAAAAGTCCGGTCGTGTGTACACGGTAGACATGTGCAAAAGGAAAAAATTTGTTTAGTTTCTTTTCATTTTAATTAGTTAATTCATTCATTTAGTTTAGTTATATTCGTTAACTTCCTTAAATTCGTTTTCGGATTCGTTTAGTTTTCTACCGAATTCGAAAAATCGGCCAAATTCGAAAATATTTCTATCGCATTCGAAATGATTTCAACATGATTTGAAATTATTTCAACCGCATTCGAAATGATTTCAACATGATTCATGTGTTTGCATACCAAATTTGGGGTTTCTAGCTATAAGTGACCCCGAGATATGTGGCCCCAAAAATTGGGTCGCAAAATGTCATTCTCTGCTGCAGAAAAGTGCTTGACATTTTATGACCCGAATTTGGGGCCACGTATCTCGGGATTACTTAGTGCTAGAAACTCTAAATTTGGTATGCAAACACAATAGTACTAGCACTACAACATATCCAAATTTTTTTTCTAAACCTGACAATTTAGCTTGAGTGTCGGAGGATGTGAAGATGATCTGAATGCATTTTTTGGAGTTTCTAGCACCAAGTGACCCCGAGATACATGGCCCTAAAGTCGGGTCACAAAATATTTTCGAATGCGGTTGAAATAATGTCGAATCATGTTGAAATCATTTAGTACTTCGGCTCAAATACAATACAACACCCTTCTAACTCAGTTCTCAGGAATGCACTTTGCCAGTAATCCAACCTCCGGCACAAAATTAATTAGCTGATTGGACTATAAGATTTACTTTGAGCTGACCTTTTGTTTCATTAGATCTTTAAAGAATTACCGAATCATGTCGAATGCATTCAAATTCATTCGTTATATTTCTTTCGTATTCGTTGTAATTCGTTATTTTTTTATTCTGATGCATCCGAATGTCCGAAAGATGCAAAATTCAGCCGAATTTCGATTCGTTGCGAAACGAATTGCACAAGCCTAGTACGCGGCATTAGAGTAGTTTTTCCAAAACCAGGGGGCATGGGTACCAGTGGTTGCCCCCTGTCCCGTATGCCCTTAGTGCCGCTTAGTAGCACTCTCGATTTGATCCGATATCTGAAATGGACAGCAGCAGCCCCTTCTCACTATGAAAATGTTGAATGTTTATTTCGAACAGAAGAGTTACAAAGTTGAAGATGAGATTGGAGAGCAAAGAAATTAGTGTGTGTGTGAAGAGATCTTCAGATATGGCAAGTGCACCAATGAACTGACATGAATGCCGAACTTGGCCTCGCCCCCACCCCCCCTCGACGCTCGCATCATTGGATTTGATTGACAGCCGCAGGAGCCAATGGCTGTGCTGCTATCAATCTATCCAATCAAGAGCCGGGACCCCGTGCAGAGAGGGAGAGCGCGTCTCCGCTGAGGGGATGAAGGGGCTCAGGTAAGTAAAACGAGGGGGGCTTGTGTCACTGCCAGAAGGGTTTACAACCCCTTTAAGAATTTGTGCAGAAGCAGCACAAGATTCAATACAAGAGACATTCATTTCTGTTATCCTGGAACTTCTTCCAGCTTGACCAACCTTCAGCCTCTTCCAAATACCTCATTGTAGAACATGGGGGCTCACTGTATCTATTTTCCTCAACAAGTCATTTTAAAGAACTGAAGCTCAACAAATTCAAGCAGACCTGTTGTTGTATAAGGAATCTAATATCAGCATATAAGAGAAGAGTTACAAAGATAAGATTAGAAAGCAGAGAAATGTATTTGTGCAGAGATCCTCAGATGTGATAAGTATATAAAAGGACCCGATCTACAAGCAAATCCAAAGGCTATTAAGCTCAAATCTTGGATTGTTGCCATGTAGGACTCCTTTCTCCCCCCACATAAACATTTTACATGTAAAATAATTCTCTTAGGAAATTTGTGCAGAAGGAGTACCACATTCATTACAAAAAACATGAATTTCTGCTATCCTGGAACTCCTTCCAGCTTGACCGACCTCCAGACTCTTCCAAATACCTCATTGTAAAACAAGGGGACTAATTGTCTCTATGTTCCTCAACAAGTCATTCTAAGGATCCGAAGCTCAACAACTAATTCCAATAACATCTTTCTGCAAATTCATTCTATTAAAGAAACTGTTGTTGCCACAATTGTACCAAGGTCTTGACCTATGATCAAAACTATGGGCTTTTAAACTCCAGTCTTGGACAGCTGCCATGTGGGACCTCCTCCAACAGCATAAAACAATGTACATAAATACATCCCTTAAGAATTTGTGCAGAAGCAGAACATCATTTATTACAAGAGACATTAATTTACTGTTATCCTGGAACACCTTCCAGCTTGACCAACCTTCAGACTCTTCCAAATACCTCATTGTAGAACAATGGGGCTCACTGTTTCTATTTTCCTTTACAAGGCATTCTAAAGAACTGAAAAGAATCTATAATGAACATATACGAGAAGAGGTCTTTAGATGTGATAAGTCTACAGAGGACCTGATCTATGAGCAAATCCAGAGGCCTTTGAGCTCCAATCTCGGTTAGTTGCCATGTAGGGCTTCTTTCTCCTCCAACATAAACATTTTACATGCACAATATTTCTCTTAAAAAATGTGTGCAGGAGCAGCATTCTTTACTAGAAACATTCATTTTTGTTATCCTGGAACTCCTTCCAGCTTGACCGACCTCCAGACTCTTCCAAATACCTCATTGTAGAACCCCTTGACTAATTGTCTCTATGTTCCTCCACAAGTCATTCTAAGGATCCAAAGCTTAACAACTTGTTCAAATAACATCTTTCTGCAAATTCATTCTATTAAAGGAACTGTTGTTGCCACAAGTGTACCAAGGTCTTGACCTATGATCAAAACTATGGGCTTTTAAACTCCAATCTTGGACAGTTGCCATGTAGGACCTCCTTCAACAGCATAAAACAATGTACATAAATAGATCCAATAAGAATTTGTGCAGAAGCAGAACATCATTTATGAATGAATGAAATACTTGCATAGGGCACAATGCAAACTGAATCGCCTCTAGGCGCTGTGGCGAGCTTTGATCATCTGCTAAAAGAGGAAGGTCTTGAGTTTTTTCCTAAAAACCAGGTGATTTTCTTCCAGGCGGATGTTGATTGGTAGAGAATTCCATAGCCGAGGCCCTTGGACAGCAAATCTCCGATCCCCCTTGGATTTATACCGGGCTTTGGGCACGAGGAGGAGGTTTTTGTTGGCTGATCGAAGACTGCGGTTTGGTGTGTATTGATTTCTTTTCTCCATTAGGTATTGCGGAGCTTCTCTATGCACGCATTTGTGGGTGAGGCAAAGGGTTTTGAACGTGATCCGATTTTTTACGGTTAGCCAATGTAAGCTCCTCAGGGAAGGAGAGATGGATTCCCAGGGTTTTTTTCCTGTTATCAGCCTTGCCGCCGTGTTTTGGATCAGTTGTAATCGCGCAAGTTGATATTGTGGTAATCCTATGTAAAGCGAGTTTGCGTAGTCCAGTCGTGAATTAATGATTGTTTCAACTACCACTGTTTTGTCATTCTTTGGGATAAAAGGGATGAGTCTGCGAAGCATGCGTAGCAGATGGTGAGATCCACTGACTACAGATCCTATTTGCAGTAGTATTATATATTCATTACAAGAGACATTCATTTACTGTTATCCTGGAACACCTTCCAGCTTGACCAGCCTTCAGACTTTTCCAAATACCTCATTGTAGAACAACGGGGCTCACTGTCTCTATTTTTCCTTTACAAGGCATTCTAAAGAACTGAAAAGAAAAGAATCTATCATGGATATATACGAGAATAGGTCTTTAGATGTGATAAGTCTACAGAGGACCTGATCTATGAGCAAATCCAGAGGCTTTTGAGCTCCAATCTTGGTTAGTTGCCATGTAGGGCTCCTTTCTCCTCCAACATAAACATTTTACATGCACAATATTTCTCTTAAAAAATTTGTGCAGGAGCAGCATTCTTTACTAGAAACATTCATTTTTGTTATCCTGGAACTCCTTCCAGCTTGACCCACCTCCAGACTCTTCCAAATACCTCATTGTAGAACCCCTTGACTAATTGTCTCTATGTTCCTCCACAAGTCATTCTAAGGATCCAAAGCTTAACAACTTGTTTAAATAACATCTTTCTGCAAATTCATTCTATTAAAGGAACTGTTGTTGCCACAAGTGTACCAAGGTCTTGACCTATGATCAAAACTATGGGCTTTTAAACTCCAATCTTGGACAGTTGCCATGTAGGACCTCCTTCAACAGCATAAAACAATGTACATAAATAGATCCAATAAGAATTTGTGCAGAAGCAGAACATCATTTATGAATGAATGAAATACTTGCATAGGGCACAATGCAAACTGAGTCGCCTCTAGGCGCTGTGGCGAGCTTTGATCATCTGCTAAAAGAGGAAGGTCTTGAGTTTTTTCCTAAAAGCCAGGTGATTTTCTTCCAGGCGGATGTTGATTGGTAGAGCATTCCATAGCCGAGGCCCTTGGACAGCGAATCTCCGATCCCCCTTGGATTTATACCGGGCTTTGGGCATGAGGAGGAGGTTTTGTTGGCTGATCGAAGACTGCGGTTTGGTGTGTAATGATTTATTTTCTCCATTAGGTATTGCGGAGCTTCTCTATGCACGCATTTGTGGGTGAGGCAAAGGGTCTTGAACGTGATCCGATTTTTTACGGTTAGAAAATGTACGCTCCTCCGCGAAAGAGAGATGGATTCCCAGGTTTTTTTTCCTGTTATCAGCCTTGCCGCCTTGTTTTGGATCAGTTGTAATCGCGCAAGTTGATATTGTGGTAATCCTATGTAAAGCGAGTTTGCGTAGTCCAGTCGTGAATTAATGATTGTTCCAACTACCACTGCTTTGTCATTCTTTGGGATAAAAGGGATGAGTCTGCGAAGCATGCGTAGCAGATGGTGAGATCCACTGACTACAGATCCTATTTGCAGTAGTATTATATATTCATTACAAGAGACATTCATTTACTGTTATCCTGGAACACCTTCCAGCTTGACTAACCTTCAGACACTTCCAAATACCTCATTGTAGAACAACGGGGCTCACTGTCTCTATTTTTCCTTTACAAGGCTTTCTAAAGAACTGAGATGAAAAGAATCTATCATGAACATATACGAGAAGAGGTCTTTAGATGTGATAAGTCTACAGAGGACCTGATCTATGAGCAAATCCAGAGGCTTTTGAGCTCCAATCTTGGTTAGTTGCCATGTAGGGCTCCTTTCTCCTCCAACATAAACATTTTACATGCACAATATTTCTCTTAAAAAATTTGTGCAGAATCAGCATTCTTTACTAGAAACATTCATTTTTGTTATCCTGGAACTCCTTCCAGCTTGACCCACCTCCAGACTCCTCCAAATATCTCATTGTAAAGCAAGGGGACTAATTGTCTCTATGTTCCTCCACAAGTCATTCTAAGGATCCAAAGCTCAACAACTAGTTCCAATAACATCTTTCTGCAAATTCATTCTAGTAAAGGAACTGTTGTTGCCACAAGTGTACCAAGGTCTTGACCTATGATCAAAACTATGGGCTTTTAAACTCCAGTCTTGGACAGCTGCCATGTAGGACCCCCTCCAACAGCATAAAACAATGTACATAAATAGATCCAATAAGAATTTGTGCAGAAGCAGAACATCATTCATGAATGAATGAAATACTTGTATAGCGCACAATGCGAACTGAATCGCCTCTAGGCGCTGTGGCGAGCTTTGATCATCTGCTAAAAGAGGAAGGTCTTGAGTTTTTTCCTAAAAACCAGGTGATTTTCTTCCAGGCGGATGTTGATTGGTAGAGCATTCCATAGCCGAGGCCCTTGGACAGCAAATCTCCGATCCCCCTTGGATTTATACCGGGCTTTGGGCATGAGGAGGAGGTTTTTGTTGGCTGATCGAAGACTGCGGTTTGTTGTGTAATGATTTCTTTTCTCCATTAGGTATTGCGGAGCTTCTCTATGCACGCATTTGTGGGTGAGGCAAAGGGTCTTGAACGTGATCCGATTTTTTACGGTTAGAAAATGTACGCTCCTCCGCGAAGGAGAGATGGATTCCCAGGTTTTTTTTCCTGTTATCAGCCTTGCCGCCTTGTTTTGGATCAGTTGTAATCGCGCAAGTTGATATTGTGGTAATCCTATGTAAAGCGAGTTTGCGTAGTCCAGTCGTGAATTAATGATTGTTCCAACTACCACTGCTTTGTCATTCTTTGGGATAAAAGGGATGAGTCTGCGAAGCATGCGTAGCAGATGGTGAGATCCACTGACTACAGATCCTATTTGCAGTAGTATTATATATTCATTACAAGAGACATTCATTTACTGTTATCCTGGAACACCTTCCAGCTTGACTAACCTTCAGACTCTTCCAAATACCTCATTGTAGAACAACGGGGCTCACTGTCTCTATTTTTCCTTTACAAGGCTTTCTAAAGAACTGAGATGAAAAGAATCTATCATGGACATATACGAGAAGAGGTCTTTAGATGTGATAAGTCTACAGAGGACCTGATCTATGAGCAAATCCAGAGGCTTTTGAGCTCCAATCTTGGTTAGTTGCCATGTAGGGCTCCTTTCTCCCCAGACATAAACATTTTACATGCACAATATTTCTCTTAAAAAATTTGTGCAGAATCAGCATTCTTTACTAGAAACATTCATTTTTGTTATCCTGGAACTTCTTCCAGCTTGACCGACCTCCAGACTCTTCCAAATACCTCATTGTAAAACAAGGGGACTAACTGTCTCTATGTTCCTCCACAAGTCATTCTAATTAAGGTGCTCAGAGATCCTCAGAAGTGGCAAGCACAGAGACTCAGTGATGACATCATTGGGTCTAAATTAAGACGTGTCACTAAAGCATAAAGGTTTTATTTAAAAAATTTCTTTATCATGTTGATGATGGGGGGTGGGGGGAACCGCAGAAGGCAAATTATAAGCAGATTAAACTTCACCCTAAAATTGTCACAACGTTACATCCTTGCCTCTTCTTTTCACACAGTTTCTTAGCACTTTTCTCTCTCGAAATACAGTATTTTTTTTTTTTTTTTTACAGATCACAAGTTATTCTTTTTATTTAAAAAAATCCTAATTGGTTGTCAGGGAATTCATCTCCTTGGTGTCAAGATGTCTCAATGATTGCTAGCTGACTAGAAGGTGATGTGATACAATGTGATGTGCTGATTTGCGCTATTGAGGCGTTTGTATCCTTTACGCTATAATTAAGTGATTTACATTGATTTATAGTATTATGGTTGCTAAGCAATTGCCATATTCTGTGAACTCTCTGCACTGCTGAGCGTGATAATTGTTATGAGCTGCGTCTATTTTTAGTATCTGCTTTACTCAAGCTAATAGTGTAATGCTTTGTTATCGGGAATACTACTGATGTTGCAGAGCTGAGCGCACCTGGAAAAGTGAAAAGCAATATGGCTCCGGCCGTTGCTGAATTATTTTTAAAGCAGTTGGATTTAGAACTGTCTGCTCTCGACTTTACTCAGGGCTGTCTTTAAGGCAGGGCAAAAGGGGCAGCTGCCCTGGGCCCTGCCATTGTTGTGGGGCCCAAAGCAGCTGCCTCATACTTTTGCCGACTATCCCAGTTTAAATTCCCTTTTCCCTTGAAGTTTTAGTCCCTTGCTGTGGCCCGATATCTAAGTGTGAAGTGCTGCTACTAATGCTGCCCAGATCTGCCCTATTGTTGTGTACAGATGACTCACCTGCAGACCCTGTGTTTACATGTAAAAACCGGCATTCATATGTAAATAGCAACAGCATTCATATATAAATAGCTGCATCCAACGGCATAGTTAAGTAAATAAAGTCGGCATTCATATGTATATCTTGCCCCCTGCAGTGAGGAGATGAGGTGCTGTAACCTCTAGAAACCAATCTGTGAGCAGTAATACTGTATAGTAATCTCTAGCAACTAATCAACAAGCAGAAATCATGTGCTGTAACATCTAACAACACATCACTGAGCTGTAATGTGTGCTGTAACCTCTAGCAACTAGTCAGTAAGCTGCAATGATACACTGTAACCTCTGGCAACCAATCGCCTGCCTGATCTGATATAGTAAACTGATTTTAAGTCTATCTGCTATTTATTGTATGGGGGGGGGGGGGGGGCAAGAAAACGTTTGCCCAGGGTCCAATCAATATTAAAGACGGCCCTGACTTTACTACTCTGTGAGTTGCTTTAGTGGTGTAGCGCTACCCCCGTAGGGGCTGCTGATTTTAACCCCAGACAGTGCAGAGGGTACCAATCACACAACAGGCCATTCCCTCTGGCGCCATTAAACAGTCTAGGACAGGGTTCCTCAACTAGGGTTCCTCCAGAGATTGCTTGGGGGTTTCTTAAACAATGAGCAACTTTTGCCTCTCAGATAAGTTCCCACTGACACCATTGATCTTTTTAGCTATCCGTAAGGTGGTAATTCTTCCCAATGACCACAAGTGTAAGGAGCATTCTTCCCAATGACCATCACACTAATGTATCATGATTTGTAGATATAGACATTTTTTAGCAGAGGTTCCCTGAGACAAGAGAGATGTTTTAAGGGTTCCTATGTGTTGAGAAAGGTTGAGAAAGGATGGTTTATGTCAGTGGTTCTCAACCTTTCTAGGGATGTGACCCCTTAAATAAAATATCCTAAAGATATCCCAAAATATAAGTTGTGGGGACCCCTAAGCCCTTGTACACACGGACGGAGATTCCGACAACCAAATCCGATGGATTTTGTCCGAAACTGTTGTATACACACGGTCGGACAAAGTTGTCGGAAAATCCGACGTGATGACGTTATTTCGTTGCGACGGGACTACGTTCACGCTAGTAGCCAATAGCTTTGGTGTAGGAATTTGATCTGAGCATGCGTGGCACTTTGTCCGATCAGAATTCTCTACACACGATCGGAGTATGTCCGATCGGAGCATTTTGTCGGAAAATTTTACCAACAAGTTGGAAAACTTGGTCCGTCGGAGTATCCGATGGAGTCCGATGGAGACCAGACAGTCGGAATATCCGACAAAACGGTCCGATCGGACACATTCTGTCGGAATCTCCGACCGTGTGTACAAGGGCTAACAGTAAAATTATTTTCATAGCGTGTCAGCACCCAAGGCAAGACAAGTAATTTGCACCCCTAACGCACCGACATTTAGCGCTCCCTGAGTCCCTTCCACTCGTATAGTATTAAAACCCCTTATGGCACATTTTAGGATGTACCACTCACTCTTTTCTCCTGTTCTCCTTTCTTTCCCTTTTTATGTCTCTCAATCCTATTTTCTTGTTTTTTTTTCCCCCATCCCTCTCTCTAGCCATCTTTCTTGTTCTTTCTCTTATTTTTTCTCTCCCCTTTTCTTTGTTCCTCCCTCTCTTTTCCTCTCCCTTCCATGTATTCTCTATTTTTATTCCTTCTCTTACTCCTTGGTGGGGGGACTGGGATGAGTGGCAGTGCTGGCAGGGAGTTGGGATGAGGGGCAGTGCTGGCAGGGAGTTGGGACGAGGGGCAGTGCCGGCAGGGAGCTGGGACGATTGGCAGTGCTGGCAGGGAGCTGGGACGAGTGGCAGTGCTGGCAGGGAGTTGGGATGAGTGGCAGTGCTGGCAGGGAGTTGGGACGAGTGGCAGTGCTGGCAGGGAGCTGGGACGAGTGGCAGTGCTGGCAGGGAGTTTGGGTGAGTGGCAGTGCTGGCAGGGAGTTGGGATGAGTGGCAGTGCCGGCAGGGAGCTGGGACGATTGGCAGTGCTGGCAGGGAGCTGGGACGAGTGGCAGTGCTGGCAGGGAGTTGGGATGAGTGGCAGTGCTGGCAGGGAGTTGGGACGAGTGGCAGTGCTGGCAGGGAGCTGGGACGAGTGGCAGTGCTGGCAGGGAGTTTGGGTGAGTGGCAGTGCTGGCAGGGAGTTGGGATGAGTGGCAGTGCTGGTAGGGAGTTGGGATGAGTGGCAGTGCTGGTAGGGAGTTGGGACGAGTGGCAGTGCTGGCAGGGAGCTGGGATGAGTGGCAGTGCTGGCAGGGAGTTGGGGTGAGTGACAGTGCTGGTAGGGAGTTGGGATGAGTGGCAGTGCTGGCAGGGAGTTGGGGTGAGTGGCAGTGCTGGCAGGGAGTTGGGGTGAGTGGCATTGCTGGCAGGGAGTTGGGGTGAGTGGCAGTGCTGGCAGGGAGTTGGGATGAGTGGCAGTGCTGGCAGGAACCTGGAATGAGTGGCAGTGCTGGCAGGGAGTTGGGATGAGTGGCAGTGCTGGCAGGGAGCTGGGATGAGCTGCAGTGCTGGCAGGGAGTTGGGGTGAGTGGCAGTGCTGGCAGGGAGCTGGGATGAGTGGCAGTGCTGGCAGGGAACTGGAATGAGTGGCAGTGCTGGCAGGGAGTTGGGATGAGTGGCAGTGCTGGCAAGGAGCTGGGATGAGCTGCAGTGCTGGCAGGGAGTTGGGGTGAGTGGCAGTGCTGGCAGGGAGTTGGGATGAATGGCAGTGCTGGCAGGGAACTGGAATGAGTGGCAGTGCTGGCAGGGAGTTGGGATGAGTGACAGTGCTGGCAAGGAGCTGGGATGAGCTGCAGTGCTGGCAGGGAGTTGGGGTGAGTGGCAGTGCTGGCAGGGAGTTGGGGTGAGTGGCAGTGCTGGCAGGGAGTTGGGGTGAGTGGCAGTGCTGGCAGGGAGTTGGGACGAGTGGCAGTGCTGGCAGGAACCTGGAATGAGTGGCAGTGCTGGCAGGGAGTTGGGATGAGTGGCAGTGCTGGCAGGGAGCTGGGATGAGCTGCAGTGCTGGCAGGGAGTTTGGGTGAGTGGCAGTGCTGGCAGGGAGTTGGGACGAGGGGCAGTGCCGGCAGGGAGCTGGGACGATTGGCAGTGCTGGCAGGGAGCTGGGACGAGTGGCAGTGCTGGCAGGGAGTTGGGATGAGTGGCAGTGCTGGCAGGGAGTTGGGACGAGTGGCAGTGCTGGCAGGGAGCTGGGACGAGTGGCAGTGCTGGCAGGGAGTTTGGGTGAGTGGCAGTGCTGGCAGGGAGTTGGGATGAGTGGCAGTGCTGGTAGGGAGTTGGGATGAGTGGCAGTGCTGGTAGGGAGTTGGGACGAGTGGCAGTGCTGGCAGGGAGCTGGGATGAGTGGCAGTGCTGGCAGGGAGTTGGGGTGAGTGACAGTGCTGGTAGGGAGTTGGGATGAGTGGCAGTGCTGGCAGGGAGTTGGGGTGAGTGGCAGTGCTGGCAGGGAGTTGGGGTGAGTGGCATTGCTGGCAGGGAGTTGGGGTGAGTGGCAGTGCTGGCAGGGAGTTGGGATGAGTGGCAGTGCTGGCAGGAACCTGGAATGAGTGGCAGTGCTGGCAGGGAGTTGGGATGAGTGGCAGTGCTGGCAGGGAGCTGGGATGAGCTGCAGTGCTGGCAGGGAGTTGGGGTGAGTGGCAGTGCTGGCAGGGAGCTGGGATGAGTGGCAGTGCTGGCAGGGAACTGGAATGAGTGGCAGTGCTGGCAGGGAGTTGGGATGAGTGGCAGTGCTGGCAAGGAGCTGGGATGAGCTGCAGTGCTGGCAGGGAGTTGGGGTGAGTGGCAGTGCTGGCAGGGAGTTGGGATGAATGGCAGTGCTGGCAGGGAACTGGAATGAGTGGCAGTGCTGGCAGGGAGTTGGGATGAGTGACAGTGCTGGCAAGGAGCTGGGATGAGCTGCAGTGCTGGCAGGGAGTTGGGGTGAGTGGCAGTGCTGGCAGGGAGTTGGGGTGAGTGGCAGTGCTGGCAGGGAGTTGGGGTGAGTGGCAGTGCTGGCAGGGAGTTGGGACGAGTGGCAGTGCTGGCAGGAACCTGGAATGAGTGGCAGTGCTGGCAGGGAGTTGGGATGAGTGGCAGTGCTGGCAGGGAGCTGGGATGAGCTGCAGTGCTGGCAGGGAGTTGGGGTGAGTGGCAGTGCTGGCAGGGAGTTGGGATGAGTGGCAGTGCTGGCAGGGAGCTGGGATGAGTGGCAGTGCTGGCAAGGAGTTGGGATGAGTGACAGTGCTGGCAGGGAGTTGGGATGAATGGCAGTGCTGGCAGGGAGTTGGGATGAGTGGCAGTGCTGGCAGGGAGTTGGGATGAGTGGCAGTGCTGGCAGGGTGTTGGGATGAGTGGCAGTGCTGGCAGGGAGTTGGGATGAGTGGCAGTGCTGGCAGGTAGTTGGGATGAGTGGCAGTGTTGGCAGGGAGTTGGGATGAGTGGCAGTGCTGGCAGGGAGCTGGGATGAGTGGCAGTGCTGGCAGGGAGTTGGGGTGAGTGGCAGTGCTGGCAGGGAGTTGGGATGAGTGGCAGTGCTGACAGGGAGTTGGGATGAGTGGCAGTGCTGGCAAGGAGTTGGCATGAGTGGCAGTGCTGGCAGGGATTTGGGATGAGTGGCAGTAGTGGCAGGGAGCTGGGATGAGTGGCAGTGCTGGGGGGAGTTCTGATCAGCCAACTTAGGTGCTGTTGATCAAGGTCATCTGCTGATGTGAGAACTGTAGTGGCAACTATAATCACAGAGAGTGTTACTCACTGTGTCTCCGGTTTTGTGGTGTCTTGCAGCAGTGACACCTTTGCTGAAATCGGGAGAAAGGGTCTCATCCAGCCCCTCCCACTTCACTTTCCTCACCAGTCAGCTGACCTCTAGTCTCTGCCCCCCAGCCATGCCATGAACTGAATGGGCGGCTGCAAAGAGGCCGAGTGGGCAGCCACAGGCTCCAGGAACAGCCCAGGATTCGGGGACCCCTGGCAAATCGTCATTTGACCGCCAGGTTGAGAACAACTGGTTTAGGGGATGTCTTCTTTTGCCATGTGGAATATTTTTATTGAGTTTTACAGGTTTAACACATAATGAGAAAAGGCAAGAGTACAATGCCAAAGGAGAGGCTCATACAACATAGTTTGTATCACAAAGATGAACCAAATCATATATCTCAGAGCATACAAGGGGTGCAATAAAACAAATCAAAAAACATGAATAAAGTATTTGCTGTCCTTCCATAGTTTCCACGGACCGTCAAACAAGGCCCATGTGGAGTTTTTATGTGAATAAATTTTTTCATAGGAAAATTGCAAGTTGACTAGATCTATGGTTTCAGAAGGGTTGGGTGCCATATTTTTCATCCAGTGCCCAGATATCACCATGTTTGTTGCCACTAAAATGTGTAAGACGACCGATCTGAGGTTGCGTTGATGTTTCTCCATACCTAGGTGAAGGGTGGCTAGGAGTCAGGTTTGGATAGAAGATTTTTCTCCGGTAACTGGTAGGACTCTTAGCCCTTGTACACACGGTCGGAGAATCCGTCGGAATGTGTCCTATCGGACCGTGTTGTCGGATAATCCGACTGTGTGTGGTCTGCATCGGACTGTTTCCGTCTGAATATCCGTCGGACCAAATTTTCCAACTTGCTGGAAATATTTTCCGACAAACTGGTCCGATAGGACATACTCCGATCATGTGTAGAGGATTTCGACCGGACAAAGTGCCACGCATGCTCAGATCCAATTCCTACATCAAAGCTATTGGCTACTAGCCTGAACGTAGTCCCATCGTAACGAAATTACGTCATCACGTTCTGAAAGATCGGATTTTTCGACAACTTTGTCTGACCGTGTGTATGCAACAGTTTCGGACAAGATCCGACGGACAAAATCCGACGGATTTGGTTGTCGGAATCTCCAACCGTGTGTACAAGGGCTTACAGAGAAGGGTATATGGAGGTCTTCCTCCCATTTTCGCATAGGGGGTGTCTTAACAAAGGTTACTGTAAAGTGTTGTAAAACAGTGATATACCCTTGTGGGTGGGAGATGGGGAGGATAGAAAGAGTGAAACGATTTCAGGTAACTGCATAGGAAGTGGGGGGTGTTTAGATAGGAAGGTGAAGATTCTTGTACTGTATATGTAATCTGTCTTCTGTTTGAAGATTATTATGAAAGATCTGGTCTACACAGGGGGTTCCTGCCTCCTCTTATTGTTGAAGGTAGATGAAAGGGGGGGTGTCTTCTTTTGATCTGTTGCTTGTAGAACTCGTAATGGGAGAGGAGTTGGGGTGGTATGGGATACTCCAAAAATACTGGCTTGTAGCAGAAGGACACACTTCATTAGGTGAAACTTTTTTTTGATAGTTTTTTAAACCAGAAGAAAAGGAGAATACCAGAACTGAGACACTGTAGTGTAGAAACAGTCTCTGAGCATCTGCAAGACTTAACACCATCCGGAAACACACCAAAATCCGCTCCCAAATCCGCCATGCAACACACCCAAATCCACCCAACAATAGTCGTTTTCTGCCTATGACATTGCACATGCGCACAGAGAACAAGGCAGAATCTGACGATTTGATTGTCCCTCTGCGCTTTGCAGATTGTCAGATAATGCCTCAGAAATCTGCGCATGTGGGGTGTTGACGTCATGCCAGCTGATCAGCATATCAGCCCATCGGAGGTATTATCCGACGATCTACACTATTCGATAGAACACCGGCAATGAAAAATTCTGAAAAACAAAACAAAAAACACAGCAGGGTCGCCCCTCCCCAATCGTGGGGGTTTGGGGATCCCATCATGCTGCGGTCGATGATGTCACAAGAAGGCGGAGCCACTCAATGACATCGCTGGGTGGCCCTGCCCCTTAGCTATTTAGAAAGTGTCAGATGGTGGAGTCGGGGAGCCATCA
The DNA here is from genome assembly GCF_037356315.1 of Lithobates pipiens. Lineage (NCBI taxonomy): Eukaryota > Metazoa > Chordata > Amphibia > Anura > Ranidae > Lithobates > Lithobates pipiens. The sequence continues at coordinate 12,527,505 of NW_027507786.1, forward strand.
GCTGTTAAAGTGGAGGGCCACCCTGAAAAACAAAAGTACATTAAAAATTTGCAAAAAATCTGAAAAAATATATATTTTTTTAAACTTACCAGAAATGCCTGTTGCTAGGCATATCATCCTAATCTGCCTCTTCCTCCTCCGCGGTGATGTTCTGTCTCCTCTCCTCCATGTGGCATCTTCTGGGTAATGGGTCGCGCTGTGTTCTGGGAACTGTGTGTCCCAGAACACAGCGCGCCCCATTCACAAAGCGCTGCGCGACTCGCGCATGCGCAGTAGGAAATCGGGCAGTGAAGCCGCAAGGCTCCACTGCCTGTTTCCCTTAGTTGAAATGGCGGTGCCGGGACCCGAGAGCCAAGGGACGGGTCAGCCTCGGGCGGCCGACATCGCGGGCGCCCTGGACAGGTAAGTCTGCTTATTAAAAGTCAGCAGCTACAGTGTTTGCAGCTGCTGACTTTTACAAAATTTTTTTTAAAGCTGGCCCTCCTCTTTAAGGACGCGGCAGCCATCTTCTCGGGCCCGCTCCTTAAAGTGATTATAAGGGTTCGTGTTTTTTTTTTTAAATAACAAACATATCATACTTACCTCCACTGTGCAGCTCGTTTGGAAAGAGTGGCTCCGAACCTCCTCTTCTGGGGTCCCCTGAGGGCTCTCTCGGCTCCTCCCCCACATCAGATAACTCCCTAGGAGAAGCGAATCTCTGAGGCATTACCTTGCGGGCGTGCTCCTGGGTCCAGAACTCGGCGTCCATAGCCGCCAAATGCAGGACTCTGCCCCGCCCCCCGCATCGTTGGATTTGATTGACAGCAGTGGGAGCCAATGGCTGCGTTGCTATCAATATATCCAATCAAGAGCCGAGAACCTCCGGAGCAGAGAGACAGCGCATCCCCGCTGGGTGAAGTTCCAGGGCTCAGGTAAGTAAAATGGGGGGGGGGGGGTGGTCACTGACAGGTGTTTTTTCACCTTAATGCATCCCTCAAAACACAAAAGTTTACAACCCCTTTAACAACCAACTAGTCTTCACGCAGAATTCAAATTGGTTGACAAAGAAAAAACTTGTGTGAAAAAATTATAAATGATAAAACGTCCTATGTGTACAGTGTCGCATGACCGCGCAATTGTCATTGAAAGTGTGACAGCGCTGAAATCTAAAAAATGGCCTGGGCAGGAAAGGGGGTGAAAGTTCCCGGTTTTGAGGTTGTTGAAACAAAACGAAACTAATTAAAAAAAAAAATGAAATTAGTAACATAACGAATCTATCCGGTCTCCTATCATATAAGGTCCCCCATCCGATAGTGTCCGCTGTGTACTGCGCATGCGCAGTACACAGCAACACAGATTCCCGAAAATTGCCGAGGATGAACGGCGCCTGCCCCGTGAGTCCAGGTTCTATCCCCACCATCCAAGTGGACATAGAGTAGGAATATAAAAGAGCCGAGCGCAGCGAGGCCGAGCCCGAAGTGTGGCGAGTGAAGCTCGCCCGCGAGGGGGCCCTCTAATATTCACAACCCTATGTCCGCTTGGATGGTGGGGCTACCACCTCCACTCACGGCGCAGGCGCCGTTCAGCTTCGGAGATTTTCCGAAGCTTCATCTGCTCCGTACTGCGCATGCGCAGTACGGGGCGGACACTATATCATGGCCGGACACTATATGGCAGAACACCGGAATGAAACAAATGTTTCCGCTCTGCACATGTCTGCTCGATCACCAGACGAAAATAGAAGAAAAAAAAAGGCTTAAAAAAGATTATACGAATTATACAGAGAAAACGGCGGCGATTGCGTTGATATTTTGCCGTATACCGACAATGCTCGTTTTTTTTTTTTTTTTTTTTATTATTAGCTGTCACAACCCTTCAAAGGCATTGTCTCTCCCTCTGTAATGCTGAAGCCTGATTACGGTCATGTTGACATAATCTCTGAGCAGACAATGCGCCGAGTATATCTCTCTAACGATTGTCCTTTTCACGTCGTCTTTTGTAATGGAATACTGTCAGCGTTTTCTGCACGCCGAAATCAGACGGAAAACAAGACATTAATGTTTCCCCGTGATAAGCACCTTGTCAGCCTCCATTTGCATCAATAATATCGGCGTTTTTTTTATTTTTTATTATTTATTAAGCCGCGTCTTACTTGGTTCTTTTTTCTTTCCTCTCGGAGTCAGGGGAGTCAGGGGAGCTTACCTTTTGAAACATGAGCTGAGCTCCTTCATAATTTCTCATTCCACTAATTTAATGAAAAACCATTAAACCGAAACTATAATGAAATAGAGACATCAGCTTTGTAGGAGACTTACATATTAAATGGAAAGGGCATTCAACGCTGGCTGTTTTTGTTGTTTTTTTTTTTCGCATTTGATAAATAAATGTTTGGCTAAGACATAACGATGATGATTACACATCCCACTCAGAGATTTTCCAGCTTGCGGCACAAGAATCTGAGCATCAGTGGGCGTAAAATGATCATCGCTGGGCATGGGCGTGCGCAAGGGGTGTTTGCCAGATGCGCCTGGGCACACCCTAATTCTGGAGTTGGCAACCCATCAATGGTGGGCAGGTGACGGGTAAGCCGCGATCCTTACTTGCCGACCCCCGGACCCTGGACAGAATAGGCGGCTGGAGTGGAAATGAATGGACCCATCTGTATTTTCTTCTGCAGCAGCTGAGAGTAGGCTTCTCCTCCTCTTCCTCTCGCCGATATTCAGCTGCCACGGGAGGAAAATACAGGGGATTGGTACCAATGTATGCCACCCCTCTAATTCCCAGTTCCTTTTCTTTCTGCTGCCCAGGTCCCCCTGTGTGCTCACCTGCTCCCCCCCATTGTTTTAGGATGACGAGCGGGGAAGAGGCCGGTTAATATGTCACAAAGGCATATGTGTTGGAGCTTTGAGGTGCACACCCTTATACAATTTGCTGCGCACACCTATGTCACTCACTGGGGCAGGATAATTGAACGGGGAGCAGCGGGCACTCCCTAAGGGGTGCCCCCCTGATCTCCACACGGAGCGCTGAGGACATGGACTTCTATGTTTTGTTTTTTTAAGTACTTGATTGGCTTTAAAAAGGGGGGGTGGCTCGAGGAGAGGAGCACTGCGCCCCGAGCCCACCCACTTGTGATAATAGCGAATCTACTTTTGCTATTGTCTTCCCGCTTCTCCTCCCGGCCAATCAGGATAGGAAGTGGGTCCGGAGACTGGATTGGCCGGGGTGAGGGGGAGTGTGACCGAATTGGTTGGGAGGAGAAGCCGCCCACAACCTGGATGGGGTAAGTGCAGGGCTGGCCGGCGGGTGAGCAAGCGAGTGAGTGGGTGGGCTTGGTGAAAATGCAGGGCTAGCGGGCGTGCTGGGGTAAGTGTGGGGTGTGCTGGCGGGCTGTGGGGGGTGGAGGGTTTTGTTTGCTGCCTCCCCCCCAAAAAAAATCACCAGCCGCCACTGTGAACAGGTGTTATAGTAAAAGATTCTGACCTTCAAATGTGTATATTTCAATGACTGCTACGCCCAGACAGGGATGTAACAGAGGTTACACTAAGTTCACACTACAGCGACCTGAAAGTCGGCGCGATTTTGCCAGGGAACTTCGAGGCAACTTCAGGGAATTCCTGGGTAATCTTCCTGTAATGTCGGATCCAAATCACATCAATTAAGATAAGGATCCAACTTGGAGGCAACTTCTATTGAAATTTATGGGTACAAGTTGGCTAGAAGTCGCCTTGAAGTAGTACAGGAACCTTTTCTAAAGTTCCGTTCCATTTGTTTATATGCGGCATTCGTTATTTTGGATAAATTTGTATTTGTTACGTTGACTAACAGCCAAATTTAAAAGGACATTCCAATACCTATAATTTAATGGTTAGTTATTATTTAGAATTTTGGGATTTTCTTTCTTATTTTTGGATTTTTGAATTTACGAATTGCGATCATAATAACCCGAAAAATGAAAAAAATTAAAAAAAAAAAAACAAACAAAAAACAAATAAAACAAAAACAAACACATTTTTCACCAGTGCACATCTACCTCAGTCCCGCCCCCTGACGTCATAATGACATCATATTCCCCCCATATCCATAAGCTTGGAAATAATGACATAAGAGCCGGTCCCCACAGCGTATATATCATGCAAAACAGCAATCAAGTCGGCTTAAGATAAGATCAATGTGTGTATGGGCACGTGCTTAAGCTGAACTAAGAGAATTATGCAGCTCAAGTAACCACAATGCCTGGTTCTTCAAATATCTTCTGTTCTGTATCACACTTTGTCCCACGCCTGATGAAGGGGCCCTGCGAGGCTCCGAAAGATTGCTGTTTACTGAAACGACGTGGGTACTTTCAGACTTGACCCACAGCCTTCTGGGACATGTGACCTGTTCCAGGAAGCTGAGGTTGGGGGAGACTTATACAATTCTGGCCTATGCAAGAAATGTAGAAGTGGGAGTGGGTACCTGTCAGATAACATGTACCTGCTCCCTCAAACAAAAAGAAAACCTCCAAAAATGGTAGAGAAAAAAGGGAGGAGGTTTATGAGCTAGACAAAATGGACGGTAACACCCCAGAAACAGGGTCAGAGGGCGCTGATCACCCCTGGTATGTTACAAACAAAAAAGAAAAAGTGTCCCCAAGGTGGGGCTTTTTACCAGCATGTATTACCTGTGGAAGCTAATAGATTTAAATGTGAAGAGATACTGACATGTTGCAAAAAGGCTAGTAATATAAATATTTTATTAATAAAAAAGGAGGATTACAGTGGTCAGGGATTAAGCTCCACTATGTGAATAAAAATGCATAGTGTTACATGTATTTCTGCTTATACATGTAACACTATGCATTTTTATTCACATAGTGGAGCTTAATCCCTGACCACTGTAATCCTCCTTTTTTATTAATAAAATATTTATATTACTAGCCTTTTTGCAACATGTCAGTATCTCTTCACATTTAAATCTATTAGCTTCCACAGGTAATACATGCTGGTAAAAAGCCCCACTTTGGGGACACTTTTTCTTTTTTGAGGTTTATGAGCTGAACTATCACGTACATGGTAAGAGACTGAATTGGTGAGGTTGGCCTTTCTTGTATCTCTAGCCCAGGCCCCACTAGAACAGAAGGCGCCAAGGATCAGAAGAAACACGAGTGTCGGCAAGTGTTGATAGCAAAACTTGCAGCAGGAGATGGAGGCAGGAGAAATCAGGTAGGATGTCAGGCCTGGAGCAGCATAATGCATGCTGGACCAGTCAATGTTAAAGGGGCACTCCACCTGTACTGCAGGTTTTGGGTATGTGGCTTGTCAAAGCCCTCAGCAGGCTTTAGGCAGGAACACACTGCGGTGACCGGAGCTGGTATGAAGGAAAGCCGAAGCAGGCACTCAGAAGTAGTATGAAGGCAAGATGTAGACAGGAGCGAGGTCACAGATGAAGCCAAGGTCAGTAACAGATGGGCAATGAAGTACAGAACCATGGTCAGGAACGAAGCTGAGGTCAGGAACAAGTGGGCAAGAAAGTACAGAACCGTGGTCAGGAATGACGGCGAGGTCAGGAACGGGGTGGGCAAGGAAGTACAGAACTGTGGTCAGGAATGAAGCCAAGGTCAGCAAGGTGGGCAGAAGAACAAACAGAATCCAGGATCAGTATATAGAAAGTGGACAAAAGTGAATCTTCAAGGAGAGACAGCCGGTGATGGAAAAAAATTTTTACAGAAAAAACAACCCACATAAAAATTCAACAAATAGAAATGCACCTCCACCACATTCCTTTAAAATTTGACAACATTGTCAAGACACAGGTACCTACCACAGTCATTCAGTCCAGGATCGGGTTAGTAATAAGCCGTGTCATCAACAGGAATCAGATACAGGATACACCCAGGAGGCAGGAAAAGCTGATGACCATTCAGCAAAGTCTGTGAGCATGCGTCCTCCCAGAAGGTGCCAAGATCTATTGCACGTGGCCCACATCAGTGTTTGTATCTCATTGAGGAGATTTCCATTCACTTCATATCACCAAAATACCCTATTGGAAGATTTCACCTCACTTTTTATCTGGTGACATCTCAAAAACATTGGATTTCCCAACTCTTTCTGTATTTGAATCTCTCAGCCCGCTACATTCCAGTGATCCCCGTGACTAAGCTCAAGGAGGCAGAGTGAAATGCGTTGGGGTCGTAGCCTGGCTGGATTCCAAGCTGAGGTTGCCACTCTGTTCACCTTCATAGGACCACACGGATGTGCGGCATTAGGGATCACCTCCTTTCCTTCCTACTACATTCCAGAACTCTCCAGAAGGCAGGGGGAAGCAGTCAAATGTGCGACACAGAAGAGCCCAAAATAATCACAAGCTGCTCAATTGATTACAGGAGAGCTACGGGAACTAAATGCACCTAACCTAACTAACAGACTTTCTAGGAGGGTGCTACATCGGCTAACTTAGAATAAAGATACCAGCTTACAGGGTCTGTTTGGTACCTTCTTGGGGCATTATACAGTTTTGTAGTGCCCGAGGAAGGAACCAAACCAAAAGATTTGTTTTCCATTGTCCATCCAGTCCTTAAATATGCACCACAGCCAGGCTAGTGACCTTCCTTCCTCTATTGCAATCAAACAATACAGTTTGGTCACCTTCCCGCCCCTATTTTATGATGGGGCAAAGAAGGTGATGTGAAGACCGGTGATCACTCTGCTGTCTCCTCCTGTTAGTACATGTGCAACGCAGCACATCATATTATGTCCTTCTGCACCCCCTCCATTTCTTTGCTTCTGATTTATGTTGTGTAGGGAGTGATATAAATACTTAGGCTGCTACTTACACTGCTGGCATTTAAAATTACATTTAATGATTTTTTTTTTATTTCAATGAAAACATAACTGCGCTAATTGGTGTTTTATTTATATCTGCCTGGAGTTCAGCTCTAAAGGCAACCGGCCAAGACATTTTTAAAAATGTTTAGCTTTGTGAAGCGTTTACAAATATTGATACATTTATAAACTTCATTACAAGCATTGTTTTAAGAATCTGATCAGTGACCTGCGAATTCTTCAAGGAACATCAAATATGGATCTTTTTTCCATTTATTTCACATACTGTGGCGAGCACACAATAAAGAGATGACAGATCTATCAAGAAAGTATCCAGAGAACATTCATCATTTGCATATGTATCTGCAATGCTAGTATGTTTCAAGAAACTTTTTTTAAAAATCTGCCTCCAGAGTTGTTACTGGCTCCACCCTTTTGGACAGTGGCGGCTGATGTAGTTTTAGGATGGGGCGGCACCAGACCATGCACTTTCTTTTTGACCCCTCCAATTTATAAGCCTCACCCATTATATAATCCCCCCACTTTGTTCCCTGTATTCCACCCATAGTGCCAGGAGTATACAGCCCAGCATCACAGATGGGGTGTACAGCCCAGCATCACAGATGGGGTGTACAGCCCAGCATCACAGATGGGGTGTACAGCCCAGCATCACAGATAGGGTGTACAGCCCAGCATCACAGATGGGGTGTACAGCCCAGCATCACAGATGGGGTGTACAGCCCAGCATCACAGATGGGGTGTACAGCCCAGCATCACAGATGGGGTATACAGCCCAGCATCACAGATAGGGTGTACAGCCCAGCATTACAGATAGGATATACAGGCCAGAATTATAGATAGGGTATACAGCCCAACATCAAAGATAGGGTATATAGGTCAGCATTACAGATATGGTATACAGCCCAGCATCACAACCCTCGGGCCGTGCGTTCCATCCACGGAGACAACCCGTCAATTCCGGTTTCCCACTGCACAGAGAAACCAGAAGTGACGCCGCAGCTCTGAGGAAAGCACCGCCCCATGTTCTACATCATGTGGCTCATTACAAGGACTCAGGTGTGAGACCTTTTAATGAGTCACATGACAGGTGTGAGACCTTGTAATGAGTATACAGCCCTGCACCACAGATATGGTATACAGCCCAGCATCACAACACGGCTGAGAGATGAAAGAAAGTGCAGCTCGGGCCATGCGTTCCATCCACAGAGACACTGCGTCACTTCCAGTTTCCCACTGCACAGAGAAACCGGAAGTGATGCCGCAGCTCTGAGGAAAGTACTGCCCGGGTTCTATGTCATGTGACTCGTTACAAGGTCTCAGGTGTGAATGGGGAACAGGTGTGTTAAATTTGGTGTTTTTTGCTCTCACTCTCTCATACTGGTCACCGGAAGTTCAACATGGCACCTCATGGCAAAGAGTTCTGAGGATCTAAAAAAAAGAATTGTTGCTCTACATAAAGATGGCCTAGGCTATAAGAAGATTCCCAAGACCCTGAAACTGAGCTGCAGCACGGTGGCCAAGACCATACAGTAGTTTAACAGGACGGGTTCCACTGGATGACCAAAGAAGTTGAGTGCACGTGTTCAGCATCATATCCAGAGGTTGTCTTTTGGGAAATAGACGTATGAGTGCTGCCAGCATTGCTGCAGAGGTAGAAGGGTTGGGGGGTCAGCCTGTCAGTGCTCAGACCATAAGCCACACACTGCATCAAACTGGTTTGCATGGCTGGTCTGATGAGACCGAGATAAACTTATTTGGTTCAGATGGTGTCAAGCGTGTGTGGTGGCAACAATGTCTCTGCTCCCTAAGGGGTGTACAGGTGCGAGAGGTGAACTGGTTACGGTACAATAAAGAACTTCCCTAAAAATGCAAAAAAAGAAAAAAAAATTGCATATAACACAATAAACAAGACTTTCTAAATTTCCCCAGTCATTCGTCAGTTTGCTATTGCTCCTTGGTGATCAGTACTATTTTAGCTTGTAAAGTACATGCTTAATAAAATCCCTAATTGCGTAGTAAATTCGCACTCCTTATTTTACGGAATTAGTCATTATCGTAAACGACTTAATGGAAACACAACCAAATAGGACTAACACGATGGCAAAGTGGAAAGTAAAAAAAAAAAAAAAGAAAACAGTAGTTTGCTCTCGCAACTGTTGGAAATAAACACAATTTCTGCTCCACTTGCCGAGAACCCAGCAAATTTGTAGCACATGGGTCAGATGAAGCTGCAGCTGGGGATTGTTAATTGGCTGTTTGGTCGTCTCGGCGTGGCCAATGATGTCATATCTAAGGGCGATGATGATAACTAATGGGGCTAATTTTACCACCGCAGACACAGTGCTGCAATAGCTGAGACTACCGCCCGAGCAATGTTTCTTGGCATGGCAACAATTACGGTAGCTACAGAGGATGGCACTAAAAAAAAAAAAAGAAAAGAAAGATGAACTGCACTTCGGCATTCGTCATCTTCTAATTTGCTGTAGTTATTACTTAGAAGTTTGAGAGGCACAGAGATAGAAGATGCTTCTCTTGAAACCTAAAGCTGAACTCTAGGCAAATAACAAAATAACACAAAAAAAATAAAAATATTGTAAAAAAAAAAATATATATAAAAAAATTATAAAAATAAACAAATATATGTATATTTAAAATTTTTAAAATTGTAAAAAAAATGATTTCATATATATATATATATATATATATATATATATATATATTTTTTTTTTTCAGTAATTTCTTTACAATATTTCTTTTTTTAATCATATTTATATATTTTTTTATCATTTTATATACACAGTATGTATATATATATATATATATATATAAATATATATATATATATATATATATATATATATATATTATAAATAAATATAAAAAATATTTTAAAAAAAATTGTAAAGAAATTATAAAAAAAAGAAAAATTATATATATATATATATATATATATATATATATATATATTTTAATAATTTCTTCACAATATTTCTTTTTTTTAATAATTTTTATATTTTTTAAATATTTTTTTATATATACAGTGTATATATATATATATATATATATATATATATATATATATATATATATATATATGTATATATATGTATGTATGTGTGTGTGTGTATATATATACACACACACACACATACATACATATACAAATATATAAAATGGATTTAAAAAAAAGATATATATATATATATATATATATATATATATATATGAATATATGAATTTATATGAATAGATGTATTTAGCCATTTGCCTATGAGCTGGATTTCCTGGCAGGTGTTGCAATTCTGCACATCTAGAACTGAGATTTAAGGCCCGTAACACACGATCAGAAAATTGGAAGTAAAATTTCGTCCAACGAACGATCCGACGATTTTCGGATTGTTAGTACGGTGCTTTCTTCAGCCGATTCTGAATTTTTCGGATGACAAAAACTGGATGCGTAGGCTGTATAATTTTTGTCGTATGTGAACACAACGTTTGATTAGTACGGTTTTCATCCAAAAAAATTAAAATAAAACATAAGAGCAAGACTACGCTCAGAAACCAAAGAATACATACAAAACAATTTGAGCGCAGCCCACACGCACGCACCTTTCACCCATGTTCACACCTAGTTTATTGTGACCGTGCATTTTTGGGTGAACCTCTTCCTTTGAATGGGCTTCCCTACAGGCAACAAACCAGCCAAAGAAGCTCCTGTATCTTTTTTGGACGTTGAGCTTTGCGTGTTTTTTTTTTTTTTTTTTTGGCGTGTTTGTCATGTGTTTTGCCGTGTTTGGCGAGTTTGGGGTGCCATTAACAATGAATGCATTTTTTTGTTTTTTCCCGTGAATGCGCACTTTTGCATGCGCTCACATGTGAATGATGTAAATGAGCCCTGAAGGAGTAGCAATGTAGCAATGAACTGACGAGGTCATCTTTCTGTCCTTTTCCTCCTGTCCTGTTCCTTGTCATCACATCTAAATTCAGGACACCTGATTGGCCCCTAGCGCGTGGCCCCTCCCTCTCCTAGGCTTAGCGCTGCAACATAGCCGGGCTGTATTAAGTAACATTCAGGTATTTTTAATGGTTTATTTTAAAATGCATTTAATGTAGTTTTTAATGGATACTCAACTGCTTTCATTGGTGCTTTTAAATATCCGCCTGGAGTTCGGATTTAATGGTAATGCTGATTTTAATTGGAGCGTTCAGCACTGCATCTGAGGGGGGAAAAAAAAAAATCAGTTTAAACTCATTAAAGACGTTTTAACAGCAGGAGCCAAGCAACAGCGCCATGCAAAAGTATTCACCCCCCTTGGCATTTTTCGTGTGTTTTGTTGGCTCACAACCTGGAATTAACATGGATTGTTTGAGGAGTTGCACCATTTCATTTACAGAGCAACTTTGAAGATTTCTTTTTTTTATTTTTTTTTTATTGTGAAGCAAACAACAAACAGGACAAAATAACAGAAAAAATAAAATAAAAAAGTCAATGTGCATAACTATTAACCCCCCTAACGTCAATACTTTGTAGAGCACCTTTTGCGGTTATCACAGCTCCAAGTCTCTTTGGATAAGTCTCTATGAGCCACATCTTACCACTGGGACTTTTGCCCATTCCTCCTCCTTGCAAAACTGCTCCAGATCCTTCAAGTTGGATGGTTTGCGCTTGTGAACAGCAATCTTTAAGTCTGACCACAGATTTTCTATTGGATTGAGGTCTGGGCTTTGAATAGGCCATTCCAACACACTTCCATGTTTCCTCTTAAACCACTCAAGTGTTGCTTTAGCAGTGTGTTTGGAGTCATTGTCCTGCTGGAAGGTGAACCTCCATCCTAGCCTCAAATCAAATACAGAGTGCTACAGGTTTTCCTCACGAATATCCCTGTATTTAGCACCATCCATATTTCCCTCAACTCTGACCAGTTTCCCAGTCCCGACTGATGAAAAACATCCCCACAGCATGATGTTGCCACCACCATGTTTCACAGTGTGGATGGTGTTCTTTGGGTGATGTGATGTGTTGGGTTTGCACCAGACTTGGCATTTTCTTTGATGGCCAAAAAGTTACATTTTAAGCCGCGTACACACGGGCGGACTGTCTGGCCAACTTAGTCCGTCGAAACACATTTCAGCGGACAGTCCGCTCGTGTGTGGGCTTCAGCGGACTTTTTCAGCGTGCAGTCTGGCGGACTAAGTATTTCGGAATTTCCGCAATATTGTCCGTCGTACTTTGGTTTCAGCGGACAATCCGCTCCTGAGTAGGCTAGTTCGACGGACTAAGAATGGCGCATGCTCAGAAAGGATTTACACGGCGGAAGGTTGCATTGCTGTGTATTGGACTTCCTATTTCTAGTCCCGTCGTACGTGCTGTACACGTCATCGCGCAAACTTTCGACGGACTGTTTTGCATCCGTGTGTGGTCAAGTCCATTGAGTAGGACGGACTGTCCGTCGGATTGTCTGACGGACTAAGTTGGCCATACACTTGTGTCTGCGGCTTTAGTCTCGTCAGACCAGAGCACCTTCCTCCATATATTTTGGGCGTCTCCCACATGCCCTTTCGCAAACTCAAAATGTGCCATTTTATTTTTTGCTGAAAGTAATTGTCTATCTTCTGGCCACTCTGCCATAAAGTCCAACTCTATGGAGCGTACGACTTATTGTGGTCCTATGTACAGATACTCCAGTCTCTGCTGTGGAACTCTGCAGCTCCTCCAGGGTTACCTTAGGTCTCTGTGCCGCCTCTCTGATTAATGCCACTCCAGAACCTTCACTTTATTCTGCTGTAGCCAATGACAGGGCGACTTGGCCTTGTGTTTTGGATCCTTGTCATGTTGGAATGTCCAAGTACGTCCCATGTGCAGCTTCCTGGCTGATGAATGCAAATGTTCCTCCAGTATTTTTTGATAACATACTGCATTCATCTTGCCATCAATTTTTACCAAATTTCCTTGTGCCTTTGTAGTTCACACATCCCCAAAACATCAGCGATCCACCTCCGTGTTTCACAGTAGGAATGGTGGACCTTTCATCATAGGACTTGTTGACTCCTCTCCAAATGTATAGTTTATGGTTGTGGCCAAAAAGCTAAATTCTGGTCTCATCACTCAAAATGACTTTGTGCGGGAAGGTTTGAGGCTTGTCTCTGTGCTGTTTGGCGTATTGTAAGTGGGATACTTTGTGGAATTTGCGTAGTTATGTCTTTCTTCTGGCGACCCGACTGTGCAGCCCATCTTTCTTCAAGAGCCTCTTTATTGTGCATCTTGAAACAGCCACACCACATGTTTTCAGAGAGTCCTGTATTTCACCTGAAGTTATTTGTGGGGTTTTTCTTTGCATCCCAAACAATTTTCCTGGCAGTTGTGGCTGAAATTTTAGTTGGTCTACCTGACCGTGGTTTGGTTTCCACAGAGCTCCTCATTTTTCTCTTCTTGATTAGAGTTTGAACACTGCTGATCGGCATTCTCAAGTCTTTGGATATCTTTTTATATCTCTTTCCTGTTTTATACAATTCAACTACCTTTTCCCGCAGATCCTTTGACAATTCTTTTGCTTCCCCCATGACTCAGAATCCAGAAACATCAGTGCAGCACTGGATGAGAGATGCAAGGGTCTGTCAGGAGTCCAGAAACTCATTGACCTTTTATACACACACACTAAATACAAGCAAACAGATCACAGGTGAGGACGGTTACCTTTAATAGCCATTCAAACCCCTTTGTGTCAACTTGTGTGCATGTTATCAGGCCAAGCTCACCAGGGTATGTAAACTTTTGATCAGGGTCATTTGGGTAGTTTCTGTTGTCATTATGATTTAAAACGAGTAAACACAGTTGATTTTAAGGGTGCCTTGATTGGGAAAAAAGGTTGGAAAAACACTGATCTCGACAGCAAGATGTTAACGCACTTCGACTGAAGCCTTGCTCTTAGTTATGATTAACGCTTTGGCTAAAATGCGTTTTGCGTCTTGTTGTTTACACGGAAGCCCAAGATTGTTTGGATTTCTATAAATAAAGTATCGGTGGGAATTTTTGCATCGATTTGTATAATACGGAGGCCTACGGTCGCCTGGCTGTTGAGATCGACATCTCTGGAGGTCATTTTGGCACAGAGGAAGAGTTACTTTTCTTCTGATGGTTCGGCTTTGCTGACGCACCTTCACTGTAGATCATCAAACTTTAAATCTGTTGGAAGGAAGAAAATATTTGCAGCTTTGAAATTCATTACAATTATCCTTTACGAAATGCTGACAAAAAAAAAGCAACATTCAGGTATTTTATGAGGTGAATTTCACAGAATTTGTCACGACTCCAAAGCTTCTCATGAAATCAATACTTTCCGTTGCTGTTCCAGGTGCTTTTGCAGCAATTTTGCTGTTGCCATTGATTTTTATAGCAAATTATATGCTTGAAACATCACGCTTGTGTACTTAGTGGGTTTTTTTTTTTTTTTCTCCCTTTGCTAACTTTCTACATGATAGGTACATCAAATATTGACTGCCCTGATGAAAACAGAGCACGGCGCGATTCTGATACCAGGACAAAATATTTCCTATAAGTTAAAACAATGGAAAGTTGTATACAGAAGCTCATACCTGGATGTGGTGAATGCTGCCGATGTAGTTCAGGGGTCTTTACTTTTTCAGTATGGGGGCCACATTGTATGGTTTACAAATATTCGAGGGTAAAACATAGCCTTTGTTTACACGAGGTGTCCCAATCAGAGTCCCCCCTTACATTAGGTCTCCATCAGCCCCCATTGCATCAGGGTCCCCATCAGAGTCAACCTTACATCAGAACTGCCTCACATCGTCCCTATAATAGTTGCCCCTTAAATTAGGGTCCCTTTCAGCCTTCTTAGATCAGAGTTCCTCCTAACATCAGGATCCCAACTAGAATCCCCCCCCCATTACATAAGGGACCTCATTAGAGTTCCTATCCGAATCCCCCCTTACTTCAGTGTTTTCATCAGATTCCTCCCTTACATCAGGGTCCCCATCAGAGTATCCCCTTACATTGAGGTCCCCATAAGAGCCCCCTCCCCCCTTACATCCAGGGACCGTCTTTAAGGCAGGGCAAAAGGGGCAGCTGCCCTGGGCCCTGTCATTGTTGTGGGGCCCAGAGAAGCTGCCTCATACTTGCCAACTAACCCAGTTTAAATTTCCTCCTCCCTTGAAGTTTTAGTCCCTTGCTGCTACTAATGCTGCCCAGCTCTGCCCTATTGTTGTGTACAGATGACTCACCCGCAGACCCTGTGTTTACATGTAAATAACCGGCATTCATATGTAAATAGCAGCAGGATTCATATGTAAATAGCAGCAGCATTCATATGTAAATAGCAGCAGCATTCATATGTAAATAGCTGCATCCAGCAGCATAGATATGTAAATAAAGGCGGCATTCATATGTATATCATGCCCCCCTGCAGTGAGGAGATGTTGTGCTGTTACCTCTAGCAACCAATCAGTGAGCAGTATCACTGTACAGTAATCTCTAGCAACCAATCAACAAGCCTAAATCATGTGCTGTAACATCTAGCAACTAATCAGTGAGCCGTAATGCATGCTGTAACCTCTAGCAACCAGTCATTGAGCGGTAATGATACACTGTAACCTCTGGCAACCAATCGCAATTGCTGCCTGATCTGATACAGGAAACTGATTTTAAGTCTAGCTGCTATTTATTATATGTCTCAGAGCAGGTGGAGAGCGAAATTGTATGGGGGGGGGGGGGGGCAAGAAAACGTTTGCCCAGGGTCCAATCAATATTAAAGACGGCCCTGCTTACATCAGGGTGCTCATCACAGTCCCCCCCATCAGCATCCCTCCTTACATTAGGGTCCCCATCAGAGTTCCCCTTTACATCAGGGTCCTCACCACATTCTCTCCTACATAAGGGTCCCCTCCCTTACATCAGGGTCCCCAGTACATCAATTACTCCCTCTTAAATCAGGGTCCTCATAATACTCCACTTTATCAGGTTGAAGCAAGGGCCATAGGCAACCTTACATCAGGGTCCCTATAATAGTACCCCCTTACGTTAGGGTCCCTTTCAGCCCTCTTAGATCAGAGTCCCCCCTTACATCAGGTCTCCGCTGGCCCCCATTACATCAGGGTCCCCATCAGAGTCCACCTTGCATCAGAACTCCCTCATGTCATTGTCTCCATCAGTGCCCCCCCCTTAAATCAGGGTCCCTATTATAATCACCCCTTAAATTAGGGTCTCTTTCAGCCTTCTTAGAGCAGAGTCCCCCCTATCATCAGGAACCCAACTAGAATCCCCCATTGCATAAGAGTCCCCATCACAATCCCTACCCAAATGCCCCCTTACATCAGTGTTTCCATCAAATTCCCCCCCTTAAATCAGCGTAACCATCAGAGTGACCCCTTACATCAGCATGCTCATCACAGTCCAGCCATCAGCATCCCACCTTGTATTAGGGTCCCCATCAGAGTCCCCTTTTACATCAGGGCTCTCTTTAGATTCGCTCCTTACATAAGGGTCCCCCCTACATCAAGGTCCCCAGTACATCAATTACCCCCCTTCAGTGCCGGGACAAGGCCATACAGCGCCCAGGGCAAAGATGCAAACAGCACCCCCTTCCCTTAGGGTTAGGGTCAGGGCATCCTCTTCCCTGCAATAAACCATTGCGCCCAGGGTAGCCGTCCCTTCTGCCCACCCCTTGTCCTGGTCCTGCCCCCCTTACATCAGGGTCCTCATTCGACCCTTTATTAGTGCTGGGACAAGGTCATCTAGCGCTCAGGGCAAAGATGCCAAACAGCGCCCGTTCACAAAATGTATGTGCATTATGTGTCAGCAAAGATCCCCTCCAAAAAAATGTGAGCACTAATCTGCATGTTTACCCCCAAGCATAAATTCCCCTTGCAAACAAAAATTCCCCCCAAACAAAAATTCCCTCTCTTCCAGTACTCCTGTCAACTTGTAGGTAGGCACTCTCAATGCAACACACCTCACATGATACTACAGCACGAAGGGCCGCTGCCCCTCCTGCCTACCCCTTGTCCCGGCCCTACCCTTTATATCAGGTTGATGCAAGTACCATAGGCAGCCTCTGCTGACCTGAATTTTCAATCTGTGCACATTGATAGGGCACTGACCCCAGCCATGAGCAAGATAAAATCTTGCAACAAACCAAATCTGGTCTGTGCCCTTTTGATGGCAGTGGCAATTTTACTGCCCCTTGGTCATGTAGGAGTTGCAGCGCCACCCCAATGCAACTGGGGTGGACCATGGGAGGTGTGGAACAAGCATATGATGTGGGTGGGGGCATGTGTGTAGGTGTTGCAAAGTGCCACTTTCCACCCCACAGGTAAGGGGCAGAGCCTACATCTCCACTGGTTGATCTTAAAGCTCCACCCAAAAGGGAAAGCTCCACTTGTTTGCACCCTCTCCACCTCTACTGCCACATTTGAATTTGTTTTGGGGGGGAGCGGGTACCTGGTTTTGACAAGCACCTACCTACTCCCATTACCCACTCATGTAGTGTCTTTACTCACTATTCCATACTCATTTACCTAGGGGGGGGGGGCACAGGACCTGGGGGACCCTTGTTACAGGGGGCTTAAGGGGACTTACAGACTCTGAATAAGCCTCCCACTCCCAGACCCCCACAACCACCATCCAGGGTTGTGGGGAAGAGGCCCTTGTCCCTATCAACATGGGGACAAGGTGCTTTGGGGGCAGGGGTAAAGCAATCACCATATTGAGGGCATGGCCTGGTATGGTTCGGGAGGGGGCGCTCGCTTGTCCCCTTCCTTTCCTGACCTTCTGGGCTGCGCGCTCGGATAAGGGTCTGGTTAATTTTTTTTTTTTTTTTTTGGGGGGGGGGGGGGGGATGGGCACATCATTTGTTTTTACATTTTGGTGGGGAGTTCCCCTCAAAACCCATACCATACCTGAAGGGCCTAGTATGGATTGGGAGGGGGCCCCATCTGGCCTAGTATGGATTGGGAGGGAGATCCACCCGCCCTAGTATGAATTGGGAAGGAGCCCCACCCAGTTTAGTAAGGATTGGGAGGGAGCCCCACCTGGCCTAGTATGAATTGGGAGGGGGCCCCACCTGGCCTAGTATGAATTGGGAGGGGGCCCCACCTGGCCTAGTATGGATTGGGAGGGGGCCCCACCTGGCCTAGTATGAATTGGGAGGGGGCCCCACCTGGCCTAGTATGGATTGGGAGGGGGCCCCACCTGACCTAATATTGATTGGGACGAAGCCCCACCCAGCCTAGTATGGCTTGGGAGGGAGCTCTAACCGGCCTAGTATGGATTGGGAGGGAGGGGAAGGAGCCCCACCCGGCTTAGTATGGATTTGGAGGGAGCACCGGCCTAGTATGGATTAGGAGGGAGACCCGGCCCAGTATGAATTGGGAGGGGGCCCCACCTGGCCTATTATGGATTGGGAGGGAGCCCCATCTGGCCTAGTATGGATTGAGAGGAGCCCTACCCGGCCTAGTATGTATTGGGAGGGGGCCCCATCCGGCCTAGTATGGATTGGGAGGGAGCCCCACCTGCCTAGTATGGATTGGGAGGGGTCCCCAACCGACTTAGTATGGATTGGGAGGGGGCCCCAACCGGCTTAGTATGGATTGGCAATTTTTTCTAATTAATATCAATTCTTGTTTTTACATTTAGCTGTAAGCAGGGGAGCCGCTGACAGCTGATGACTCTTTGGTTTTTAAGGACGTGGTGGGCGGCTTCCTGGCCCACTCCTTAACAACCAGCTATGCACAGTTTGTTAAAGAGAAAAAAAAGTAAAACACATCAAAAAACGCACCGCAAAATGTGCCTGAAAACCACATAAACCGCAACCACATAGATCTGAACGCAGTGTTCACATGCAGCTGTGCACGGTAACCAATCAGCTTCTACCTTCAGCTTGTTAAATTAAGCTTTGAAAATAAAACCTGGAAGCTGATTGGTTTCTATGCAGAGCTGCACCAGATTTTGCACCCTCCAGTTTTAGTAAATCAGCCCCAATGTATGTTTGGAGGCGCAGGCTTACCATATTTATTATGCCCTCCACAGAAGTGCCAATTTCTCATGTGGCGCCTTTTGGGGAAATTAATTGCCCACTCCTGGTCTATAAAAAAAAATAAAAAAATGAAATCTTTTGCTGGAGTTCCACCTTACATCCTGAAAATTGTTGCCCAGGGCCCCAGGGGGTTGGAGACAGATACTTTTTTTTTTCCCTAAGATACTTCCTAATGTAACGCCTGAACATCAACACAGCGATATTCAGGATGAAATTTAATAGACAATTGAGTCTGACATTTTTAACACAATTATGTTGAGATGGAAACCTCTTCCTCTTATGCGAGCTTTTGAAAGATCATTTCAAACCTCGTGGGCTGATGGAATCCTGTCACATTTTCTCTAGAAGGCGTCTGGCGTTATCGCGTGCCGTCATGGGATTTGAGAATTGCGCTGTAATCCCAGAATAATGGCTCTTCTCACAGTCAGTATGGAACTTGATAAAAAAACGTTTATCATGATTAGATAAGAAGGGAGAAAACATGTGTTGTCTTGTCTGCTTCCAGAAGAAAATATCTTATTTTAATGCTCGGATGGTTAAGATTCCATGTTTGCATTTGTTTGATTTATGATGTCCCAGTTGGCTGTGAGAAAAAAAAAATAGCTGTATAGAATACTGTATTATGGATAATAAGCATTTAAAGCTGAACTCCAGCTCCTGTCCTGGACTGAAATTGCTTACTTTAATTTCACCGCACACTGCGAGCTTCTTACAATATGCACTAGAAGCTGCAGCAAGTCAGATAGAGCCCCGCCCTCATTTCCTGGCTGGAGGACGTTGATTCTTTCAATCATGGAGGCTCAGTATCACATGCAGGCACTACCTAGGGGTGGTCTGCATGCAAATAGAGTCAGCTTAGGAATGTGCACTCCTCCAAACACAGAAGAACAAGGGGTCCAAGGAGTCACTGGAGACATAGGAGTCCATAGAGACATTTAGGAGGGCATGGGTACCTGGAGTATACAAGGGTCACTGGATATTCACAATCATACAGAGGTCATTGAAAACACAGTGACTGAAGACACAGGAACATACAGGGTTACTGGATACACAGGATCACATAGAGGTCCCTAGAGACACATGAGTCACTGGAGACGCAGGAGTGCACAAGAGTGCACAGGGGTCACTGGAGTCACTGGAGTCACTGGGAACATAGGAATGCACGGGGGTCACTGGAGACACTGGAGTCACTGGGAACATAGGAATGCACGGGGGTCACTGGAGACACTGGAGTCACTGGGAACATAGGAATGCACAGGGGTCACTGGAGACACTGGAGTCACTGGGAACATAGGAATGCAAAGGGGTCACTGGAGACACTGGAGTCACTGGAAACATAGGAATGCACGGGGGTCACTGGAGACACTGGAGTCACTGGGAACATAGAAATGCACAGGGGTCACTGGAGACACTGGAGTCACTGGGAACATAGGAATGCAAAGGGGTCACTGGAGACACTGGAGTCACTGGGAACATAGGAATGCACGGGGGTCACTGGAGACACTGGAGTCACTGGGAACATAGGAATGCACAGGGGTCACTAGAAACACAGGACAGCACAAGGGTCACTGGAGACACAGGAGTGCACAGGGGTCACTGGAGACACTGGAGTCACTGGGAACATAGGAATGCACAGGGGTCACTAGAAACACAGGACAACACAATGGTCACTGGAGACACAGAAGTGCACAGGAGTTTACAGGGGTCACTGGAGACACTGGCGTCACTGGGAACATAGGAGTGCACAGGGGTCACTAGAAACACAGGACTACGCAAGGGTCACTGGAGACCCAGGCATGTACATGGGTCACTAGAGACACAGGACTGCAGAAGGGTCACTGGGAACATAGGAGTGTGCAGGGGTCACTAAAGAAATATAAGTCACTGGAGACACAGAGTGTGCATGGGTCACTAGAGACACAGAACTGCAGAAGGGTCACTGGGAACATAGGAGTGCACAGGAGTTGCTATAGACACAGGACTGCACAAGGGTCACTGGAAATATAGGAGTGCAAAGGGGTCACTAGCGACACCGGACTGCACAAGGGTCACTGGAAACATGGGAGTGCACATGGATCACTAGAGACATATGAGCCACTGTAGACACAGAAGTGCACTGGAGACACTGGAGTCACCCGGAACATAGGAGTGCACAGGCGTCACAAGAGACATATGAGTGACCGGAGACACAGAAGGACACGAGCCACTAGAGACACAGGACTGCACAAGGGTCACAAGGGTCACTAAAGACACTGAAGTCACAGGGGACATAGGAGCGCAAAGGGTTCACTAGAGACATATGAGTCACTGGAGACACAGGAGTGCACCGGAGTCACTGCAGTCTTTGGGAACACAGGAGTGCACAAGGGTTAGTGGAAACACAGGATTACACAGGTGTCACTGGAATCACTAGAGGCACAAGAATGTATAGGGGTTACAAGGTTCACCAGAAACATTGGAGTCAATGGAGAAACAGAAGCACACAGGGCCCATTGGAGAAACTGGAGTACACAGGGCCCATTGGAGAAACTGGAGCACACAGGGGCCACTGGAGAAATTGGAGCACACAGGGGCCACTGGAGAAACTGAAGCAAACAGGGGCCATTGGAGAAACTGGAGTACACAGGGGCCACTGGAGAAACTGGAGTACACAGGGGCCACTGGAGAAACTGGAGTACACAGGGGCCACTGGAGAAACTGGAGTGCACAGGGGCCACTGGAGAAACTGGAGTACACAGGGGTTACAAGGCTCACCAAGAACACAAGAGTCACTTGTGACAGAGACTCACAGAGGGCTCTGTAGCTCCCAACTGTCCCTGATTTAGAGGGATTGTCCCTGATTTGGAGCAATGTCCCTGTTTCCTTCATTTCACTTCATTTGACCCTCATTTTGGTCTGATCTGTAACGATGTATATAAAATGCACTTTTTATCTATCAAAAAGTGTTTTACAGTCTTAAACTTTTCATCAGATTTCTAAATTGCTGCATTTGTAAATTCCAAAAGCCACTATAAAGGAATAGTAGTGGTAAAAAAAAGCATTTGTGGGTTTAACCAGTGTTGTTTTTTGTACACTTCTCCTTTAAGGGGGTGTGGCAAGGGGTGTGTCCTATACCTGACTACTTTTGCTAATAGGTGTCCCTCATTCCCATCTCATAAAGTTGGGAGGTATGCAGGGCTCACATGAGTCACTGGAGATGCAAGAATGCACAGGGGTCACTGGAGACCCAGGAGCACACAAGGGTCACCAGAGACAACGGAGACACAGCATAACAAAGGGATCACTGATTATAAAGGATCACACAGAGGTAACTAGAAACATATTACTGGAGTAACTGGAAACACAGGAGTACACAGGGGTCACTAAAAAAACAGGACTGCACAAGGGTCACTGGGAACACTGGAGTTACTGGAGACACAGGAGTCACTGGAGAAATTGGAGACCCAGGAGCACACAGGGGGGCAACTAGCGACACTGTAGTCACTGGAAACACAGGAGTGCATAGGGGTCACTGAAGACTCTGCAGAGATGGGACTTCACAAGGGTCACTGGGAACACTGAAGTCACTGGAGACACAGGGGTTCACAGGGGTCACTGGAGAAACTGGAGACCCAGGAGCACACAGGGGTCACTGGAGACACAGGAGAACACAGGAGTCACTGATTACACAGGATCACATGAGTCACTGGAGACACAGGAGTACTCAGGAGTCACTGATTACACAGGATCACACAGAGGCACATGAGTCACTGAAGACACAGGAGTACTCAGGGGTCACTGGAGACACAGGAGAACACAGGAGTCACTGATTACACAGGATCACATGAGTCACTGGAGACACAGGAGAACACAGGAGTCACTGATTACACAGGATCACACAGGGGCACATGAGTCACTAAAGACACAGGAGTACTCAGGGGTCACTGGAGACACTGAAGCAGCTGGAAACACAGGAGTACACAGGGGTCACAAGAGACACAGGACTGCACAACGGTCACTGGGAACATTGGCGTCACTAGGACCACAAGAGTTCAGAGGAGTGACCAGAGACACAGGAGCGCACAGGGGTCACTGGAGACATTGGAGGCCCAGGAGCACACAGAGGATGATGGTGACACTGGAGAACTCAGGGGTCAGTGTAGACAGGAAAACACAGGGGTCACTGGAGACATTGGAGACCCAGGAGCACATAGAGGATGATGGTGACACTGGAGAACTCAGGGGTCAGTGTAGACAGGAAAACACAGGGGTCACTGGAGACATTGGAGACCCAGGAGCACATAGAGGATGATGGTGACACTGGAGAACTCAGGGGTCAGTGTAGACAGGAAAGCGCAGGGGTCACTGGAGACACAGGAGGCAATAAGAACTGCAGAGAGGGGCTCAGCTTAGGGGTAACAATGCATTGCTTGCCTGGTTCCTTAAGTGAGCACCGTTCAGGATAGCTGTCTGTGCCTTTTTTATTATTCATTTTGATTGGGTTTATTGGCAAGCATTATTTCCGCTACAACTTCTCCCTTCGGTAAGAAGAACGAACTGACCTACGAGTGATTCATGGCCGCAGATTCATTCTGGGTCTCTGCCACATCAAAATATTTCTGCGCAGCCAACTTTGGAAATTCGATGAGTGTAGTAGACAGCTCGCAATGACTTTGAATAATGTATGGAGGTTTGCATATGACATTTAATATGCGTTTCATGTGAGCCAACAGCTTAATTACATCTGGGTGACATTTAATTTCAGGCTCCAGATTATTTTCCTCCCGTTACCTGATTCCATTTTTACAGAATGAAATATTTAGGAACAGACGTAAAAATAGTTATAAACCCCCCCCCCCCCCCCTCATCTTTGTTTAGAACAGCGCGGTCCGCTGAATCGCGAAGGGGATGCTCAGGCTGCATTTTGCTGACTTGCAGAATGTTAATATGAATTTGTTTTGCTCTGAGGTATCTCGGTGCATGTATAATGTTTAAATAATGCAGAACGAGTTATGTGAATAATGCAGAACGGGTTATGTGAATTCTTGCGACGTTGTAGCGTGGTGCCGGCGGACGGGGTAGCTTGCCTTTTGGCACACTTTGCAATCTTAAAGTGGAAGTGAAGTCTGGAACTACATATGGGGACACCATCTTACTTCCTAGGGCAGCCTTTCTCAACCTCTTCATCTTGGAGGAACACTTGGCAAAAGCTTTGAGATCTTGAGGTACCCCTGAAATCTTTTTTTAGGTCTACAGCTCACAGAACATTGGAGCTGTTGATATGCTCACAATTTGCTTTTCTTCATTTTCTCCTAGTACATCTCCCCAATAAATATGGGAACACCATCTTACGTCCTAGGGCAGCCTTTTCCACCTCTTTACCTTGGAGGAACCCTTGGCAAAAACTATGAGATCGTGGAGTGCCCCTGAAATCATTTTTAGGTCTACAGCTCATGGAACATTGGTGTGATCGGCGAGCTGTTGATATGCTCATAATTTGCTTTTCTTCATTTTCTCTGGGTACAACTCCCCTATACATATTGGAACACCATCTTACTTCCTAGGGCAGCCTTTCTCAACCTCTTTACCTTGGAGGAACCCTTGGCAAAAATGTTGAGATGTTGGGGAACCTCTGAAATAATTTCCCTTGCTTTGTGCACTGGTGCGCAGTCATGTTGGAATAGGAAGGGGACATCCCCAAACTCTTCTTACAACGTTGGGAGGATGAACTTGTCCTAAATGTCTTGGTATGCTGACGCCTTAAGAGTTGCCTTCAGTAGAACTAAGTGGCCAAGCCCAACCCCTGAAAAGCAACCCCCCACACCATAATCCCCTCTCCACCAAATGATTTGGACCAGTGCACAAAGCAAGGTCCATAAAGACATGGATAAGCGAGTTTGGGGGTGGGGGAACTTGACTGGGCTACACAGAGTCCTGACCTCAACCTGATATAACACCTTTGGGATGAATTCGAGTGGAGACTACGAGCCAGTCGTTCTCTCCAACATCAGAGCCTGAAATCACAAAATGCACTTCTGGGAAGAATGGTCAAACGTTCTCATAGACACACTCCTAAACCTTGTGGACAGCCTTCCAGAAGAGTTTAAGCTGTTATAGCTGCAAAGGGTGGGCCAACTCAATATTAAATAATATTGAGTATATTATTGAATAATATTGACTAAGTCCTTGTACACACGGTCGGAGATTCCGACAACCAAATCCGTCGGATTTTGTCCGACGGATTTTGTCAGAAACTGTTGCATACACACAGTCGGACAAAGTTGTCGGAAAATCCGTCGTGATTACGTTATTTCGTTACGACGGGACTACGTTCACGCTAGTAGCCAATAGCTTTGATGTAGGAATTTGATCTGATCCGTAGCACTTTGTCCAATCGGAATTCTCTACACATGATCGGAGTATGTCCTATCGGAGCATTTTGTCGGAAAATTTTACCAACAAGTTGGAAAACTTGGTCCGTTGGATACTCCGACGGAAACAGTCTGATGTAGACCACACACAGTCAGAATATCCGACAAAATGGTCCGATCGGACACATTCCGTCGGAATCTCCGACCGTGTGTACAAGGGCTAAGACTGGGTTGCCATTAGAGTTCATTCATGTACCTTTAAAGTAAGGTGTCCCAATACTTTTGACAATATAATGTGCATATAATTATGAGTAAGAGCTTTCAGCATGAAAAGTGCCAACTACCCTGTCCGTCCTGTGTATACTATGATGTTTTGACTGTTGAATTATTTAATAAAATGTCTGGATCATACATGAGTATGCGGTTGTCCACCCTTCACACACCACCGCAACTTGGTGTCTTGCACTGGGACTGTGGTGGAAAAACCCTGGAATAGCCACCCAAGGAAGTCCTACCCACATCACTGGGTGTCAATAGACCCCTCACGGCACCTCCACGCATCCACTAAAGGGCAGCACATTTCTGTGCCTGTTGAGAAAGCACGTACGTTTGCACGCAATGCGGAGATGCACAAGGTCTGAACCTTTGCCTAAACTCCCACAGTACGGCCAGAATATTCTCTTCCTCCGACAATAGGCACGCCGAACGGCGGAATTGGGAAAAAAAAGCTTTCAAAGTTGAATAGCCGCCGTCCCAGATTCTGTAATTTAAAACATTATAGGATGGAGGTTGAGAAGTCCAAAGATAATGGATTCCGCGGCGGCTGAAGGCCCTTTGTATGGCAAACAAGTGCGTATGGCGTACTTTTTTTTAGAAGATGATTGGGGCTGTAGGTGGATAAGGGGATCACAATGATAAAAAGTTTGTAATATAATTTTTAGTCTAATAATATAGAACTATGGTGGTAAACTATAATTTGTTGGAGTTGTTTGGCCAACTAGAAACTTGAGAGGCAGTAAGGGCATTCGAAACATCAAAGAAGACTTTTATGGATAAATGTGAAGGAGCGTCGGGAATTTCTGACAAAGACATCACATTTCCAACAGATATTTTGCAATACTGTATCTCTGTGATTTCCTGTCTAGATATACACAGAATACAAAGATACTAATTGTCTCCTTCAGCCTAAAGTGGCAGCTAAGAACAAGACGCTGGATTGTGATACTATTTACTTTAAGGCTGCCTTACCACCTGAGCATTTTCAGCTCATCGAACGCGGGTAAAATGCCTGAAACAAACGCCATAAAAACGCCCAACAAGCGAAATCCCAATCATTTCAATGGCACCTGTTCACATCTGGGCGTTTTGTACCTGAAGCAAAACGCCTGAAAAAACGCCCTGAGCTCAAAAAAAGGAGTTTCTTTGGGGCAGATTACAGGCGTTTTTCTGCCTTTTACATTGGTTGACCTGAACAAAATCGCATAAACATTCGGTAACAACGCGACTTTGAAACGCTCAGGTGTGAATGCAGCCTTAGCCCCTGTACACACGGGTCGGAGATTTCGACAACCAAATGCGTCGGATTTTGCCTGTTGGATTGTGTCCGAAACTGTTGCATACACACGGTCGGACTAAGTTGTCGAAAAATCCGATCATTCAGAACGTGATGACGTAATTTCGTTACGATGGGACTACATTCAGGCTAGTAGCCAATAGCTTTGATGTAGGAATTTGATCTGAGCATGCGTGGCACTTGGTCCGATCAAAATTCTCTACACATGATCGGAGTATGTCCGATCGAACCAGTTGGTCGGAAAATATTTCCAACAAGTTGGAAAATTGGGTCCGACGGATATTCAGACGCAATCAGTCCGATGCATACCACACACAGTCGGATTATCCAACAACACGGTCCGATAGGACACATTCCGACGGATTCTCCGACCGTGTGTACAAGGGCTTAGAGATGCCTCTAAAAAAATTTGCATTTGTCCAGCGAAAACGCTGGCACATTTGTTCTATGTCAACGCTCTTCTGTTTCCACGGGAGGTCGAGTGTATGTTTATTCATAAAAAAAAATTGAGTGGTTTGGGAAAATACCACATTATGGCCACTAGATGGGATTGACCATCATAGGAAATATGATTATTTCCTTTGAACCTTAGTTTCAAATCCTTAGCTCTAACTAGTGGTCATAATGCTGTATTTTTCCAAACTGTTCCTTTTCTGTTATGAATCATATTTAGCTTACGGTATATATGGAATAGCCTGAGAAAATTCAATTTTGCTCTGTTTCCAAAGAACCTTTGCCTATCTGTTCTGCATGTGCTACTTCATGGTCCCAAGCCTTGAACCTAAAGACTGTTCCAGTCTAGCCTATGTGTTCTGCAAGCTACTTCATGGTCCCCAACCATAAAGCTAAATATTGTTACAGTCTTGCCTATCTGTTCTGCAAGATACCTCATGGTCTCCAGCCTTGCACCTAAAGACTGTTCTAAGTGTAGCCTACCTGTTCTGCGAGATACCTCATGGTCTCTGGCCGTGAACCTAAACACTGTTCCAGGTTAGCCTATCTGTTCTGCAAGCTACTTCATGGTCCCCAGATGTGAGCCCAAAGACTGTTCCAGTCTAGCCTATGTGTTCTGCAAGCTACTTCATGGTCCCCAACCATAAAGCTAAATATTGTTACAGTCTAGCCTATCTGTTCTGCAAGATACCTCATGGTCTCCAGCCTTTCACCTAAAGACTATTCTAGTCTAGCCTACCTGTTCTGTGAGATACCTCATGGTCTCCAGCCTTGCACCTAAAGACTGTTCTAAGTCTAGCCTACCTGTTCTGCAAGATACCTCATGGACTCCGGCCGTGAACCTAAACACTGTTCCAGGTTAGCCTATCTCTTCTGCAAGCTACTTCATGGTCCCCAGATGTGAACCTAAAGACTGTTCCAGTATAAACTATCTGTTCTGCAAGCTACTTCATGGTTCCCAGCTGTGAACCAAAGGCTGTTCCAGTCTACCCTACCTTTTCTGCAAGATACCTCATGGTCTCCAGGCGCAAACTTAAAGTGGTGTTGCCACCAAAAAATAAAAAATTGTTTAAAATTCTTAAAAAAAATAAAAAAAAATAATTGGAAAAAAAAAATTATTCACCTCTAAATACCTGTTGCTAAGGGGTCCCTCGTAGTCTGCCTTCTTCCTTGCCCGGGCTGGTGACATCACTTCCCCTCGCGCCGCACAGTCACCTGGGACCTGTCACGTGTCCCAGGTGGCTGTGCGGCGTATCACGGCGCCCTGCGCCGCACGCGCATGTGCAGTGGGTGCCCGGCTGTGAAGCCACAGCCGGGTGCCCACAGTAGGAATGACAGCGCCGCGTGCGGAGCGGGGAACGAGGGGGGGGCTCAGTTCCCCTGCATTGCTGGACCCTGAGACAGGTAAGTGTCCGATTATTAAAAGTCAGCAGCTGCAGTATTTGTAGCTGCTGACTTTTTTTTTTTTTTTTTTAGGGGGCACCCCACTTTAAAGATTTTTCCAGTGTAGACTATCTGTTCTGCAAGCTACTTCATGGTCCCCAGCTGTGAACCAAAGACTGTTCCACAAAAAACACAGTCACTTCCAGTGCTAATAGGTCTTCCAAGGTGTGGAGTAACAGATATCAAATAAAATGGTGGTGTGAAAGGTATATATGGTATCCAAAACTGCGTGAATACTGCCTTCCTCAGATGGGGTAATCGGAAAGGAACTACAAGAAGAACAGAAATGGAAGGCGCGCACACCTAGTGCAAAGATAATTTAATAATAAAAATGTTGTATATAAAAGTGGGTACTCACAAAATGCAACCGACAAAAGGCCATAAAAAACAATGCATGGATATGCACAGAACACGGGGTACAGCTAAGGCATGTCGGGGGTGCACCCCCTTCCTCAGAGCTAGACTGAGCTAGGCTAGCTCTGAGGAAGGGGGTGTGACCCCGAAACGCATTAGCTGTACCCCGTGCAGCTACTTCTTGGTGCCCAGCCATGAACCTAAAGCCTGTTCCAGTCTGGACTATCTGTTCTGCAAGCTACTTCATGGTGACCAGATGTGAACCTAAAGACTGTTCCAATCTAGCTTCTCTGTTCTGCAAGATACTTTATGATCCCCAGCCATGGTGTCCAAAGCATTCCTTCAGTCTCCCCTTCTTCAGAGACTTTGCCTAGGTCGAGATGATATCATCAGTCAGTTGCAGGCAGAAGGAAGTATTTCCTCAGTCTCCCCCCCCCCCCCCACCCCAGTGATCAGACTGCAACATTGTAACTTGTAAGTCACAAGGTGAGAAGCTGCAGCAGGGGGCTGATCTGTGTCAGACACTTGTGAATGTCCTTAAAAGCAGAATTTGGCTTGGCAGCTCCCACATTTCAGGGTTTCCTCCTGTATAACCTGCACTATAAAGGGAAGTCATTGTATTTCCATACATATGTGCACACCATCACCAGATAGAGTTCATGAAGCACATGCATTAGATCCCCCGGCCCTGTTGTGCTAAACCGTTCCTGTATATTGGGTCAGGCTGATCCTTCGCACAGATGTCTCGTGCCGTTCTGATTGAGTGCACGGGTCCCGCTGGTGATTGCTACCTGATTCCTGTCAGTGGTCATTTCTTCCATCTAGTGAAGAGAAATGAGGCGAATAACTGAAACTGGCAATTCCCCGGCAGGAGGAAGCGTCAGGAGGGCGTTCGCATGTCACAGAATATTATAAGCAGCAAGGAACAGGAGCGGATTTTCATCCAGTACAGTTTATGGCAGTGAGCAGGTAATATATTAAAGTAGATTTATTTACAGAAGAAGTGGGGTGTCGATAAGGTTGTGGCCTGGGGGAGCTGTTAAATAGTTTGGAGCCCTGAGGAGATTGTCTTTTCTCCCTCCTGAGGGTTGGCTCACTAAGCTGATAGGAGGAGGGGAACACTTGCCCTTGGCACCCTTGAAGCTGGTTGCTGAGCAATCTACCAGAGACTGCACCTATAGACTGATCAGGTTTCTAAATTCCATTAGTAGAGCCTCATATCTGTTCTGCAAGCTACTTCATGGTCCCCAGCCATGAACCTAAAGACTTTTCTAGTCTAGCCATATCTGTTCTGCAAGCTACTTCTTGGTCCCCAGCCATGAACCAAAAGATTGTTCCAGTCTAGCCTATCTGTTCTACAAGCTACTTCATGATCCTACTCCTAAGCCATGAACCTAAAGAGTGTTCCAGTCTAGCTTATCTGTTCTGCAAGCTACTTCATGGTCCCCAGCCGTGAACCTAAAGACTATTCCAGTCTAGTCTGTCTGTTCTGCAACTCACTTCATGGTCTTCAACCATGACTCTTAAGAGTGTTCCAGTCTATCCTATCTGTTCTGCAAGCTACTTCATGGTCCTCAGCCATAAACCTAAAAACTGTTCTAGTCTAGCTTTTCTGTTCTGCAAGCTACTTCATGATCCTACTCCTAAGCCATGAACCTAAAGAGTGTTCCAGTCTAGCTTATCTGTTCTGCAAGCTACTTCATGGTCCCCAGCCGTGAACCTAAAGACTATTCCAGTCTAGTCTGTCTGTTCTGCAACTCACTTCATGGTCTTCAACTATGACTCTTAAGAGTGTTACAGTCTATACTATCTGTTCTGCAAGCTACTTCATGGTCCTCAGCCATAAACCTAAAAAACTGTTCTAGTCTAGCTTTTCTGTTCTGCAAGCTACTTCATAGTCCTCAGCCACAGGGGCGGACTGACAACTCATGGGGCCCCTGGGCAATAGGAGATTATGGGGCCCCCAGGCAATCAGAGATTATGGGGCCACACAGTATACACAAACACACACACACTGTAAACAATCACACAGTATACACAGACATGTTTCTATTGGCTGAGAAGGTACTGGAGAGGTAGGGCAGCTATAATCTCGGGATTTTTAGACCAAAAGGATGTCGGTAAGGGACATTTCAGATGGCAGATGTAAAAAAAAACACTAATTTTTACATACTGTCCCTGGTTTTACTGAGGCTGGCAACCCTGATGGGGCCCCCTAGCGGCATGGTGGCCCAATGGTCAGTCCGCCCCTGCTCAGCCATGAACCTAAAGAGTGTTCCAATATAGCCTATCTGTTATGAAAGCTACTTCATGGTCCTCAGCCGTGAATCTAAAAACTGTTCCGGTCTGGCCTATCTATTCTCCAAGCCACTTCATGGTCCCCAGCTGTGAATCTAAAGAACGTTCCAGTCTAGCTGCAACCAAACATTTCACAATCTGGTAGCTGTAAGTGAAAAAGAAACAGTGCTGTTAGTATTCAGGGAATTGTCCTCTGGAAATTGTATCCAAGCATTTTGGAGTACTCCACACTCCCCAAATCCCCATCCCGGTTCCTCTGAGCAATAAAATACAGAAAAAGACAAACCCCGAAATTGATGAATGAGCCGGAGTGAATGGGCTGTCACTGTGTGCCTGGCTGCCTCTGCACTGTAGTGGGAAGGAACTGGTTAATCTAGGTGGCCCCTACGGGGTAAGTGCTACACTTGTGTGTAACCTCCAACTGTTGCAGATCAGCAGTTGATGGGACAGGCTCTTCCATGTTATAATAAAAAGCAAGTTGCCAATTGTTGTTCCAGTGAACCCCCCCCAATTGAGTACTGTTTTTATAGACGATAAAATAGTTGACATGGAAAGAAACATGTTGCATCAAATATTATGATGTGAACTGTATCATTTGCTACAGCGTTGATTGATGGTAGAATAGGTCATTTTTGGCATCAGCCAAACCTCACCATCTGTTCGTACAAGCCGGTAATATTCGGTCAGCGTTGTTCTTGGCAGGAAAAAGTGAGCATGAGATTGAGCGATTAGCCGTGATGCTTGTGGCATACCAATGGCAACATTTTTTTTTTTTTTTTATGAATTACGCTAACTACAAAGTTAAGTAACAGAGAACAGAATTTTTGTTACCTGTAGTAACCATTGAAACGCGTTGTTCAGCGATCTGGATTTAGGTAACGGTAAAACTCCACTGTACTAAGTTCAAAAATATTCGACCCACCAAGCATTGGAAACCACAATAAAAGTCAAGTTTTGAAGGTCTTCAGATCCTTTGGACGGCACAGTGGTGTAGCGGGCGGCACTCTCACCTAGCAGTAAAAAGGACCGCTGGTTCGAATCCCAACTATGACTCTACCTGCCTGGAGTTTGCATGTTCTCCCTGTGCCTGCGTGGGTTTCCTCCGGGTACTCCGGTTTCCTCCCACACTCCAAAGACATGCTTCTGTCCAAATTTGGCCCTAGTATATGAATGGGGACCTTGGATTGTGGGCTCCTTGAGGGTAGGGACCGATGTGAGTGTGTAATGTACAGAGATAGGCACATTTGTAGACACTCACTCAGGTTGAACTGGATGGACTGGTGTCTTTATTCAACCTTGCTAACTATGTAACTAACTTTAGTAAGGTCAACAAAGCTAAATTGAGTGTAGCCCCCATCACCCCTTAAAGATGGTTAAGAATTCACAGGTGATTTGGTGGGCGACCTTAGGGTCCCTGTATGTGCTGGCGACTGGTCTGCCTATATCAGTCACTGGTCATAAGTGGGTGGTTATGTGGATGAATGGGAAGGAATCCCTCCAGTGGGTTGTGCCCAGTATAAGATAATGGTGATGAAACGGCTTGGGCTGCTGCCTATTTATGGTCGTTTCCATGTGTAGACTTGGAAAAGTAGGAAGGAAAAAGCACCCAGTGTTGAAAAAAATGCAAATTTAAAGGTAGGTTAAATGGTGTTTATTGAAAGTTGCAACAAGTGCATCAAGCCAGTGTGCTTCAGGGGAAAGGACCCCCCCCCCCCCCTTCCTCAGGGCTGGTGCTGCATGATAATAAATGGGAAAGGTACCCATGCCGGATATATTTTGTGGAGAGGTACCAGACTTTGCTGCACCTTTAAGCTCAGCTGGCACTCAGTCTGTCAGTCTGCTCTCTGAATGAATGAATGAATGAATGAAATACTTGTATAGCGCACAATGCAAACTGAATCGCCTCTAGGCACTCTCTGCTAACTCGCACATGTATATCCCCCAAAACAGGTCGTCTTGATGTACTTGTCGCATCTTTCAATAAACACCTTTAAACCTATCTTTCAATTCACTTTTTTTTTTTTTTAAACCGGGCGCTCCTTGCTTCCTACGTTATCTTTCATCAAAGGCCGCGTACACACGGGCGGACTGTTCGCCCAACTTTGTCCGCTGAACAGTGTTTGGGCGGACAGTCCGCTCGTGTGTGGGCTTTCAGCGGACAGTTTCAGCGGACAGTTGGACGAACAAGGTTTTACGGAATTTCCGAAAAACTGTCCGCTGAAACCTTGTTTCAGCGAACAGTCCGCTCGTGTGTAGGCTTGTTCGTCAAACTAAGTTCCGCGCATGCTCAGAAAGGATGCCGGAGATTCGGAAATACTATTACGCTGCCCATCTCAGTAGACTTCTAGACTGGTGCCGCCATAAGGACACCAAACTTTGGACGCAGTTAGAACAGGACCAATCTGACATTCCATTGACGGGCAGCCCGTGGTGCTATGGAGACTTACCTATTGAGCTTAGACGTCACCCACTGATAGGCAATACTGCAAAGATTTGCTCACTCCTTTTAACTGACCCGGACCTGTCGACACCTGACGCGCCGGTGCGGCCTGTGATCGGTCACCCGAATTTCACTCCTGGTCTCAGAGACAAGTGTTTCCGGGACCTTTGTAGACAGGGTCTCTCCCAAGCGTCCCATTTTAGTCAACTGGGTAGATGGAAGACGCTCGCGGACTTGACAGACCCGGGGGGCCCATACCGCCTTGACTTTCTACGGGCCTCCCAACTATCCCATTTTCTCCAGAGTATGCCGCCGCCACCCACTGACTCACAGAGACCCCTTACCTGCCTGGAGAAGCTCTGCACAGAGACCGGGACCCTCGCCCACACATTGTCTATGGCATATGAAATGTTGATTGAACCCCCAAGGGATTTCCAGCCCCCATATCTTGCCAAGTGGGAAGAAGACCTTGCGGTCACTTTCACAGACAGTCAGAAGCGACAAATAATCAATTACACCCACAAATCCTCACTATGCACTGGACAACAGGAAACAAACTTTAAAATTATCTCCCGCTGGTATAGAACTCCCGCTCTCCTGCACAAGATCTTCCCGACGACCTCGGACAGATGCTGGAGGTGCCACTTGGAAGAAGGTACCCTCCTGCATATATTCTGGTCCTGCCCCCGATTACATAATTTCTGGAGAGAGGTGTGGCGCATTACCCAGACATTCACTGACAGGGAGGTGCCGTTTTCACCTGCCTATTTTCTTTTTCATATGACGGATATTCCTGCCCGGAAATATGGCAGATCCGTGATACGACACCTACTGGATGCTGCTAAGGCGTGCATACCTCTCAACTGGAAATCCCCTAACCCGCCGACTGTCGCTCAATGGCTACACAAAGTAGATGACATTAGCAGGCTGGAGGACCTGATCCTCACCAGCCAACACCGACAGGAAGCGTACTCTAAGACATGGCAGGCATGGAATGCCTTCAGGTATTCCACTGAAGGTCGTGCTCTCAGGAGCGCTGAGTGATGGCCTTTTCGGGATATTGTTACAGAATCCTTCTTACCTACCCTCTTTCCCCCCTTCTCCCTTCCCCCCCTTCCTCCTCTTTTACTGGCCTGTCCCTTTTGCTAGGTTACACTCTTGCTCAGCGGGCCTCCTCCGGTCTTTTAGTATCCCTGGGAGGACCGCTGTAGGGAGAGTTTGAGATTACAAATAAAAAACAAAAAATATAAAAAAGAAGGAGGGACCACGTGTGCAAGGTCAGATACATTGCTGCTCACCCGCACGTGGACGAGCTGTTCACCTCCCTGGAGGAGACGGTGTCGGCCGCGGGAGCTATATGGGTCAAACTGACCCTACCCTCTAGGCTTCCCTAGCGGTGAGACCTTAACGAAGGGCGTTATGCCTACATGGGTATAGAAATGTTGCTGTTTGTTTATTTTGCAGTTGTATTGTCTTCTATACTTTTGGTTGTACTGATTCATGTACCCTGGTCTTCCTTGTATTAAATAAAAAATTTGAAAAAAAAAAAAAAAAAAAAAAAAAAGAAAGGATTTACACGCCGAAAGTTATAATGCAGTGTATAGGACGTCGTATTTTTCGTCCCGTCGTACGTGCCGTTCACGTCATCGCGCACGGTTTCAGCAAACTGTTCGTCCGTCGTGTGTGGCCATGTCCGTCCATGCTAATTTTGAGCGGACTGTTTGCCGAAACTGTTTGACGGACAAAGTTGGGCGAACAGTCCCCGCGTGTGTACGCGGCCTTAGAGTGGAATCCTCGGCTCTTTGTAGGGTGGAAGAAATCGGACGCCAGTAACTTTAAGGTAGTATAACAGAGTTTAGGCCCCTGAACTCCTCTAGAGGGGTTAGGGCACAGCGTACCAAACACAACCAAAAAAAATGTAGACTTTGTACCTCTAATAAAAGTCAATACAGAAAAGGGACCTTTAAGCCAGCCCCACATTATGTACAATGCAGATTGTAGTGCAGCACTCCTTGGATGAGCCATCAGAACAGTCCACTGGGCCGTAGCTTCTTTCTCCAGGACACTCTTCATCCCTGGTGCTC
Organism: Lithobates pipiens; assembly: GCF_037356315.1. NCBI lineage: Eukaryota > Metazoa > Chordata > Amphibia > Anura > Ranidae > Lithobates > Lithobates pipiens. Next base: position 12,563,353 of record NW_027507786.1, read on the forward strand.
CAATCCAGGTGTCGTGAATCTGCAGTAATGTTTTATGGTCTGAATGTCTGCTTACCTCTCAGCTCTAAATGTCAGCTTTAGAGAGCGTGCCGTCACACCCGGGCGTTTAAAGAGGAAGTAAACCCTGATGAGTTTACTTCCTCTTTCATTCCCTGCAAAGGCAAAGCATAATGGACTACTATGCATCGCATCACATCGCATCGCATCGCATAGTAGCCCATTATGTGTCACTTACCTGACACAGGAGCCAGCGAAGTTGCCGCTGTCCCCTGTAGTCCGCCGCATCCATCTTGTTGGTGGGGTCTCGCAGCTCCGGCGCTGTCATTCGGCGAAGCCGCGATGACTTCACTCCCGCGCATGCGCACGGGAGTCGACACGCGCGGCAGCTCCATTCTTGGAAATGCCGTGCTCAGTGCGCCTGCGCACCGCTGTCTATGGCGTATGTGCCGTAGACAGCGGTGCCCGTTTTTGGGCAAATATCTCCTAAACCATATAGGTTTAGGAGATATTGCTTGGACCTACAGGTAAGCCTTAATCTAGGCTTACCTGTAGGTCAAAGTGGTTTGTAAGGGTTTACAACCACTTTAAGTATGAGTTCTCAGCATGGCTCCATCCCAGCCTCTCAACAGGAAACACTATTTACCCCGTGCACTGCAAGACAGCTTTGCCGAGCAAAGTTTGTGTTTAGGCTTCTGGTGTGGCGTCCTGCTGTATGTCTATCTCTGACTTCCATGTACCGACCTTGGCGTCTCCTGACCATTCCTGTCTGATAGTGACTCCAATCTTGGCGTGCCTTCTGCTAGTTCCCCCGACCTTGGCTTGTTCTACTGACCATCCTGTGTTTAACCCTGTACTGCTGCTTGCTCTCTGTCCACCAGAGCCAGTCCGTGAGCCGGAGCTGAAAGACCCTGAGGGCCGTGACCTGGAGTCATCTGCATCCAAATGCATCCTCACCACTAGAGGTTCTGGTGAAAACTTGCTGGCTCTTGGATTCCGTGCCCTGGGGAATCGCTCTAGCTTCCCGTTTGGTCCACGTCGGGTGTTCAGGTGGAGTTGCTTGCTTGAACCACCCAGAGCTCCAAACACAGCATGAAATTGTCTGAAATGTCTTGGTATGCTGACGTCTTAAGAGTTCCCTTCACTGGAACTAAGGAGCCATCCCAACCGCTGAAAAACAACCCCCCACCATAATCCCCCCTCCACCAAATGATTTGGACCAGTGCACAAAGAAAGGTCCATATAGAGATGGATGAGTGAGTTTGGGGTGGAGGAACATGACTGGCTTGCACACAGTCCTAACCTCAACCCAATTTTGGGATGAATTAAAGTGGAGACTGCGAGCCAGGCCTTCTCGTCCAACATCAGTGCTTGACCTCACAAATGCCCTTCTGGAAGAACGGTCAAACATTCCCATAGACACACTCCTAAACCTTGCGGATGGCATTCCCAGAAGAGTTGAAGCTGTTATAGCTGCAGAGGGTGGGCCAACCTAATATTGAACCCAGCCGTAGGGTCCACAACCTTAGCGGTGTGCTCCTAACCCCAACGTTGTGCATCTGTCACCTGGCCTCAGGTGACCTGACATCAGGTGATTAACATCCTGTTCCACTTCTCCTGGATAGACCCTCCAGCAGGACAATAAGAGGCTTCAGGTCCTGAGCTTGGACCTCTCGGTAGCACAGACCACCCTCCCCTGACAGCAAGCCTGGGGGGACAAGAACCTCAGCAGCACACCCTCTCTAGACAAAGCTTGGGAGGAAGAGAGGTTTCCTCAAATATTTATATCCTGCCCCAGCATGCATCACTGGTAATAAACCTTTTAGTAGTTGGCCAGGGAGACATCAATATTTACAGCTCAGTGCTTTGTATCTTTTTAAACTATTGCCAGGGACATTCTTCAACAGCAGACAGAAGCAAACGATAACACTGAGCTCAGGGGAGACCTGAAGAAAGCAGAGCTATCAATCCACGCCCTGGTTGACTACGGCCCAGCAGCACTAAGTTTAGGCCAGCATAAGGCAGGATTCTGATATGAGTTTTTAGCAAGGCATGCGATTTTCACCACTTACCCTTACCCAGTGCTGGGACTAGTTGGGGACGCAGGAGGGTTGGCAGCCTTGGGTGCTGATATCATGTGAGGTGGGGGGGGGGGGGGGGATGCAGTAAGGAGAGTTCCTGCCGCTACAAGCTGACAGAAGTAGTAACAGCAGCATCACTACTTCTGTCAGCTTAGCACAGTGTTTCTCAATTCCAGTCCTCATGGCCCATTAACAGGTCATGTTTTCAGACTTTCCATTATTTTGCACAGGTGATTTGATCAGTTTCACTGCCTTAGTAATTACCCCAGCTGTTTCATCTGAGGGAAATCCTGAAAACATGACCTGTTAGTGGGCCATGAGGACTGGAATTGAGAAACACTGGCTTAGCACAAGACGAGCTAAATCTGGAGAGAAGGAGAAGGCCAGGTGGGGGTGTAGGCTGTACTCTCTCTCCCCTCCAGCTCCACACTCCTGCCACTGCAACACTCCTAGATCGGGACTGTCAGATTGGGAGGGGTGATCTTGGGGGGGATTTGTGCTGGGGCGGGGGGGGGGGGGCTTTGTGATAGGTGGTGGATTTAGGGGAGGGTGGTTATGCTAGAAGGGGTGATTTGGGAGGGGGGGGATTTGTGATAGTAGGGATGATTTGGGGATTATTTGTGCTAAGAAGGGTGATTTTGTGGAAGGGATTTGTGCTAGAAAGAGGGATTTTTTTAAAATATATATTTAACAATATCCTTCACAGATGCTCTATTTCTCTCTAGCTTTCGCCCACATCTCTCAGCCTTTTTTCATATGCTAATCTTACAATGAACTTGCGTGTTTAACCACTTGGCGTGTGAAATCTGTAGATGAATGTCCTCAGGCACAGCTCCCTGTGCTGAGAGAACATTAACATACATTACAGCTGTGAAGCATGCAGCCGTACGCGCTTCGGGTCCTGTGACTGCAAAGTCACTGACAGCCGTAAGTATAACTAAACCAATTAGTGTGGTTTGCGATCATGTGACCGTCATGGTAGCCAAAAACACAGTTTTCTAGCCTGCAGATTGCATTCTTTCTGTCTCTTGCTGTGTGGACTTGTTGTGCACATAGAAAAAAAGATACAATATATATAAAAATAAGAAAAAAGTATATATATACTATATACACGCCTGCCTTTACACACACATGAACTTTAATGGCATGCCAGTCAAAGGTTCAATATTGAGTTGGCCCACCCTTTGCATCTATATCTCTAACACGCCCTTCGGACAAAAGTCTGACGCTTTGTCTGTGGAAAATCCGATCGTGTGTACGAGGCTTAAAGCAGGAGTCCGCCGGGAGTTCCGCCGGGAGTTCCGCCGTTTTTTTTTTTAAAGCCAGCAGCTACAAATACTGCAGCTGCTGACTTTTAAAATAATACTTACCCGCCCAGCGCACCCGCAATGTCGGCACCCGAAGCCGATCTCTTGATCGTCTCTCAGGTGCTGCCGCCGCCATCTTGGGTATGGGAATCAGGAAGTGGAGCCTTTCGGCTTCATTTCCCGGTTCCCTACTGCGCATGTGCGAAACGCGCTGCACAATAAGGATGGACCCCGCTGCCTCTGGGATCTGTGTGTTTCCCAGCAGACAGCGGGGGACTTTCGGAAAGGGGCATAGTCTACGCCCCTTTCCGCAGAGAGCTATCCCGGAAGTACAATACAGGTATCTGCACCCCCCTCCCCCCTGAAAGGTGCCAATTGTGGCGCCGGAGGGGGGGGGGGATTCCAATGAGCGGAAGGTCCACTTTAGGGTGGACCTCCGCTTTAAGTCCGTAGGGTTCAATATTGAGTTGGCCCGCCCTTTGCATCTATAACAACTTCAACTCTTCTGGGAAGGCAGTCTACAAGGTTTAGGAGTGTGTCTATGGGAATGTTTGACCATTCTTCCAGAAGGGCATTTGTGTGAGGTCAGGCACTGATGTTGGACAAGAAGGCCTGGCTCGCAGTCTCCACTCTAATTCATCCCAAAATTGTTCTATCTGGTTGAGGTTAGAACTCTGTGCAGGCCAGTCAAGTTCCTCCACCCCCAAACTCGCTCATCCATGTCTTTATGGACCTTGCTTTGTGCACTGGTCCAAATCATTTGGTGGAGGGGGGGATTATGGTGTGGGGGTTGTTTTTCAGGGGTTGGGCTTGGCCCCTTAGTTCCAGTGAAGGAAACTCTTAAGGTGTCATCATACCAAGACATTTCGGACAATTTCATGCTCCCAACTTTGTGGGAACAGTTAGGAGATGGCCCCTTCCTGTTCCAAGACATGGATGAGCGAGTTTGGTGTGGAGGAACTTGACTGGCCTACTCAGAGTCCTCAACCCAATAGAACACCTTTGGGATGATTTAGAGCAGAGACTGTGAGCCAGAGCTTCTTGTCCAACATCAGTGCCTGACCTCACAAATGTCCTTCTGGAGCAGGGGTAGGGAACCTTGGCTCTCCAGCTGTTTTGAAACTACAACTCCCATGAGACATTGCAAGACCCTAGCATGACTGCTAGAGGCAGAGGCATGATGGGATTTGTGGTTTCAAAACAGCTGGAGAGCCGAGGTTCCCTAACCCTGTTCTGGAGGAATGGTCAAACATTCCCATAGACACACTCCTAAACCTTATGGGCATCCTTCTTAGAAGAGTTGAAGCTGTTATAGCTGCAAAGAGTGGGCCAACTCAATATTAAATCCTAACAGGATATTACCACCTCCATAACAGGATATTACCGCCTCCATAACAGGATATTACCACCTCCATAACAGGATATTACCACCTCCATAACAGGATATTACCGCCTCCATAACAGGATATTACCACCTCCATAACAGGATATTACCACCTCCATAACAGGATATTACCACCCCCATAACAGGATATTACTGCCTCCATAACAGGATATTACCGCCTCCATAACAGGATATTACCACCTCCATAACAGGATATTACCACCCCCATAACAGGATATTACCACCTCCATAACAGGATATTACCACCCCCATAACAGGATATTACCGCCTCCATAACAGGATATTACCACCTCCATAACAGGATATTACCGCCCCCATAACAGGATATTACCACCTCCATAACAGGATATTACCACCCCCATAACAGGATATTACCACCTCCATAACAGGATATTACCACCCCCATAACAGGATATTACCGCCTCCATAACAGGATATTACCACCTCCATAACAGGATATTACCACCCCCATAACAGGATATTACCGCCTCCATAACAGGATATTACCGCCTCCATAACAGGATATTACCGCCCCCATAACAGGATATTACCACCTCCATAACAGGATATTACCACCCCCATAACAGGATATTACCACCCCCATAACAGGATATTACCGCCTCCATAACAGGATATTACCGCCTCCATAACAGGATATTACCACCTCCATAACAGGATATTACCACCCCCATAACAGGATATTACCACCCCCATAACAGGATATTACCGCCTCCATAACAGGATATTACCACCCCCATAACAGGATATTACCTCCTCCATAACAGGATATTACCACCCCCATAACAGGATATTACCGCCTCCATAACAGGATATTACCACCTCCATAACAGGATATTACCGCCTCCATAACAGGATATTACCGCCTCCATAACAGGATATTACCGCCTCCATAACAGGATATTACCTCCTCCATAACAGGATATTACCACCTCCATAACAGGATATTACCACCTCCATAACAGGATATTACCACCCCCATAACAGGATATTACCACCTCCATAACAGGATATTACCACCCCCATAACAGGATATTACCCCCTCCATAACAGGATATTACCACCCCCATAACAGGATATTACCACCCCCATAACAGGATATTACCACCTCCATAACAGGATATTACCACCTCCATAACAGGATATTACCGCCTCCATAACAGGATATTACCACCTCCCATACCATGATATTATCACCCCCCCCCATGCATTACTGTAGGAATGGTGGTATTTGGATGGTGACCTGTATTGGATTTACGCCAGACACATCATTTGGTGTTGAGGCCAAATCATTAGATTTTAGTCTTATCTGACCATAACAGCTTTTTCCACGTGGCCTCAGATTCTTCAAGGTGCGTTTAAGCTGGTCAGATGAGACAAAAATGTAATGATTTGGTCTCAACACCAAATGATCTGTCTGGTGGAAATCCAATACAGCTCATCATCCAAATAACACCATGCCTACAATGAGACGCAACCTCAACTTTTCGTTTTGACCCAAAAAATTTGGGTAATTTATTGCGTAGCTTTTAACTTTTTACTGAAATTTTGGATTTCCTAGACCTTTGCGCTAATATTGTGTAACATAAAAAAATTGGAACCACCGCTATTTTATTCTCAGATTTTTTATAAAATATGGGAAGTTTTTGGGGGATGGTACTGGCCAGGTGATGAGCGGTGGTTTCCTCCAGAGATGATGTCTGCCATTCAAGCCGAAGAGTTCAATCTTTGTTTCATCACACCAGAGAATTTTGTTTCTCATGGTCTGAGAGTCCTTCAGGGGCCTTTTGGCAAACTCCAGGTGGGCTGTCATGTGCCTTAGTGGCTTCCGTGTGGCCTCTCTACCATACAGACCTGATTGGTGGAGGGCTGCAGAGATGGTGGGTCTCCTGGAAGGTTCTCCTCTCTCCACAGAGAAACTCTGGAGGTCTGTCAGAGTCACCATCGGGTTCTTGGTAGGGTTGCCACCTGTCCAGGATTCACCCGGACAGTTCGGGTTTGGAATCATGTGTCCGGGTTTCAGACTGCCTGAAACCCGGACACATTATTTAGACTGGACTATGGCTTCCCAGCAGGGTTGCTGGCTGCAGTTGTCTAAGCTGAAAGTGTCTGTTACACTCTTTCACACTGCACAAAGCCAGCACTAACCCCCCGCACCTCCCCCCCCAAAACACACACACAGATGGGAGAGGAGAGAGGGCTCGATCAGCACCTCTTCCCCCCACCCCTACCCCTCAAGGTCTACGCACACTGCAAACCCCGATGCTGTGCCTCAGAAAAAGAAAGTTGGGGCTGGAAAAATTTGAATTCAGCAGCCTCAGATACATCTGGATGAGAGATGCTGACTGCCAAGGGGTGAGTGAGCTCACCATCCATCCCTGTCTGTCACTGAAGTCTCCTCCCTTCTCTCTCCTGCCTCTGAGTGAGTACAATAAGGTAAATCAGGCTTCTCAGAGTACCCCTTACATCAGATTTCCCCTTTAAACCAGAGACCACAGTGTCCCCCCTTACATCAGAGTCCTCTCCGTACATCAGAGTTCTCAGTGTTCCCCCTTACATCAGGGTTCCCAGAGCATCCCTTACATCAGAGTCTGCAGAGTCCCCCCTTACAGTGAAAGGGAACTCAGCGAGTTCAGATGTAAAAAGGGGAACTCTGTGGGCTCTGATGTAAAGGGGGACACTTGTTATTAACTTCATATAATTAGAAATATCATTTAATAGCAAAATATATGTATAGTTTATACTATAAAAAATATAATATAAAAAATTGGCGTGCTAAGCTAAAGTGTTCGGGTTTGACTTGAACAAAAGGTGGCAACCCTAGTTCTTGGTCACCTCCTAGTCTAAGGTTCTTCTCCCCCGATCGCTCAGTTTGGCCGGACGGCCCGCTCTAGGAAGAGTCCGGGTGGTTCCAAACTTCTTCCATTTATGGATGGTGGAGGCCTCAGTGCTTATTGGGACCTTCAATGCTGCAGAAATATTTCTGTAAATCATTTATTAACCACTTCCCGACCAGCGCACGACGATGTACGTCGACAGAATGGCACGGGCAGGCATATTGGCGTACAGGTACGTCCAATATTCAATGCCGCCCTGCCATCGGGAGCGCGCCGCTGGCGGCGCACTCCCGCGCTGGTCGGGACCCCCGTGAGTCCGGTCACGGGACCCGCGGACTCGATCGCCGCGGGCATACCCGCGATCGTCTCATGGGACGGCTGAATGGAGGAAATGCCGTGTAAACAGCATTTCTCCATTCTGCCTAGCAACTAGTGACGCTGATCTCTGCTCCATGTGATTGGAGCAGAGATCAGTGTTCACTAAATGAAAGCCCAACCCCCCCACAGTTAGTAACACACCCCTAGGAACACTTAACCCCTACACTGCCACCCACTGGTTAACCCCTTCACTGCCAGTGTCATTTACACAGGAATCACTGCATTTATATAGCACTGATTACTGTATAAATGACAATGGTCCCAAAAATGTGTCAAAAATGTCTGATGTTTCCGCCACAATGTCACAAAAAAAAATAAAAAATCGCTGATCGCCGCCATTACTAGTAAAAAAAATAATAATAAAAAATGATTAATAAAAATGCTATAAAACTATCCCTATTTTGTAAACGCTATAACTTTTGCGCAAACCAATCAATAATCGCTTATTGCGATTTTTTTTACCAAAAATATGTAGAAGAATACGTATCGGCCTAAACTGAGGGAAAAAAGTTTTTTTATATATTTTTGGGGGATATTTATTATAACAAAAAGTAAAAAATAATGCGTTTTTTTCAAAATTATCGCTCTATTTTTGTTTATAGCGCAAAAAAGAAAAACCGCAGGAGGGGTGATCAAATACCACCAAAAGAAAGCTCTATTTGTGGGAAAAAAAGGACGTCAATTTTGTTTGGGAGCCACGTCGCACGACCGCGCAATTGTCAGTTAAAGCGACGCAGTGCCGAATCGCAAAAAGTGGTCTGGTCTTTGACCAGCAAATTGGTCCGGTCTGCAAGTGGTTAAACATGTGTGCAAAACCAAAAGGTTAAAAGAGTATGAATAAATAGAGACTGTGAATATCAAACATTTACAGCAAATGTTCTAAAATGGCAGAAGAGACTTTGATACCCCAAGGTTAGATGTTCCCGATCCTCGCGGTCAGTTCCCCATCCCCCCCCCCCCTGCACGCTCACCGTATAAATTGGGCATTTCCATAGAATCTACACCACGGGATGACTCCCCACCCCCGATGTATTTGTTGGAGGGAGTATCAGTGATGGCTTTGTCAGTGCTCGGTGGATTAGGTAGAACTTTGATTAGGTTCTGCTGTTGTTCCCGAGGATTATGCAGGATTTTTGCTGATCTAATGTGACTGACAGAGATTTACTCTCCGTGGAGGGGCGCCAGGGATGAGAGAGCCAATCCAATAACGGTACAGGGCGCCGAATGTTAATTCCGAGAGAACGCACGGGCAACCGCGTTACGGAATCCTTGCAAATCCGCCTTTCCGATGAAGCAGGCCGAATCGATGGAACTTTTTCAAGATTCTTTCCATCATTTCCTATTCTTGCTACTATCTATCGGATCTCTCATAGAATTTACGAGAACAGCTCTGCTTTGTAGGTGGGCTGCCATTGCTGACCTCTTGTTCTGAAAATGGCAGTAGCCTGTTTGTCATGATCATCCTTTGATTTTTTAGATGTTGAAAGTCTTATGGCCACCTGGAGGTGTTCTGTATACAGATGGTATACAGAACGCCCCCCCACCCCACCCAGAAATGCCATTTCCTGCTTGTGTGATTGGCTCACTGATTTCCTCAGAAGTCTGCGCTAAGATACAAGTCAGATTTTAGGCATCCCCTGCAACAAAAAATGACATTTTTGGTGAGATACTCCTAGTAGGGAAATCGCATCTAAAGGCATGCAGACTCTGCCACTTTCCTCATCTGAGCCCTGCAGGTGCAGCAGCTGATTGATAATTATAAAGTCACTCCCATTCAAATTCTTGGACACAGACAACACACACGGGGATTTCTTCAGAATACTAAAAGGTCAGAATCTGCAACAAAGTTTGTTAAAATCCCAGCAATGTACAGAGATCACCCAGAGAAAAGGGTTTTCTTTCTCAACACATGTGGAGTTACTCTTAAAGCTGATCTAAATAAATATCTAAGTACATATCATCTAAATCCATCGGTCATGTGTATAATTCTTGGATCTTGGTGAGCTTTGTGTATTTCTTCCAGATCTGTTAAGTGATCCAGTGTGAGACTTTCTGTAATAAAGACCAATCACTGCTGTTCTCCCTCCTTGTGCAGGGCGACTGGTCTTGTCTCCGCCCACCTCCTGTAGTTTTCTGTAGTGGGTGGAGACTGCTGGGCCCCTCCTACACCTCTGCTCTCTCTCCTTGTGCAGGGTGACGGGTGTTATCTCCTCCTCCTCCTATAGGTTTCTGTAGTGGATGTAGCCTGCTGGGCTCCTCCCACAGTTCTGCTCTCTCTCCTTGTGCAGGGTAACTGGCATAGGTGTGCACCTCAAAGCTCAAACACATACTGTATGCATGGGCGTGGATGTGTATATATACTGACGGTGTCGTTGGAGCAGTGGACCATATCAGTAGGGCAGTGGACGGTGTCAGTAGGGCAGTGGACGATGTAAGTAGAGCAGAGGACGGTGTCAGTAGGGCAGTGGACAGTGTGTAGAGCATTGGACGGTGTAAGTAGAGCAGAGGACGGTGTCAGTAGAGCAGTGGACAGTGTCAGTAGAGCAGTGGACGGTGTCAGTAGGGCAGAGGACGGTGTCAGTAGGGCAGAGGACGACGTCAGTAGGGCAGAGGACGGTGTCAGTAGAGCAGAGGATGGTGTCAGTAGAGCAGTGGACGGTGTAAGCAGAGCAGTGGACGGTGTAAGTAGAGCAGTGGACGGTGTAAGTAGAGCAGTGGACGGTGTCAGTAGAGCAGTGGACGGTTTTAGTAGGGCAGTGGAAGGTGTCAGTAGGGCAGTGGATGGTGTCAGTAGAGCAGTGGACGGTTTTAGTAGAGCAGAGGACGGTGTCAGTAGGGCAGTGGATGGTGTCAGTAGGGCAGTAGACGGCATCAGTAGGGCAGTGGATGGTGTCAACAGGGCAGTGGACGGTTTTAGTAGAGCAGTGGATGGTGTCAGTAGAGCAGTGGATGGTGTCAGTAGGCCAGTGGATGGTGTCAGTAAAGCAGTGGACGGTGTCAGTAGAGCAGTGGACAGTGTCAGCAGGGCAGTGGATGGTGTCAGTAGAGCAGTGGATGGTGTAAGTAGAGCAGTGGATGATGTCAGTAGGGCAGTGGACGGTGTAAGTAGAGCAGTGGACGTTGTCAGTAGAGCAGTGGACAGTTTTAGTAGAGCAGTGGACGGTGTCAGTAGAGCAGTGGATGGTGTCAGTAGGGCAGTGGACGGTGTTAGTAGGGCAGTGGACGGTGTTAGTAGGGCAGTGGACGTTGTCAGTAGAGCAGTGGACAGTTTTAGTAGAGCAGTGGACGGTGTCAGTAGGGCAGTGGACGGTGTAAGTAGAGCAGTGGACAGTTTTAGTAGAGCAGTGGACGGTGTCAGTAGAGCAGTGGACGGTGTCAGTAGGGCAGTGGATGGTGTCATTAGGGCAGTGGATGGTTTTAGTAGAACAGTGGACGGTGTCAGGAGAGCAGTAGACGATGTCAGTAGGGCAGTGGACAGTGTTAGTAGGGCAGTGTACGGTGTTAGTAGGGCAGTGGACGGTGTCAGTAGAGCAGTGGACGGTGTCAGTAGGGCAGTGGACGGTGTCAGTAGAGCAGTGGACGGTGTCAGTATAGCATTGGATGGTGTCAGTAGAGCAGGGTCCGTCTGGAGGAGTGGTGTTCCTAAGCAGGTTTCATTTGCATGCAAACCACTCTAGTTAACGCCCCTATGTGATGCTGAGCCTCCATGATTGTAATCCAGCGAATGCAGCATAGGTATGGACAGCCTATTGCATTAGGGTGGGCACCCCAAACCTCAAACACACACGCCTTTTTCTGCAGCCTCAGCTGTACTGGACAATAAATGAATGAACGGGAGTGGCTTCCTGTTCATTTACAAACGAAGCATCGTAAACAAAGTTCAGTTAGGTATGTACACAGTGAATGAGAGTGTTCAGTGTGTTCATTTAAAATAGGAAGGGGCTGGTAAATTACATATTTACTAGCCCCTTCCCCCCTCTCTCCATCTTGAAACATCCCCTGCAGCAGCCAGAGGAGAGAAAGGAAGCCAGCAGCATTGCGGGGCCAACAGGGGGGGGGGGGGGGGGCCGGGCAGTAAGGGGAATTGGCACTGCACATGGATTAGGATGTGCTCACACCTGGCACACCCCCTGAGCACCTCTATAGAATGGAGGGGGAAGAGGGACAGTCAGGCTGCGGAGGAAAGCGATAAATGATGCTGGACATCCTCCGCCAAAGAAATAAGGCTCTATATGACTAATGCACATTGTGAGAAGCTCACAGTGTGCAGTGAAATCAGAGGAAGTAATTTCAGTCCAGGAGAGGAGCCGGCACAACCACGCCAGACTGAAGGGAAGGCCAGAGGTCAGATATAAAGCAAATCAAAACTTACAAATAAAGCAGAGTTTGGTCATCTAGTTTGTGCTTTGATTATTTTTTTTTTGGATGGAGTCTTATGATATTCTTCCTCTTCCTAGATGTGGAGCGGGAGATTCACGCGGCACCGCACACCAGCGAGAAGGTGATCCAGCTTTTCAGGAACAAGAGTGAATTCACCTTCCTGGCCTCCATCCAGCAAAGGTCCTCCTCATCCGGGGTCATCCTCTCCATACGAGAGATGGAGCACAGGTAAGAGAATGTTCCCCTCCCCCCTTCCCTCCTCCTCCTCCTCCCCCCCCCCTCTTTGTCTCCTAAATGTCATCTGCCTCCTACAACGAGGACGACAGACAACTGGAGTGTAACGCAGGCACCCCGCCGCGACAATGTAACACAAAGTGACGGCGAATAGAGCAGGCCGGCGGGGTGTCATTTCTGCGGAGAATGGAAGGTCATCGATCTCGCCGGCTGCTCTGCCTGGCTGGGAATCGGTTAATATTGTTCTGTTTGGCAGCAAGAAAAGAGGAAATCTATTGTGTATCTTCTGGGTGATTATCCCGACTATCCAGAGGGCCTCCTCTGGGCTCTGCCAGGCTGTGTGTTTCCTAAAATAACATCTCGAGTTTTTTTTATACAGATTATTGATGTCTTTTTTTCTGTTTTTAGTTCCTTTTTCTCTTACTATTTTGCTACACTCTACGGCCAATAGTGTATGAAGTCCCCTCCGAATAATGGAGGTCAGGTGTTTCCATTGAATTGTATTGTTAAAACATTTTATACAATGACATTGTGGACAGTTGTACTCTTCCGACTTTGTAGTGACAGTGCGGTGAAGACCCCTTTCTCTTTCGGCATGGCTGTTTCCCTGTGCAGGGCCGTCTTTAATATTGATTGGACCCTGGGCAAAACTTTTCTTGGGGGCCCCCCTTCCCCCTATGCAGTTTTGCTCTCCACCTGCACTGAGACATACAATAATTAGCAGCTAGACTCACAATCAGTTCACCGAATCAGATCAGGCGGCTATTGCAATTGGTTGCCAGAGGTTGCAGTGTATCTTTACCGCTCACTGACTGGTTGCTAGAGGTTACAGCACACATTACGGCTCACTGATTAGTTGTTAGAGGTTACAGCACATGATTTCTGCTTGTTGATTGGATATTGATTGGACCCTGGGCAAAACTTTTTTTGGGGGCCCCCCCTCCCCCCATGCAGTTTTGCTCTGCACCTGCACTGAGACATACAATAATTAGCAGCTAGACTCAAAATCAGTTTACTGAATCAGATCAGGCAGCTATTGCAATTGGTTGCCAGAGGTTGCAGTGTATCATTACCGCTCACTGACTGGTTGCTAGAGGTTACAGCACACATTACGGCTCACTGATTAGTTGTTAGAGGTTACAGCACATGATTTCTGCTTGTTGATTGGATATTGATTGGACCCTGGGCAAAACTTTTTTTGGGGGCCCCCCCTCCCCCCATGCAGTTTTGCTCTGCACCTGCACTGAGACATACAATAATTAGCAGCTAGACTCAAAATCAGTTTACTGAATCAGATCAGGCAGCTATTGCAATTGGTTGCCAGAGGTTGCAGTGTATCATTACTGCTCACTGACTGGTTGCTAGAGGTTACAGCACACATTACGGCTCACTGATTAGTTGTTAGAGGTTACAGCACATGATTTCTGCTTGTTGATTGGATATTGATTGGACCCTGGGCAAAACTTTTCTTGGGGGCCCCCCTCCCCCCATGCAGTTTTGCTCTCCACCTGCTCTGAGACATACAATAATTAGCAGCTAGACTCACAATCAGTTCACTGAATCAGATCAGGTGGCTATTGCAATTGGTTGCCAGAGGTTGCAGTGTATCTTTACCGCTCACTGACTGGTTGCTAGAGGTTACGGCACACATTACGGCTCACTGATTAGTTGTTAGAGGTTACAGCACATGATTTCTGCTTGTTGATTGGATATTGATTGGACCCTGGGCAAAACTTTTCTTGCCCCCCCCCCCCATGCAGTTTTGCTCTCCACCTGCACTGAGACATACAATAATTAGCAGCTAGACTCAAAATCAGTTCACTGAATCAGATCAGGCAGCTATTGCAATTGGTTGCCAGAGGTTACAGTGTATCATTACCGCTCACTGACTGGTTGCTAGAGGTTACAGCACACATTACGGCTCACTGATTAGTTGTTAGAGGTTACAGCACATGATTTCTGCTTGTTGATTGATTGTTAGAGATTACTGTGAATATGACCTCAGGGGGGCATGATATACATATCAAAGCCGCCGGCCTCCGCTATTTACATATGAATGTCGCCGCTATTTTCATATCAATGGCGGTAATTTACATGTAAACGCAGGGTTTGCAGGTGAGTCATCTGTACACAACAATAGGGCAGAGCTGGGCAGCATTAGTAGCAGCACTGCACACTGAGATATTGGGACACAGCACAGGACTAAAACCTCAAAGGACAAAGGAATTTAAACCAGGATAGTTTGCAAGTATGAGGCAGCTACTTTGGGGCCCAACAACAATGACAGGGCCCAGGGAAGCTGCCCCTTTTGCCCTGCCTTAAAAACGGCCCTGTCCCTGTGTACTGGTCAAAGCCAGCTCCATAAGGACATAGATTGACCAGTTTGGTGTGAAGGAACTTGGTTGTTCCGTACAGAGCCTTAACCTCAACCCTACTGAATACTCCTGGAATAAATTGAAAAGAGTCAGGCCTTCTCATCTAACATCTCCATAAACGCTTGGTTTGACCAGTTTGATGAGCATGAACTCAGATTTATTTTCTTTTACCATATTTTTATTGCGATTTTACAAGAAATGGGTTTTACAAACAATCCAAAAGGTACATTATTCAGGATTTATCAGAATATGGGGTAGGGACATGGGAGTGTGGCTTAACATGGTCAATAAGAGTAATACAAGAACATTAAAATTGATTTGAATAAACAATGGGTGGGGTTATGATCTCAACCATACTGAACATCTTTGGGATGAAGTGGAAAAAAGCAAAGCATTTGATCCAGCATGTCTATAAAGATATGGGTTGACCAGCTTGATGTGGAGGAACTTGAGTGTCCTGCACAGAGCCTTGACCTCAAACCTACTGAACACCTTTGGGATGAATTGGAATGAGCCAGGTCTTCTCATGCAACATCTACATAGAGACATGGTTTGACCACATTGATGTGGAGGAACTCAAAGCCATGATCTCAACCATACTCAACATCTTTG
This sequence comes from Lithobates pipiens, assembly GCF_037356315.1. Taxonomy (NCBI): domain Eukaryota; kingdom Metazoa; phylum Chordata; class Amphibia; order Anura; family Ranidae; genus Lithobates; species Lithobates pipiens. Next base: position 12,578,977 of record NW_027507786.1, read on the forward strand.
GGATGAATTGGAAAAAGCCAGGTGTTTGATCCAGCATATCCATAAAGACATGGTTTGACCAGCTTGATGTGGAGGAACTTGAGTGCCCTGCACACAACCCTGAACTCAAACCTACTAAAAAACCTCTGGGATGAATTGGAATGAGCCAGGTTTTCTCATGCCACATCTACATAAAGACATGGTTTGGCCACATTGATGTGGAGGAACTCAAAGCCACGATCTCAACCATACTCAACATCCTGGGGATGAATTGGAAAAAGCCAGGTGTTTGATCCAGCATGTCCATAAAAACATGGTTTGACCAGCTTGATGTGGAGGAACTTGAGTGTCCTGCACAGAATCCTGACCTCAAACCTACTGAACACCTTTGGGATCAATTGGAATGAGTCAAGTCTTCTCATCCAACATCTACATAAAGACATTGTTTGGCCACAATAATGTGGAGGAACTCAAAAGCCACGAGATCAACTTTACTGAACATCTTTGGGGTGAATTGGAAAAACTAAGGTCTCCTGATCAAGCATGTCCATAAGGACATGGTCTGACCAGTTTGATGTGGGGGGACTTGAGTGTCCTGCACAGAGCCCTGACCTCAAACCTGCTGAACACCATTGGGGATAATTGAAAGGATTTAGGTATTTTCATCCAATATCTCCATAAAGACATGGCTTGACGACTTTGATGTGGAGGGACTCAAAGCCATGACCTCAACCCTACTGAACACCTTTGAGATGAATTGAAATGAGCCAGGTTTTCTCACCCAACAACTCTATAAAGACATTGGTTTATATATATATATATATATATATATATATATATATATATATATATATATATATATATATAAAGCACCACCCTGGTCCAACGCATTTGTAATATAGTAAAATAATGAGTCTGACATGATCTGCCCTCAGTAAAGCCATGGTGCTATTGTTGTATAGTTTTTAAGTGATCAATGATCCTTCTTTTGGGGGGCGATTCCATTAACTTGACTACAACACATGTTATCGCTTCTCGGCCTTTTGGCTAAGATCAAGTGTAGTATCTGTTCTTATGAGTTGCCAGGAGGTGGCGCTTGCTTCCGTCCCTGCTCTATGGCGAGGTGGATCAGGGGTGGCGGTTTCTATGCAAAACCTGTTGGCGTGAAGGTAACCTGAAGTGGTTCGTAGCTGAAAGGGAAGCCTTCTGATGGGGATGGAGAACCACTGGGTCGGCGCTGAAGGGTTGGGTAAGGAGTAATTAGGTAGGAGTCATGGGAGCGATGGTGGAGCCTGATGGTAAGGGCTCTCACTAAGCTCTCAGAACTTCATGCCTTTCTGCCTTGGGTGGGGGCTGCTGTGGTCTGGGCTGTTTGTCAGGGTTGCAACGAAAAGCCAGTGGTGAATGTTCCCCTGAAGTGGCAGTCCAGGGGTGCCCTATATTCACTGTGATTTATCACTCTGAGTTATGGCACCTTGGTCACTTACCACAACACATGTTTTTTGCACCTGCCTCTATAGCCGAGCCTTTTGGCTAGGACCAGGGGAAACTTTTATTCCTGGCTGGGGGGGGGGCGGCCATTGTATTACACAATGGTCACTTTCACTTTCTCCCACTTCCTTCTCCCCCACTTTCTTTTATTTATACCCTTTGCTTGTCACTTTTTAGTATTTTTTTTTGTTTGGTGTATACACATTTTGTCACTGTGTGATTAGTAGGGTGTAGGTCCTCGGGGCCTGCCCTGAACGTCTTGTGAGGGGGTGGACATAGGCCTTCTGGCTTGGTTCGCTCTCTCTCAGGGGGTCTCCCTTCGGGGGAGCCCCAACCGAGTACTTGGGTGGGTCTGTTTCGGCAGACCTTCCAGAGAAAGGGGTCTGTCTGGTTTCGGCCAGATGGACCAAGTGAGTACCTCAGTCCCCGTCTGGAGCCCCAGGGGATCAGGGTAAGGTCCTTCCTAGTGGAGGACAGTGTTGCACCCGTTGCACATTTTGTGTTCACTCTTTATGTGTGTGCACTTCTTTTGGCACCAGATGGAGTTTTTGGGTGTGTTTCACACGCCGCTGGCTTTTTAAAAAAAAAAAAAAGCACATGTTAAACTCACTGGCCTGTAATTGCCATCTTCTGCCTTGTTACCCTTCTTTTGGATAGATACAATATTAGCTGTCTGCCAGTCATAGAATAGAATAGAATAGAATAGAATAGATTGATTATCTTTAAAGATTGGTACCTTTAAAGCATACCATTACTTTCTGTAATGGCTTGCCATAATTTTCCTCTTTCCCCACCCCATCAGAAAATAAAAAAAATTCTGGGTCATGGCCCTGCCCTACTAGCTGATGTCCCTCCCCCCATCCAAAGCCTCCTGGGATACTAATGTCATGCATCCCAGGAAGCTTTGGGGAATCTAAGCTACACTGCTCACACACTGTATAATTACCCACTGCACTATGCATGCACCATGGCAAGTGGGACCCAGGGTGGTGCAATGTGATGTGCCAGTGACTTACACAAGGTTGGAGTGTTTTGCTGGAGTGTTAGCGGGTTTTTGAGGGTAAACCCTGCAGATAGTGTAAGAGGGGGAAACAATTGCAATGGGGGTGAAGTTTCCCTTTAAAGACTTGTATACAGGGCCAGTGCTACCACTAGGCAAACTAGGCAGCTGCCTAGGGCGCACTGCTACCTAGGGGCGCCCGGCACCTGCAGGCTGCAGCATGCAACTAACTCAGTCCGACCGGTACTGTAATTAGAGCCAACGCTAGAGGAAGCAGAGCCGATGCTTCCTGTATAGTGGCACCTTCTGTCCCATGGGCAGGGCAAGGGAGGGGGAGTCAGGGGTGGAGCCAATGAGGGCAGCAAAATGAGGTTTCGCCTAGGGTGTCAAAAATCCTTGCACCAGCCCTGCGTGTATATAATGTACCTCTGCGTTTGCTGTATAAGGCTGAAATTTTTTACAGTACCTGGTATCCCTTTACCCCGATTTAAAAATGGAAGTTGAAAGCTATTAAAAAAAATCATAGAAAAAAAAAATGCCCTACAGGTTCAGCTGGGCAAGGGTGACTTTAAATTAGATTCTTTTCAAGGGATCCTTTTCTTGGGATCCTTCTCATGGGATCCTTCTCTTGGATCCTTCTCATGCAGGGGCGCACTGCCCGAGGGCCCCATGCCACTAAGGGGCCCCATCAGGGTTGCCAGCCTCAATAAAACCAGGAACAGTATGTAAAAAATCTGCATTTTTAAAAAAATCCCAAGATTATAGCTGCCACTCCAGTACCTTTTCAGTGTGTGTATGTGTATTCTTTGTGTGTATATTGTGTGGCACCATAATCTATTGCCTGGGGGCCCCATAATCTCCTATTGCCCAGGGGCCCCATAATCTCCTATTGCCTGGGGCCCCATAATCTCCTATTGCCTGGGGGCCCCATGAGTTTTTCAGTCCGCCCCTGTTCTCATGGGATCCTTCTCTTGGGATCCTTCTCATGGGATCCTTCTCTTGGTTTCCATCTCATTGAATCCTTCTCATGGAATCCTTCTCATGGAATCCTTCTCATGGAATCCTTCTCATGGGATCCTTCTTACAGGATCCTTCTCATTGGATCCTTCTCTTGGGTCCCCTCTCTTGAAATTCTTCTCAATGGATTCTTCTCATGGGATCCATCTTATGAGATTCTTTTCATCAAATCCTTCTCATGGGATCCTTCTCTTGGGATCCTTCTCATGGGATCCTTCTCTTGGGTTCGATCTCATTGAATCCTTCTCATGGATTCCTTCTCATGGGATCCTTCTTACAGGAACCTTCTCTTGGGTCCCCTCTCTTGGAATTCTTCTCAATGGATCCTTCTCATGGGATCCATCTTATGGGATTCTTTTCATCAAATCCTTCTCATGGGATCCTTCTGTTGGGATCCTTCTCATGGGATCCTTCTCTTGGGATCCTTCTCATGGGATCCTTCTCTTGGGTTCCATCTCATTGAATCCTTCTCATGGAATCCTTCTCATGGGATCCTTCTCTTGGGTCCCCTCTCTTGGAATTCTTCTCAATGGATTCCTTCCCATGGGATCCATCTTATGAGATTCTTCTCATGAAATCCTTCTCATGGGATCCTTTTTTTTACAGGATCCTTCTCATGGGATCCTACACTTGAGAACCTTCTCATTGAATGCTTCTCCTGGGCTCTTTCTGATAGGATCCTTCTTATATGATTTTTTTTCAGGGTTCCTCCAAAAAGTATAAGATCCCAAATCCCATGAAGATATACCCCTTGCTCAGCTTTCCCAAGATCCTGTTATTTCGCATTCCAGAAACTAAAATACAGCATTTGAGGTCACCTGTTGATATGACGGGTGTTTGGAGGCATAATTGGACCTCTGGCCCTTGGCACTCAACTTGAAGAGTCGCGCTTTGATTAAATAAGTCAAATATGATGGAAATATACAGTAAATACTTCCTAAGAATGCCTGCACAGTTATATTACCTGCCTGAGCTGCAGGGTCATTTTTAAGCTAGGGCAAAAGGGGCAGCTGCCCTGGGCCCTGTCATTGTTGTGGGGCCCAAAGCAGCTGCTTCATACTTGCCAACTATCCGGGTTTAAATTCCCTCGTCTCTTGAGGTTTTAGTCCCATACTGTGTCCCAATATCTCAGTGTGAAGTGCTGCTACTAATGCTGCCCAGCTCTGCCCCATTGTTGTGTACAGATGACTCGCCTGTAGACCCTGTGTTTACATGTAAATTACCGGCATTCATATGTAAATAGTGGCGGCCGGCGGCATTGATATGTATATCATGCCCCCTGAGGTCATATCCACAGTAATCTCTAGAAACCAATCAACAAGCAGAAATCATGTGCTGTAACCTCTAGTAACTAATCAGTGAGCCCTGTGTGCTGTAACCTCCAGCAACCAGTCAGTGAGCGGTAATGTGTGCTGTAACCTCTAGCAACCAGTCAGTGAGCGGTAATGATACACTGTAACCTCTGGCAACCAATTGCAATAGCTGCCTTATCTGATTCAGTAAACTGATTTTGAGTCTAGCTGCTATTTATTGTATGCCTCAGACCAGGTGGAGAGCAAAACGGCATGGGGGGGAAAGTTTTGCCCAGGGTCCAATCAATATTAAAAACGGCCCTGCTGAGCTGGACCTCGGTGGTAACACTTCTCATGAACTGGCGTGTGTAGCAATCATATGTAGGATATCAGTTTTTAAGGGAACTGGTATTTTTCCTCTAAGCTTGTCGATCACAACCCCTGTTTACATAAAAAAAAAATGTCACCTGGTGTACGGAGGGTGCTGATCCCCGTCAGCCGTGGAATTTCCATTCCTCTCTGCAGCCATCTTCCTGATGGAAGTCAATGACACACATGAACTCTCCCTCACTTTCTCCCCGAGGTGTGCTGAGGGTCTGTAGTCCTTTCACGGGTCACCTGTCAGTTTTATTGGAATCCTTTCTCTGCGGCTCTGGCTGAGTTTCTCTATGAGAGGAATTGATGCGCCATGATGGAGTAGAATCCATATGATTAAGTGCAATGGATGGAGCTGATCTCAGCAGGCTGATTATCAATAAGTCCTCCAGCAAATCTATACATAGTATTAAATTAATCAGTCACTACCTTCATGCAAGAATTTGTATCTTCTTCTTAAATGATTACAAGAAAGGTTTTCCTATGAAAGGTTTTTCTTGCCGTCTCGATTAGACTTGCCTCACAGAGGATGACAGGCCCATGGTGGTCTGACAGATGCTGCCCTACCAACTGCCTGTCATCATTAGATGGCCAAAGTTTATAAAAATGTCTTCAACTACCGTTTATATCCATCAAAGTGCCCCTGTGTAGGTGGGTAGAGGTGCAGTACATCTTCAGACTAAAAAGTGTGCTGTATCTTAATGCTGGCAGGAGCGCCACTGAGATCTAATTGTTCCCTGCTATGTGATCCAGGCAACCATATTGGGGAGGGTGGCACGTTTTATTGAAAATACAGGCCGACAGCTTCTCGGTAGAAAGTATTTATTTTCATCCCAAAATTCCGACGTGTTTCGGCCTAAGGCCTTCCTCAAAAGCATTTGAAGAAGGCCTAAGGCCGAAGCGCGTCAAGCTTTTGGATGATATCCCAGCGGCGATCAAGTCCACGGGACCCGTGACCGGACTCATGGAGCTTCCCGCGGGCACGAGCCACCGCCGCCTCTTAAAGGGCAACGTACAGGTACGTGATTTTGAATGTACGTGCCCTTCTGCCGACACATGTCGGGAAGCGGTTAACACAGGGCAAAAGGGGCAGCTGCACCGGGCCTAGTCATTGTTGTGGGGCCCAAAGAAGCTGTCCCTTGAGCCCACACTGCCCGCAAATAGTTGATAAGTGGATTCGGGGAGGGCCCAAGAAAATGTTCGCCCAGGGTATAATAATAAAGAATGAGGTGACACCATTTCTGTGCTGTACATCAATGTTTCTCAACATCAGAGCTCAAGTACCCCCCAACAGGTCATGTTTTCAGGCTTCATATTATTTTGCACAGGTGATTTGATCAGTTTCACGGCCTTAGTAATTACCCCAGCCGTTTCCTCTGAGGGAAATCCTGAAAACACGACCTGTTGGGCAGTGGCGGCCGGTGGGTTCTTCTTTGGGGGGGGGTGGCAAACAAACAATTCGCTCCCCCCCCTCAGCGGCCTGGCCCAGCACTTACCCGCTCATGTGGTGGGGTTGTGGTGTCCTCTACTGGAGTGCGGGCAGTGGCCGGCTCCGGTGACCGCTCCTCCAGCTTCCTCTGCCGCGTGTCTTCTTTCAAAGCGCTAGGCATCCAATATGTAGCTATATAGATCAGACCAATGTAACATCCAATCAGAGTGCTCACGTGTTTTTGGGAAATCTGATTCTCTCCCAGGCATATAGACCTGGGAAGGGGTTAAATTGCATTTTTGTTTCTGCCACTACAATCTTATTTGTTTAAAGATTCCACAGCTTAACCAGTGGAGAGACAATTCCCCCCCCCCCCACAATGAATCCCCCATCACCTCCAGTCACTTCTGGGCCTTCTTCTTCTCTTCTGGTGATGGTATGCTCCTTTATTTTGATGTGTCAGCCACTCTATTCCCGCACAGTCACCTGTTCGATCGGCTCCGTATGACTTCCATATCCCAGCAGCTTTGTGTTACAGAACGATTGTGGAAAGATAAATGGGTTTTATTTAAGGGAACACATCTGCCCAATTAGGTGTGACTTTATTATGGCAATATAACCTGATGACATCTGGAGATACCTCACCCACTAATCACCATCTAAAGGTTAGGACCTGAAATTTTTTTTTTTAATTGATTAAAGTAGAATTCCACCCAGATGGCTGCATGCACATATAAATATATTGGCTTTTTGGACAATTCTCAGATAAGTCTGTATAGAAGGTCTTTTGTATCAGCACATATATCCTGCAGAGCTTCTACATGGATTCAATACCGTCAACTTTTAGCCTCAGCTCCTCTTATCAATGAATTTTTTAACAGTACTACGAGCGAACCTTTGGTGCTTCTCTAGTGGCCTTTGCTTTCCTTGGCTTTGCGCTTATTTGTCTATTTGCATTAGAATGTCTTCAGTCTCTGACCATCTTTTGTAGTGTGTCCTCCATCTCTGACTATCTCCTGTAGTGTGTCCTCCATCTCTGACCATCTCCTGTAGTGTGTCCTCCATCTCTGACTATCTCCTGTAGTGTGTCCTCCATCTCGGACCATCTTCTGTAGTGCGTCCTCCATCTCTGACTATCTCCTTCTCCAGTAGCATGTCCTCAGTCTCTGACCATTTCCTGTAGTGTGTCCTCCATCTCTGACTATCTCCTTCTCCAGTAGCATGTCCTCAGTCTCGGACCATCTCCTGTAGTGTGTCCTCCATCTCTGACTATCTTCTTCTCCAGTAGTATGTCCTCAGTCTCTGACCATCTTCTGTAGTGTGTCCTCCATCTCTGACCATCTCCTGTAGTGTGTCCTCCATCTCTGACTATCTCCTTCTCCAGTAGCATGTCCTCAGTCTTGGACCATCTCCTGTAGTGTGTCCTCCGTTTTGGACTATCTCCTTCTCCAGTAGCATGTCCTCAGTCTTGGACCATCTCCTGTAGTGTGTCTTCCATCTCGGACTATCTCCTTCTCCAGTAGCATGTCCTCAGTCTCGGACCATCTCCTGTAGTGTGTCCTCCATCTCTGACTATCTCCTTCTCCAGTAGCATGTCCTCAGTCTCGGACCATCTCCTGTAGTGTGTCCTCCATCTCGAACCATCTCCTGTAGCATGTCCTCCATCTCTGACTATCTTCTTCTCCAGTAGTATGTCCTCAGTCTCAGACCATCTCCTGTAGCATGTCCTCCATCTCTGACTATCTCCTTCTCCAGTAGCATGTCCTCAGTCTCTGACCATCTCCTGTAGCATGTCTGCCATCTCTCTCCCTCTCCTGTAGCGTGTCCTCAGACTCAGAATGTGTCCTGTAACATGTCCTCATTGTCTGACCACCATGTACTGTTGCATGTCCTCAGTCTCTCGTAATATGCCCTCAGACTCAGAATATCTACTGTAGCATGTCTGCCATCTTTGAACATCTCTGGTCTTTGACCATCTTTTGTTATATGCCGTCACACTCAGAAAATCTCCTGTGCCATGTCCTCAGTCTCTGATCATCTCCTGTACCATCATGTTTCCATTCTCTGACCATCTCCTGTAGTATGTTCTCATTTTCTGACCATCTTCTGTACCATGACCTCAGTCTCTAGCCATCTTAAGTAATATGTCCTCAGACTCAGAACACCTCCTGTAGCACGTCCCTAGTCCCTGACCATCTTATGTAACATGTCCTCAGACTTTGGCTGTACCACATTCTCAGACTCAGTACTCATCTCCTGTAGCATGTTCTCTGACCATCCTCTGTCATATGTGCCCAGTCGTTGACCATTTCCTGTAACATCTCCTCAGCCTAACCATCTTCTGCAGTGTTTTCTCAGTCTCTGAGCATTTTCTGTCATATGTGCTCAGTTTTTCTCCATTTCTTGTAGCATATACTTTGTCTTTGATGATCACCTGTAGCATATCCTTATTGCCTGAACATCTCCTGTAGCATGTTCTCAGTCTCTGACCATCTCCCGTAGCATATTCTCAGTCTCTGACCGTCTCCCGTAGCATTTTCTCAGTCTCTGACCATCTCCTGTAGCATGTTGTCCGACTCTGACCATCTCCCGTAGCATATTCTCAGTCTCTGACCAACACCCGTAGCATTTTCTCAGTCTCTGACCACCTTCTGTAGCATTTTCTCAGTCTCTGACCATCTCCTGCAGCATTTTCTCAGTCTCTGGCCATCTCCTGCAGCATGTTGTCAGACTCTGACCATCTCCTGTAGCATTTTCTTAGTCTCTGACCATCTCCTGCAGCATGTTCTCAGTATCTGACTATCTCCTCTAACATTTTCTCAGACTCTGACCATCTCCTGTAGCATTTTCTCAGACTCTGAACATCTCCTGTAGCTTGTTCTCAGTCTCTGACCATCTCCTGTAGCATTTTCTCAGTCTCTGACCATCTCCTGAAGCGTTTCCTCTATACCATCTCCCGTAGGATGTACTCACTCTTTGACCATCTCTTGTCCTGAGTTTTCGATCATCTCCTGTAATGTTTCCTCAGCCTGACTTATCTCCTGTAGCATATATTTCAGCCTCTGACCCTCTTCTGTAGTATTTCCACATTTTCAGTTTTCTATATCATTTCAACGTTATACAGCATGCGGCCCTTTGGCGATGTCACTCAAGGGCCCCTATACCAAGTAAGTGGCTCACCACTGTTTTATTCCGGATCTGTTTCACACGTCCAGTTCAGTTGACAACCTACAGAAAATCTTTTATGCTGTATGATACAAGTAGATGTATAACTGCCTGCTGCTGGCATCTGACCTACAACTGGCCACATGCAGTTCACGTTACGTTTCATGTGTACTGCTTCACCCAACGGGAGGGCTAAATTTTGACCTCAGCTCCACCAACCAGCTATTGAACAGATTTTCCGTGGGTTTGGGTTCAGGCCTTCAAGCCAGAAATGCCAGGTCTAGTGGCATGAGGTTTCACCGATTCTGAATAAAATATGTTTTTCTGTCTTTTTTTTTCTTTCTTTTTATTGGAGGAATCGTATAACAATGTTGCACAGGGCACCATAGAACCTATCGCCGGCTCTGATCAGATTCCCTCGTATATCGGCAACTTTAGACAACCCTTTCATCTGCTGGCGGCAATGCCGCTCGGAGACGTTGGCTTTTATTGTGGCCGTTGGGTTTTTGGGCTGTGAATCATCTGACTGTGTACCTTAATACCCCATTGTCTGTAGCTGGACAGCCCCTGTGCTTGCACAAATAATTCCTTCAGAAGACGGGCAGAGCTGTTTCCCGCATATCACACGCTTCTCTTTGGTTTGATCTCAGCCAATAATGTGGCCTTGCTCCTCTTATGTTCCCCAGGCTTCTTCTCTTCAAATAGAAAGAGATCGGTGAGTAGAGAGCTCCAGAGCAAGGCTTTGTTCCCTAACTATGTATAATTTGTACTTTTCATCTGGGACTAGTATACACATAACGGACAAGAAAAATATGTCCATGGAAAGGCTACCGACACGGCCAGCGGCAGCTTTACTTAGAAGACCGGCCAATCAAAAAAAGTCATGAAATAGAAAACCAGAGTAAAAAGACTGGTTTTAGGTAACAAGTGAAATCAATCTGTGAAATCCTAAATCTGTCCAGTAAAAGATTCAACTGTGCAAACATAAAATCTCTTTAATCCACCGCAGCCAGATTTCAAAGGGTTCCCCACCTGTGAAGTGGGTGGGTCTGTTTCCTGAATTTGTACTGCCCACCTTACTCTCTGTCTCTGCTTCCTGTATCACCAATTAGTTTCAACTTTTTGCATCTAATTAGCAGCTGCCGGAAAGTTCTTGGTATAAAAATGTCAATGCATCAGGATGAGAGACAGGGAGGAGCCTGCAGTGTTTGTGTGTGGGCAGGTGAAGTTAGCTAGTCTGCCACTAGGTGGCTCTGTGCCAGAATAGTGTCTGGTTACAGCAGGCAATGTCATCAGGTGCTAGACCCCTTTAAGTTAGAACCCTCCTGCAATGAGGTAATGGGCGAGTCAGCACCCAGTTACAGGCCAGGTTGGAAGGAACCCTATTTTATATGGGGAATAGGAGCTAAATACAACACACCTATACAGATGTACCCAGAAAGTGGAGACTCTACACAGAGCAGGAGGCCACGGAGAGGTAGACCTGCACCCAGGAGCCCCGGCTGTAGACTTCCTGACCCTTATGGAGGTGGAGGCTAGTAGACATGTGCAATTCGTTTGGTTCCTTGTATTAGTTTTAGTTTTTTAACAAATTTCAACAAATTCATTAATTCGGAAAGATCCAAATTAACGAAAACCCGTTTAACAATTTTTACTGGATATTCGTAAATTCGAATATATTCAAAAATTTGTAACTTTGTACATTTGCACATTTGTAAATTTCGTAAATGTGTACATTGGTAAATTTTTAAATTCGTAAAGTCATACATTCTCACATTCGTAAATTCGTACATTCGTAGATTTGTAAATTCGTACATTCGTAAAGTCATAGAATCGTACATTTGTACATTCATAAATTTGTAGATTTGTAGATTCGGAAATTCGTAGATTCATAAATTCGTATATTCGTGAATTCGTAAATTCGTACATTTGTAAATTCGTAGATTCATGGATTCGTAAATTCGTACATTTGTAAATTCGTAGATTCATGGATTCGTAAATTCGTACATTTGTAAATTCGTAGATTCGGAAATTCATAGATTCGGAAATTCGTACATTTGTAAATTCGTAGATTCGGAAATTCGTAAATTCGGAAAACTGAAATAATAATTAACTAATAATAACTTAACTATTAAATTATAGGTATTGGAATTTCCTTTCAAATTTGGCTGTTAGTGAACGTAAAGAATACAAATGCATCCAAAGTTAAAAAATTATCTGAAATAACGAATGGAACGTAATGAATTAATAATGAGAAATAACAATAATAATAATACAAACTTTTTATTATTATTTATTATGAATTTGTTATTTTCCATTTGTTTAGATGCGGCACTCGTTATTTTTCAGTTTTTTGGAATTCCGAATTTGCAAATGTATGAATGTTCGAATGTATGAATTTTCGAATTTACGAATGTACGAATTTACAAATTTACGAATGTACGAATTTACAAATGTACAATTGTGCGAATTTTTGAATTGCAAACATAAGTAATGTCCCAAAAAACAAAAAAAAGTATGATGTAAGTAATAATGGATTGAGGATATTATTTTCTTATTTTTGGTGGGGAAGCGGTATTTTTATCTAGTGAATTTCTTATACTATGGATATTTTTATTTGATTTAATCTCTTTGTGGGAATGGGTAAGGTATACTGATGTGATCCTGTACTCATTTCCTTGAGGAGGTTCTATATTCCTTTAAGCCTCCCCCTCAGTTCTCCACATCCTCTTGGGGACCAGATGTATAGAAGGGGCCTTTGTCCCCCAACATTGGGATAAATTACCTTGTATGAAGGGGAGTATTGGCCATCCCCCTTTGCAAGCAATATAAAAAGGTAAAGTAGTATAGTTCAGGAAGGAGGGGCGCATGCTTGCTACCTTTCCTTTCCTGGCCACCCAGGCTATATGCCTGGATAAGGGTCTGGTTTGAATTTTAGCGGGAACCCCTTTTTTTTTTTCTGGAGGGGGTGGGGAGTATTTTTATTTAACCATTTGTGGCAATGAGTAAGGTGTATTAATGTACTCCTGTACTCCTTCCCTGGGAGACGGGCAGCTACTGTATCTAGGGGCGCTTCTAGATTCCTATACTTCTTCTCCCGCAAACCTCCACATTGTCTTGGGGACCAGATGTGGAGAAGGGACCCCTGTCCCCCAACGCAATTGCAAGGTATCCCTCCAATGTTGAAAGGCGTGGTGGCATGGTTCAGGAATGGGGGCTGACAATTGCAAGTTAGCCATGAAAAAGGGTCAGAAAAAAAAAATTGTATTATTGTATTAGTATTTTTGTAGCCTTTTTAGATGCTAATATTCCTCAATGAAGGAAAAAGGAAGCAGTATAGAGGGAAGCAGTCACTTGTAGTAAATAACATGCAGCTTGTTCATTCTGACGTTATCTCTGGTTAAGCTAAGTTTAGCAATATTATATATTCTTTTTTTGGTTTTTTTTGTTTTGTTTCTGTAATTGCTTTTATTTGTGCCATTTTCAGCCCTGGCATTATATTAACACTCAAGTAAAGTCAATAGCTAGGATTGTAGTTTCACCTTGTCACTTAGCGGATGAGGATTTAAAGGAAATGTTGAGCACTCTTCTCTGCTGATATTTTATACATGAAAAGCGCATTCCTTCCCCACAAGATGTGTGCAGCTAACCTGTGTCCGAAAACCCAACGTCACAAGCTGTACTTTGACTGTGATCTCCGAGGGCCTTCAAAGCCCTGTCATAGCCTCATCGGAGGAAGAGAGTCAAATTCGGTGTCCTTCGAGTGACAGCCCATATTGAAGGATCCAAGAGCTCTGACGATCAACGACAGCTGCAGACTCTGGCAGGAGTGAAGGACGCTTCAAGCAGGAGTCAGCATGTGCTGCTAGCTTAGTTATAAGACTTTACCTAGATGAAGGATGCCGCACTTCAAAGAACACGGTGAATCTCAAGCTGGTATCTCAGTGTGGCAGACAGAGCACCACTGAGAAGACCTCTGGCCGTTAGAGGCACCAGGGGCCCCATTAAACGTGAGCGCTTTTATAGAACGGATTTCATTTTTCCTGAGAGAATTGTACGATTATGGTGACATTATAAGAACAATTAGGCCATAGCAAAGTCTAATAGTCCGCTCAAAGATGAGAAAAGGTGTCTGTCACCACATTTGAAATAGGGCTGTGGTATTTAAAGATGAATTCCTTGATTAATCGATTAATTTTTTTTGATCGATCAAAATTCTTTTGATCGGTACTCACCTCTCCGCCGGCTTCTGGGTCTTCAGGGAGTTCCGTCGGAGATCCGGTGATGTCACGGACATCGACGTCACTGGACTCCTCCCCCAAGTGCCTCTGTCTGCTAACGAAGGGAAGGGGGAGGGGTCTGGTGACGTCAAAGTTCTGATTGAACGTAATGCCTACGGGGGAGGAGCTACGCATGACGTCACCCGCTGCTGCCCTATGGAAATAACACGATTGTCGGCTTTACATGCTGTGTATTTATCATCTTTATGTGAGTAGTTTGTGTTTGAATGCAAAAATGAAATCTTATACTTAAGCGGTGAGTACTTAGATCTTTTCTTTCTACCCATGACCCGGCGTCCTTGCTGAGATCTAAGGAGACGTGAGAGAAGTTTATGGCTCCGTGTTAACCCTTTTGATACCCGCTTGCATGACCACCTGTTTGCACAGGGGTCCATGCCATAAGGGGAGGGTGATTAGTTAGACCGGAGGTGGAGGGATTGTCACGCTACTTTGAAAAAATAAATTACTTACGTCAGTGCTACAGTTTGAATTTAAAACGTATTTGTGTGAACGGTGAAGTTAAGTCATGGATTGTTGAAACTTACTAGTGTCGGGTGATTGTATATAGTGTATACCACATTTACCACTGACTAATGTAGAGTTAAAATGCAAGGAGATCAGATAAAAGTAGTTGGATCTGTATGTGCGTTATAATTAATCGAAATTAGTCGTTTTAAAAAAAATCGATTAATCGAACACAAACATTTTAATCAGTAACAACCCTAATTTGAAACAATTTGATTTGTATCTAAAGATAATTAAATTTTAATTTTTTTTTTGTTTCGGTTTGAGTAAAGAATGTTCACAACCTGAGCTTTTGTGTGTCGTGGATTTTTCTCCTAACTTCCTGCCCAAAGATATTTTAAAAGTCTTGTAAATATATGGTAGCACCGACCCAACCAGAATGAGAATGGCTTCTAATGTGTGTAGCGCTACCCTGTAGAGGGCCGCTAGATTCTGGGTCTCCCTATTCCTGGCAGACACGCATTTTCCAACTTCCATACAAAGTCAGTAACCAGTCCATCTGCGTCCTTGAAAAGTGTCCCAGAGCAAGGCAGTTAGGTTAGCTGTGACACTCTTTGTGTAAAAGCATGCTAAATGTTGCATCTGGCAGCCTCCTCACTTATTGGCCCTGGGGGTGATTAGGTAGAGATACTCATACTGTCCCTTGAATCCTGCTACTCTCATTGACCGCTGTTCAGGCCTCCAGCTGGACACTAGGTAAGGTGTTTCCTAGATGGTGGAGATCCCTCTGCAGCTTCTCTTCCTCCCTCCTCAGCTCCAGCCTGGAGGCAGAGCCACCCAGCCCCGGGGTCCCCTCACAGGCCTCACAACTCCAGTCTCAACACTCCATCTTCTACCCAACAACAGCAACCCTCCTGGCCAGGCTCTTCAATATTTAAGGGCCCATCTTACCACCCTGTCAGGCCTCCTGCCTGGGGATTGGTCAAACTCCCATAAATATTCAGATCCTTGCCTCTGTAACTCCGCCCACTAGTTTCTAGAAGTTTCCATGGATCTGCAGAACCAGGGGGAGGCGACAGAGACCTGATCTGTAGAGCCTTCCAGACAGACCTGAATCTGAACCCACAGCAATTAGACAGGCTCACTTAAATTGTAAGTAAACTCCCCTATCGTTTTCAGCCAAGGAAGCTGCCATCTTTGCCTCTGTGTATTCTACAACTGCCATGATGCTGCACATGTAATCAGTTATGACACCAGACATTGGATGGTTTTCACAGTTTGGTTGAGAGCACAATCAATGGGAGTGTTCCATTCCGGCACGTGCCGGAAATGAAACTGTTTTATGGATGGGTTTACTTTCGATTTAAGCAACATTTTCCTAACAGACATTGTACACTAGAGGGTGCTACATGTGATTACAAAAGAGTGGGCATTCTCCATTCCAGGAAGTTAAGCTGTTGTGAAAGTGAGGTGCATAGATAGAACCCAGTTCTAGTATTAGGCTGATACCTCTATGATAACAATAAAGGAATCACTCATTGGATGATTGAATCCTGAATATGTGGTTAGGAATGGTTGGTTTAAAATCCTTTATTAAACAAAATCCATAACCATCAAGTACAGCCAACACATTTCGGTGGAAAGGCCTTCCTCTTCTTTGGGACTTATCAAGTATCTGGTTGCAGGCCGAGATAATGAGAGGACTTCCCTTACACCTCTGGTCCAGGCAAACCTGGAGATGAGCACAGGGAGTGAAGGGGCAAATTATAGTATGGGTGCCAATAGCCCAGTCCACGAAAGCTCCCTTGAGGTAGAATTGACTATGAGGTGCTTGTGCAGACCCACAGGAAATTCTCCAGGAAGATGCAGATCAGGACACTGGGACACACAACAGGCTGGAAGTGAGGTATGGACAGGCAGTGGTAGGTGGTTGAGGAGAAAAGCAAGCAGACAGGGTAGCAGGCAGAGTTGTAGTCAGGAGGCAAGATGAGTTTTAACACCCAAATTTCAGCAGAGATAGGCCATAGTTAGGAGTTACCTGAAGCCATACCAAGAATCAGCGGAGACTTGAGGTCAAGCCAGGAATCATTATAGATAAGCCAAGGTCAGAAACTAGCAAATGTAAAACTTTTATTCAGCAGAGACAAGCCATGGTCAGAAACTAGCCAAGGTCAAACCAACAGAGATAAGCCATGGTCAGGAACTAGCCAAGGTGAAGCTGGGAATCAGCAAAGACAAGTCATGATCGACAACTACATTAGGTCAATCCAGGTATCAGTCGAGACAAGCTGTGGTCAGGAACTACCCAGGGTCAAACCTTGAATCAGCAGAGACAAACCGTGGTCAGGAACTAACTAAGGTCCGGGAATCAGCAGATATAAGACATGGTTAGGAATTAGCCAAGGTCAAGCCGGGAATCAGCAGAGATAAGCCAGGATCAAGATCTACCTGAGGTCTGGGAATCAGTAGAGACAAACCATTGTCAGGAACTACCTGAGGTAAGGCCAGGAATTAGTAGAGATAAGCCATGGTCAGGAAACTAGCCAAGATCAAACCTTGAATCAGTAGAGACAAGCCATGATTGGGAATTACCCTAGGTGAAGCTTGGAATCAGCAGAGACAAGCCATGATTGGGAACTACCATACCAAGCCATGATTGGGAACTACCATAGTCCAGTCCAGGAGTTAGCAAAGACAAGCCATGATCAGGAATTATCATACCTAAGGCCAATCCAGGAATCAACAGAGACAAGCCATGGTCAGGAGGAACTACCTGAGTTCAAGCAGAGGATCAGTAGAGATAAGCCAGGGTCAGGAACTAGCCAAGTTGCACATTAGTTCTGTCATACTCAGCTCTTTGGGGAAAAGCTCTTTTGACCTTTTTATAACTAAAGGGTCAATATATCCAATTGAGGCTCCAAGTTTTGTGGACACACTGAGCATGTGGTGAAAGTTTTGGCGACTTTATTTAATTTATTGAACTTTCACATCACAGACCACATATTGCAATTGGTCAAACTCCCATAAATATTCAGATTCTTGTCTCTGTAACTCCGCCCACTAGTTTCTAGAAGTTTCCATGTATGTATTAATTGTAATCATTACTTATGAGAATTCTGATTATTTCACATCTATTTTAATACATAGGAGCTAGCATGATATTCATTGATGTTATGTAGGAGCACTGGGGAGTGTTTTTTTTTTTTTTTTTGCAGCTGGCTATATTTGTTATAGATCTTTTTTATAGTAATTTGGTAAGGTGGCTACACCGAATGGCACTCGAGAGTTTACTCTTTTTACAAATGACACAGATGGCACATCATCAGCATTCCACCCACCCCTACTTCAGCTGATATGGATGCGGATATTGAAGGCAAAGCCCCACTCGGGTGCCTCTCCAGGACTTCAGACATTAGAGTCCCATTCTGATTTTTTTTTCACCAGCCCAGCCGTATCTTCTGATTAAAGTTTCTGACTTCAGCAATGTTTCCTGGCTAGTGTTATCAAATCTCTGATTGCTTTTCCTTGGGTGTCCTTTAATTGGCTATCATTGGCGCTTTCAGCGGCTCCTCATGTTGGAACAACATCTTGATTTTTCCGTAAGACCCCATTTCTCCTTCCTCAAGCTGTATTTCTTTGTACTGTGAATGAGATTTGCTAGCCTGGAGCGAGCCTGCACCCTTGCACCCCTCTCCACATGCTGCAAACCATATTAAACCGCTTAATTACTACTTTGATAATTTAGCGTGCGCCTGATGAGCTGTGATGGGGAATTTGGAACGGAACCCCTCCTGCCTAGCAGTATTAACATTTACGAAAACGCCTTGGAAATTACCCGTACATATGTTCCCTCCTCTATTCACACGTCTTAAACGACTTGAAGGAAACTTAACTTGGAAAGAGAGTCACAAATGTTCAAAGGAGGAAAAAAAAAAAAGGTTTCTTGAAAAGGAAACTGTATAAGCTAATCAGCGAGAGTCATCTTTTTTTGGAATGGACAGATGGTGTCATTTCCACATTTATGCATACTTGGTGTTCCATATTTTTATGATTATAATTCATATACAGATCGGTGGGGTCTACCAAATATTTCTATGTCATCCTTGCTAAACGACTGCAGAGACAAGACTAACAATAAATCATTTTTTGGACACATGAGCTTGTTGGACATTATGGATTAAAAACCATTGATATGGGCTTGGCCCCCTCTTATGCCGCGTACACACGATCAGATTGTCCGGTGTACTTAGTCCGCCGAAACGCATTTCAGCAGACAATTCGATCGTGTGTGGGCTTCAGCGGACTTTTCCAGAGTGAAGTGAAGTGGGTTTCAGCAGACAATACGTTCGTCAGTATGCTAGTACGGTGGACTAAGAATGACGCATGCTCAGAAGCAAGTACGAAAAAGGAAGCTATTGGCTACTGGCTATTGAATTTCCTTTTTCTAGTCCCGTCATACGTGCTGTAAGTCATCGCGCAGGCGAACGTCGGACTTTCTGTGTGTCCGTGTGTGGCCAAGTCCGTTCGGTAGAAAGTCCGCCAGACTATCCACCGGATTGTATGTCGGACTAAGTACGCCAGACAATTCGATCGTGTGTACGCAGCATTAAGGGTATAAGAGCCTTCACTTTCCTCAGAAGGCTTTTGTCAGGTCACCTTGAGGCGAGGTGACAGATGCACACCGTAGGGATCAGGAGTGCATCGCAAGGTTGTGGACCCTACGGCTGACTGCTGCAGACGGGGGACAGATCCCACTGGGGTTAGAGCGTAAGATTCCCTGGGGCGCGGAGTCTAAGAGCCAGCAGGTGTTCACCAGCGCCTCTAGTGGTGAGGATGGACTTGGCTGCAACTGGCTCCAGGTCGCGACCCCCAGGGTCCCCCAGCTCACACCCACAGTAGGCAACAGGAGGATAGGGATGGTGAGGGACAAAGCCAAGGTCGGGGCCACAAGCAGACGAGAATAGTCGGGGACACGGCAAAAGGTCAGGATCACAGGCAAACAGGGATAGTCAAAGACACACCAAAGTCGGTAACGGAAAAGAGTAGCAGAGCACATGGCAGGAAACAGGAAGCTAACACACAAAGGTATACACAATGGTTGATCAGCACTGATGGCCTGCAGTGCACAAGTTAATATAGGGCTCCCTGATAGGTCCTGGGGTGGAGCCATGCTTAGAGGAGAGGTTATAAAAACCACCAGGTGAAAGTGGCTGGCCTCTTAGTCTGAACACATGAGGGGAGGTAAGCAAACACAGGAAGATCACTGCATAACCATGACAGCTTTTCCCAAGAGTTTTTTGAGTGTCTGTTGGCATTTGTGTCTATTTGTGAGTTTAGGTACTAATGAGAAGGTCAGTTGAGATGAGAAGACATGACTCGCAACCTGGATTTTCCATTCCAAAACCATGGGCATCAATATGGAACCCCCCAACTTTGCAGCTATAACCATCTGCACTCTTCTGGAAAGACTTTCCACAAGGTTTTGGAGTGTGTATTTGGTGGGAATTTATGTTAATTTATGAGGTCAAGTACTAATTAGGAGGTCAGTTGGATAAGTAGATCTGACTCCCAACCTGGATATCCCATTCTGAAAACCACGGGCATCAATATGGAATCCCTCACCTTTGCAGCTTTAACCATGTCCACTCTTCTGGAACAACTTTCCACACGATCTTGGAGTGTGTATGTGGTACAAATGTATGTCCAATTTTTAGATCAGGTACTGATGAGAAGGTCAGTAAGATAAGTAGATCTGACTCCCAACCTGGATATCCCATTTTCAAAACCATGGGCATCGATATGGAATCCCTCTCCCCTTTACAGCTATGAAGCAAAAAAGAAAAAAACAGCTAAAAGAACTAAAAGAAACAGAGGACAAGATATATTCATGGCCAAAAGTTGGTAGACCATCACACTTGTATGAGCCTGTTGGACATCTCATTCCAAAACCATCGGACATTAATATGGAGTTGACTCTGCTTATGACCATTAATATGGAGTTGGTCCCATTTATGGTTATAACATCCTCCGGTCTTCTGGAAAGACTTTCCACAAGATTTTGGAGTGTCTGTGGGAAATTGTGCCCATTTGCAAGGTCTGGTACTGATGTTGGATGGGAAGACCTGGCTCCAAACCAGCAGTCTAAGCCCCTGTACACACGGTCGGAGATTTCCACAACCAAATCCGTCGGATTCTTCCCGTCGGATTTTTTTTTTTTTTTTTTTTTAAATAGATTTTATTGAAAAGAGATAATAGGCACAAGAGGTCAGAAATACAGTAAGATCCCCAACAATCGGGGGGGACTCAGATGTTAACAGATTTTCAAATGAAACACACAACAAGTTCAGAAAGATTGTATACAGGAACCTTCTTGGATTAAAGGGACCAAACAAGAGAAAAAAAACCAAAAAAAAAACCAAAAAAAAAAACCATATGATCTAAGGATATAGGCTGCTGGATATGGCGCGACTACTAAAAGTGGGAGGGAGGGGGATCGTTTCAGAGAGGTTCATAGGTAAATGGTAGTGCAAAGAAGGTAGTAGATTTCCAGGTCGCTTCTGGTATGTTCCTGAAGAACTCTGTGGAAAAAGGCTGGGATGGCGTCATGTTGGGGGTCTGTGACATGAAGCACAGTGGATTATCTGTGTGCCTGGGTTGGAGTATAAGGGAAAGAGGGGAGTGGGAGATGAAAAGAGAGGTGAAAGAAAGAGAGAGGGGGGGGGAGGGTGGGAGTGGGAGTGATGGGGAAGGGGGGCAGCAGTGTCAGAGGGACGGGAAGGTACAAGAGAGGCTGGGGAAGTGTAGGGTCCCCTTCCCCAGGACCCCCCCGGAGCAGAGAAGCTGACACGTAGTTGGAAAGACCTGTTTGCCCTTCCGGCCAAATGATCTCCAAGGAGAATCAATATCATGAAAGGGGACACGTTATAGCTAAGCCAAAATGCATGAGGACACTATTTGCTTGCGTCTAGATAATCAGCAGTAGTCTGAAAGTGTTTCCAGCAGGCCCATTTCGTGTTGAATTTAGAAGGGGTATCCCTGGATATGTGAATCAATTCTTCCATTTCAGCCGTTTTGCTAATTCTGAGGAACCATTCTTTGATGGAGGGAATCTTGGATGAGCCCCAGTGAACCGGGATGCACTGCTTAGCTGCGTTGAGCATATGCATAGCTAGGGAGCCATGGTAGGTACGTCTCGGCAGAGGCGAGAGGTGAAGGAGGCACTGGGATGGGGTTGGATCAATGTCATATGTGGTAATTTGGGAGGTGATTCTGCATACTTCTCTCCAGTAGTCCTGTAGTGAGGGACACGACCACCAGATGTGGAGAGGGGTTCCTTTCCCGTCGGATTTTGTCCGTCGGATTTTGTCCGAAACTGTTGCATACACACGGTCGGACAAAGTTGGCGAAAAATCCGATCGTTCAGAACGTGATGACGTAATTTCGTTACGATGGGACTACATTCAGGCTAGTAGCCAATAGCTTTGATGTAGGAATTTGATCTGAGCATGCGTGGCACTTGGTCCGATCAAAATGCTCTACACATGATCGGATTAGGTCCGACCGGCCCAGTTGGTCGGGAAATATTTCCAACATGTTGGAAAATTGGGTCCGACGGAGATTCAGACGGAATCAATCTGATGCAGACCACACACAGTCGGATTATCCGACGACACGGTCCGATAGGACACATTCCGACGGATTCTCCGACCGTGTGTACGAGGCTTAAGTCATTAGGGTTGATGTCAGGGCTCTATGCAGGTCGCATCAGGTCCTCCACACCTAAATCATCAAACCATATCTTTATGGAGATGGATGGATGAGAAGACCTGGTTCATTCCGGTTCAACCGCAATGTGTTCAGTAGGGTTGAGGTCAGGGCTCTATGCAGGTCACATGCGTTCCTCCACACCAAACTCATCAAGCCATGCTCTTATGGAGATGTTGGATGAGAAGACTTGGTTCATTACAGTTCATCCCAAAGGTGAATAGTAGGGTTGAGGTGCAAGACGGTCAAGTTCCTCCACAAGCAAAACTGATCACACCATGTCTTTATGGTGCTGGCTTTGTACACAGCAGCACACTCATGCTGGAACAGAATTTTTTTTTGCCTAAACTGTTACCACAATGTTGAAGGAGAGCAAATGACTACAATATCTATGTATGCTGCAGCATTACCAGACCACTTCACTGGAGACTCTTGATCTCAAGAATTTGGAGGACGGTCCAAATACTTTTGGTCACATAGGTAGCTGTCATGGTCAGATGTCCACATAGTGCATCTTGCACCATCATTATATAGAACCCTAGTGAGTATATATATAGTAGTTGGGGTTTTTACGCCCCACCCCTGATTATATCTGCCCTTGCCCATCCTGCCTTTGCCCAAATTTATATCTTTCCAGATACTGATATTACATGTGCTTGCTCCTGACGAGTGGCATGAAATCCACGAAATGCGTAGAGCCACTATTCGCCGTGTTCGTATATTCTTCTGATTCAGATTTCTTACAATATGACCAATCATTCATCTTCACAGGCTTAAAGAGGAAGTAAACCCTGATGGGTTTACTTCCTCTTACATTCCCTGCAAAGGTAAATCATAATGGACTACTATGCATCGCATCGCATCGCATCGCATAGTAGTCCATTATGTGTCACTTACCTGACACAGGAGCCAGCGATGTCACCGTTGTCCCCTGTAGTCCGGCGCATCCATCTTCTCAGTGGGTCTCACCGCTCCGCCGCTGTCATTCGGTGAAGCCGTGATGACATCACTCCCATGCATGCGCACGGGAGCCGCCACTCGCGGCATATCGCCGTTGACCGCGGCGCGCTCAGTGCGCCTGCGCATGCGCCGTAGACAGCGATGCCTGTCTTTCGGCAAATATCTCCTAAACCGTGTAGGTTTAGGAGATATTTCTTGGACCTACAGGTAAGCCTTAATCTAGGGTTACCTGTAGGTCAAAGTTGGTTGTAAGGGTTTACAACCACTTTAATGAGGCCTTAGGTCCTGCAGGCAATACCGTTTAATTATGGTTGTATCCAACTCTGATTGTGGTGAACTAGGGAATTTTATTGAGGTTTCATCTTAAGTGATTATTGCTCTATTCCTTGTTACTACCTTGTTTACCATTGATACCATTGATATGAATGTTACAGTGTATGTTTATATATTTTATTACCCACTTGTGTATTTTATGTATGGTTACACGTATTTTGTGATTACCACTTGTATGTTCTAGTATCATGTGAATTAAATTCCCTTATGATCACCCAACTACTCTTTTGCAGTCACGTGCTTCATGTAAAGTCCCACCCCTTTTTTTGGGATGTAAATCTCCCCTCCCCACCACTTAGATTGGGATGGAAATGTATGACCTTACCAGGTCATTATTTCATTAATAGTCCCTAGGGATGGAAATGGGTGACTTTACCAGGCCATGATTTCCTGAAAGTCCCTAAAAACCCTTCCTTCTCTCTTTGCATCTTGAAAAATAACACCACGCCACGGCAAAAGGGAAAATTGTGCGCCCTTTTCTCCCTTGAGCTGTGCATGACTTCAACAGCATAGGTTGCTGGTTCTGCCCTCTTTGTACCTTCTTTTTGTGGCATCTGCCCTTTCTGCCCACCCCTTGACCCAGCCCTGATAGTTGGGTTGGGTTGAGCACTGCCGGTCTGGAGTTGAAGGACACTTTGAAGGCTACAAAGAAAGCTGCTGAACATTTTGTAAATGCATTGCTGTACACACTGCCCTTCAGATCATCAAACACGGGCCTACTCCTAAATTGTAGAAGTCTGCAAAATAGATTTTACTCGTTTTTTCAGCTTGGAGGAGACACAGTAACCATGAAAGGCTCGCAAAGTTTCTCTGTACTAAAAGGGCCAATGGAGATTGCTTGTATCTATAAAAAAAAAATGTATTTCAAAAGATCCGTTGATTCCCCTGCAGTGTGGCCCTAGGGGGCCGACGTCTGCGCCTCCTCTGCTTTTCTCTCAACTTGGCTCCGACTTCTGCTATTGGCAAATGAAGATCAATGAGCAGCTTAATGGCTGGATTGGAGAAATTGGCCCCATTCATCAAGGTCAGAAAGTCTTGTAAGGTGCATCTGGTGTCACCGGCCCCGGGGTCTCGGCGGACATTCATCATAGTATTTATTAAATGATCAGGGCCAGCTGGCGTTGAATTAACTCTGCACAGATGATTTAACACCTCCCCCGCTGCCCCTGGGCCATGGAAGCGAAAAAAGCCTTCAAGTACCGAGAGCCATTTTGTCAATTTACTATTAAAAAATACAAAAAAAAAAAAAAAAAAAAAGGTTCAGTTTGCATTTTTTATTTTTTTGGGGAACTGCCTAAATAAATAAATAAATAAATACAATAAAGATTTCCTTATTTGTACAGAAATTGTTTCTTAATTGTTCGACATTTGGATTGTACATGCACAGCTGGTTTCTATGTAGTGTCTGTAGGCACTTTATGGCCCTTTTATTACCGAGTAAATGTCTACAATGCCTACAGTTAAATCTAATGAAAGTACGGTATCTACAGCTCTAATAATTAGATCACCCAAAAGAAATATAAAAAAAACGTATAGAACTAAAAAAAAAAAAAAAAAAAATTGATACACTTGTCGGCCTTTTATTGTCTTTTTTGGTGCATTAGGACACTTTTTATGCTAGTTTTATTTATTTAGTGTTATTAATTTTATTTTGTATTTATTTATTTGGAGTAATTGCACCCTGTATTTTAACCACTTAATGGGCCGAGCCTCTTTTTGAGATTTGTTGCTTACAAGTTAAAAACATTTTTTTTTTACTAGAAAATGCCTTAAAAGCCCCCAAACTTTATATAAAAAAAATTTCTCTCTAGAGAATAAAATGGCGGGCATTGCAATACTTTCTGTCACACCGTATTTGCGCAGCCGTCTTACAAGCGCACTTGCGCAAAAAATACACCTTTTTTAATTAAAAAATAAAACAGCATTAAAGTTAGCCCAATTTTTTTATTATATTATGAAAGATAATGTTACGCCGAGTAAATTGATACCCAACATGTCACGCTTCAAAATTACGCCCCTGCTAGTGGAATGTCAACAAACTTGTACCCTTAAAAATCTCCATAGGTGACGTTTAAAAAATTCTACAGGGGGGGGGGCGTGACCGGAAGTCAACGGGAGCGGACGTGCTGTGCCAGAGCTCCGACACAGCCGCCGCTTCATCCGTCGCCATCGGGACGATCCGAGCGGGGGGTAAGCCTTACATCCCCCCCGCTGAGTGCCGGAGCCTCCCGCACCATCCCGGGAGGTTTTTTTGCGGGGTTTCTCGGCCGATCGAGCCCTGTCCAGGCTCGCGGCCTACCTTCGCCCACCGGATTGCCGCCGCCATCTTGAGGCCTGCGCTATCCCCGGACCTCCGTGCCCTCCTGTCAACCTTGCGGCGCAGCGGACATCTCTCTGCAGCCATCGGAGCTAGCGACGACCAGCGGGGGTGCCTTGGACTGTTTTTGAGAACCCCGGCCGCGTTGAGGCCTGCAACAGCGCCCTTTCCTCACGAGGCCAGCCGCCATCTTTAGGCCTCGGGCCTACTTGTTTTAACAGCCAGGCGGAGGTGCTGGTGTCTGCTGTGAGGGGAAGCTGCATCTACCCTCGTCCCCCATCTGTGTTACAACCTGCTGAGGATCCTGGTGACATCTGTCAGTACTAGAATCCCTTTAGGACCCAGCACAACTCACCTGACACAGCCTGTGTCTGGGAAACAACAGTGATTGGCCAGCTCACGTTTAAATCACCTGTATCAGCATTCAGTCAGCGCTCGTGTTAGAGTTCACTCGTGTTTGATCCAGCTGATATTTGCTCTGTGACTTTCTTGTTTGACCCGGCTTGTTTGACCTTCCTTGCTTGCTTCTGATTCTGTACCGTTTGGATTCTGATCTACCTGTGTATGACCCAGCTTGCCTAGACTACGCTTTGCCTGATTCTACTAGTACCCACATCTGCAGCAGTGAACCACAAGGTCCAGCAATCATCTATCCTCATCTACAACAGTGAACTACAAGGTCCAGCACTCATCTACCCTCATCTACAGCAGTGAACTACAAGGTCCAGCAATCACCTACCTTCGTCTGCAGCGGTGTACTACAAGTCCCAGCTGACCTGCTCTGCTTAGACCTGCTCATGGTATGTGCTTTGAACTCTTTGTATAATCAGCACACCTGAACTGTTACTTGTTATCTGCACCTAGCCTGACATTAACACGAGCCAATACATAAAGGGAAACCTATCATGAATCCTGAACAGGCTCAGTTGTTTACACAAGAACTTTGCCGTTTATCGCATCAAGTTCAGGAAATGGCCACAGAGCTCACCAAGGTGCAATCTCCTTCGTCCTCTACCAATACCTACCTGTCCCTGGACCCATTTATCTATGGACTTTATCACAGACTTGCCTCTGTCCCAGGGATGTTCCACGATCTGGGTGGTGGTAGACAGGTTCAGTAAAATGGCCCACTTTGTTCCGCTTCCGAAGCTTCCATCTGCTAAAGAACTGGCATCTTTATTCATTAAGCACATTTTCAGGCTCCATGGGGCACCAGTTAACATTGTCTCTGACCGTGGCTCTCAGTTTATAGCTCAGTTTTGGAAGGCCCTTTGCTCTCAGCTGGGGATTAAATTATCATATTCTTCAGCATATCATCCTGAGACAAATGGCCAAACAGAAAGGACTAATCAGACTCTAGAGAAGATGGTACGTTGTCTGATGGCCAAAGATGAGGTGGAGTGGGTCAACATCCTTCCATGGGCAGAGTTTGCCTTTAATAATTGTGCCAGCACATCTACAGGGACCTCTCCTTTCTTTTGTGTTTACGGGTTGCATCCTCGTGTGTGCTCCTTTGATCTTCCGCCCTCTGATGTTCCAGATGCCAACACCACGATTGAACATTTCTCCAAAATCTGGTCCGATGTAAATCATGCTATTTCCCGCTCTGTGCAGGCTTTTAAGAAAACTGCTGACAAGAAGCGCTCAAAGGCACCAGAATATAAAGTTGGTGACAAAGTGTGGTTATCATCTCGGAATCTGTCCCTGCATGTTCCATCTAAAAAGCTTGGCCCAAAATTCATCGGGCCTTATGAAATCTCGGAGATTGTTAATCCTGTGTCCTACAGATTAAAACTGCCCCCATCCATGCGCATTCCAAATGTCTTTCATGTTTCATTGTTGAAACCTGTTCATTCCAGCCTCCTAGTAAATGAACCAGAACCTGTGGATGTGTTGGACAGTCAAGAATATGAAGTGGCATTTATTCTTGATTCCAGACGAGTGCGCAATTCCTTACAATATCTTGTTCATTGGAAAGGGTTCGGCCCAGAGGATCGATCTTGGGTACCAGCTCGTGATCTTCATGCTGATCGACTTAAGAAGAAGTTCCATCTCCGTTATCCAAGTAAGCCTGGGGGTGCAGGAGCAACCCCTCGAGAAAGGGGGGGTACTGTCAGTACTAGAATCCCTTTAGGACCCAGCACAACTCACCTGACACAGCCTGTGTCTGGGAAACAACAGTGATTGGCCAGCTCACGTTTAAATCACCTGTATCAGCATTCAGTCAGCGCTCGTGTTAGAGTTCACTTGTGTTTGATCCAGCTGATATTTGCTCTGTGACTTTCTTGTTTGACCCGGCTTGTTTGACCTTCCTTGCTTGCTTCTGATTCTGTACCGTTTGGATTCTGATCTACCTGTGTATGACCCAGCTTGCCTAGACTACGCTTTGCCTGATTCTACTAGTACCCACATCTGCAGCAGTGAACCACAAGGTCCAGCAATCATCTATCCTCATCTACAACAGTGAACTACAAGGTCCAGCACTCATCTACCCTCATCTACAGCAGTGAACTACAAGGTCCAGCAATCACCTACCTTCGTCTGCAGCGGTGTACTACAAGTCCCAGCTGACCTGCTCTGCTTAGACCTGCTCATGGTATGTGCTTTGAACTCTTTG
Organism: Lithobates pipiens; assembly: GCF_037356315.1. NCBI lineage: Eukaryota > Metazoa > Chordata > Amphibia > Anura > Ranidae > Lithobates > Lithobates pipiens. Next base: position 12,607,461 of record NW_027507786.1, read on the forward strand.
TATAATCAGCACACCTGAACTGTTACTTGTTATCTGCACCTAGCCTGACAACATCCAAGCTATTGTGCCTGCCTTCATCTGGACTCCACGATCTACGAAGCAGTGCTCTGCCATCTCATCAGGTATTTTTCTGCTGCCGCCCCCCCCATCATCCCCCCCCCTGTGCCCCTGCTCCCCCCCCGTGTCCATTTGGGCTGACTGTCTTGCCCCCCGCTCCTCTGCATCTCCCGGCATTTCCCATACCCCCTCCCTTCCACTCCTGGGCCTACTTTCCCAGGCCTATTGGCTGCCAAAACATGTGAGCATCCCTGTACTATGGCAACCATGTGATTCTGGGGCCATGCCCCCACCCCCGCCTTCCTGAGGCTCCTTCTCAGCAATTTTCAGCTTTACTACCTCCGGGAGTCGCATCCTCAACCACTCAGCCCGGCCGTGCACCCCATGGGGAAGATAGGTGACCAAAGAAAGTCCTACGCTTCTGTGCTTCTCCCCCAAACTTCATCCACCATGGACCGTTATCTACACAAGTCCATCCCCTCCTCCCAACTGGAGGGAGATCCTGCATTGGAGCATTCAACTCGCCATGAACCAGATTTGAACTGCCCAGACGCTCCCCTGCCCACCCTAGACCAGGGGTCCCCCACTTTACTGACGGCAGATGTCCTAGACGCTAAGCTCCAATCCCTGCTTAAGGCTATCACTCACTCCATAACTCAGGAAATTGGGAAGCAGGCCAAGGAGCTGAGGGGTGAGATTGACCAATTGGGCGGCCGCACGGACACCCTAGAGACTAAGTTTGATGAACTGGTCCAATACGTTCAAGTGTTAGAGGAAGATAACGCCGCTGTTTCTCAACTCCAAACACAGCGAGAAGACCTTGAAAATCGTGAACGCCGACAGAACTTGCGGATTAGAGGCATCCCTGAAGTGGTTGAAGACAGGGATCTCCGCTCCTACCTTCTCAGCCTGTTTAATGTGGTGGCCCCCCAAGTTCCAGATATTGATTGGCGTCTGGATAGGGCCCACAGATCACTGGCGCCTAAGCCCCCTGCAGGTGCAAACCCGAGGGACGTGGTGGTTCGGTTCCACTACTTTGACAGTAAGGAAACACTTACACTTGCCACTCGTAACCAATCCAAGCTGGACTTCAAAGGTGCCGAGATTCAAATCTTCAATGATCTTTCGCCCATTACCTTGGTACGGCGAAGAAACCTACGCCCCTTGACACTTCATCTCCAAACCCACAAGGTTCCATACAGATGGGGTTTTCCCTTCCGCCTCTCGGTGACCCGAGAAGGCACTCAATTTTCTCTTCGCGATCTACACGAAAGCGACGCCTTCCTGCGTAGTCTTGGACTCCCCCCTCTTCCAGACGAAGAACCTACTCCGCTTCCCTCTACACCTCGACCGTCCGCACTTCCTGCTCGGATTTGGACCCCAGTTCGACCGAAGCCTTCTAGATCCAATCTCACCCCCCAACGGAGACCTTCCTTCAGACCCCCGACTTGAGGGGCGCTGCCTCGGAACGCGATTGGGCTTCTCTACCCCCCTAAACGGGGCCTTGTTGGACTTTCCATGGTGCAGTTTTATGTTATTATGCCATGACAGTTCCCCCACACTTACCCCCTGACGTCCAGGGGGTGCACGGTTTGTTTGCTGTTTAACGCTCTTTTTTCCACTGTTTGCAACTTAAGTATATTGCCTTATGCCTGTTGTATTATTATTATTCATCCTGTCCTGTTTGCTTTGTGAAGGTTGGCTGAATTAGTTTTTTCCAGCTAGGGAAGGCGGGGGGTGGCCTACGGGCTCCTCCCCCCCCTCACACTAGGTGGTCCTCACGACCCCTGTTTTGGTCCCGGGCTTAGCCCTGGGCTTCCTGGAGGTTACTTTCCTCCGGGTTTCTCTTCGGATGTCATTTTTATTTTTTGTTTTTATTTTTCTTGCGGGTTTTTTTTTTGGGGCTGCTACCCCTGCAGTCCCCCCATAGGCTGATCTTTTTGGGGTTTTTTTCTCTCAATGTTTTTTTTTTTTCTTCTTAACGTTTTTGGTTTTTGTCCACAGCCTTTTTCCGGTACTTCATATATTTTTGTGACACCATTTACTTTTACACGAGATTTTCTTTGGGAAGTTCTTTTTAGTCGGGCCTCGGTCTCCTTTAGTCTCCTTGGTGACCGACTGCCACAATTTTTTAGATATATGTCATTGTCGATATTATTGTCACGCCACCATTTACCGAATGTCAGGCTCTCTCTTTTTCTCTCCTCTTCCTTCTTTATCTCCTCTTGCCTCTTCCTCCCTACTGCTTGGGACCCACCTCCCACTGACTGTTTTATACCTCTTTCTCTGCTCTTCCTCCAATACCCTTTGATATGTCGTTGAAGTTTTTTACCTGTAACGTGAAAGGTTTAAACTCTGTTCGGAAGAGGTGGTTGGCTCTGAAAGAGTTTAAGGCTTCTAAGGCGGATGTGATACTGGTCCAGGAGACTCACTTCCGTCCTGGGGGCTCCCTCAAATTTGCCAGCAAATCATTTCCGACCTCCTTTTTGGCTTCGGATCCGTCTGGCAAGGCAGGCGTGGCAATTCTGATTGGCCGCTCCTGCCCGCTCCGAATCCAATCTACTTATCTGGACCCCCAGGGCAGATTTATTATTCTGGATTGCATGTTTCAGTCTAAACCTGTCACGATCCTAAATGTATATGCTCCCAATTCTGGACAAGTCCGCTTCCTCAGTGCTGTTTTTGATATGTTAGATAAATATGCACACCCTTTCACGGTGATTGGTGGAGATTTTAATATGGTCATGTCCCCTGGTAAAGACAAACATGTCTTGTTCCCCTCTAAGACTACCTCTAATGTAGACTCCCTCTCCAAATCGTTCCGCAGACTTATTAGAGCCCGTCGTCTGTTAGACATATGGCGAATTAAACATCCTACTCAGAAACACTACACTTTTTACTCCCACCCTCACAAACTCTTCTCTAGATTAGATCATTTTTTCATCTCCACACCCCTCTTGACGGCTGCGATCTCCTCGGAAATTAATCCTGTCCCATGGTCAGATCATTCCTCTGTCCATTTAGAGCTCTCCCTGTCCTCGGCCTTCCCCCGCTCCTGTCACTGGCGGCTCAATGAGACTCTTCTACGTAACCCTGAAGCTAAAGCTCAACTGACCACATGCCTTACTGAGTACTTTGAGTTTAACGCTGGCTCCGTCTCTGGGCCCTCGACGCTGTGGGAGGCGCATAAACCTGTATTCAGGGGGCATTGTATTGCAATCAGCTCCCGACTTAAAAAAGATGCCGCACACCAAAGAGCTTCGGCTCTCCTTAAACTTCGCAAAGCCGAGGACCGTTTGTTTTCCTCTCCCACGGTGTCAGGGCTTAGGACTGTTGTCTACCTACGTAACCTCCTTAGATCACTTGATATGCAGAAGATAGACAAATCCCTTCTATGGTCAAAACAGAAGTTCTACGAATACTCTAATAAACCCCACCGGATACTAGTAAATAAACTTAAACCTCGACCTTTCCAAGCCTATCCTGACTCCCTTAGACAGCCCGATGGTTCCTCCACTTACTGCTCTCTCGCAATGTCTAAAACGTTTGGTGAATTCTACCATAAGCTGTATAACTGTTTACTCACTGATGATCAATACACTTTCACCCAGGAGAAATTTAACTCCTTTATAGACTCACTGCCCCTCCCCCGGCTTTCCCCTGACCACCTCCCGTCTTTAAACTCCCCTATCTCCCCTGAGGAACTAGCTGCGGTGGTTGAACACCTTCCTACTCAAAAAGCCCCTGGCCCTGATGGCCTACCGTACTCCTACTACAAAACTTTTCTTCCGTTACTGAGTCCGCACCTTCTTTCCCTATTTTCTTCCTTGTTGACAGGTACCGTGCCTGACCCCCAGTTTCTCCATGCTCACGTATCTGTGATCCCAAAACCAGATAAAGACCCCTCCCTCCCGGACAATTACAGGCCTATCGCACTGCTAAATTCTGACTACAAAATTTTCACTAAAATATTGGCAAACAGATTGTCCCGTTTACTACCGCAACTTATCCACAAAGACCAAGTCGGTTTTGTACTGGCTAGACATGCGGGAGACAATACTAGACGTACTATAGATTTGATTGACTTACTGAACAAAACGAACCGCCCAGCTCTTATACTGAGCCTTGACGCCCAGAAAGCGTTCGACAGGCTCAGCTGGCCATTTATGTTTGCCACGCTCTCCCACTTTGGCATTGCAGGTCCCTTCGTCGCCGCCTTAAGAGCACTATATTCCAATCCCTCTTCGCAAATTCAACTATCCTCTTACTTATCGCCATCCTTCTCCCTCAGTAATGGCACTAGACAAGGCTGTCCACTATCCCCCTTGCTCTTTATTCTCTGTCTGGAACCCCTGGCTGCGGCTATCCGTAACCACCCTGATATCCGGGGGGTACAATTACGCCAAACTGAGTATAAACTGTCCCTATATGCTGACGGTATTCTGCTGACTTTGACGAGACCCCACACCTCCCTTCCCTCTTTACATGCTCTCCTGCACCAATTTGGCTCGATTTCTGGATATAAAATCAACACTAACAAAACGGAAGCCTTACCTGTCCTTATTCCCCCCGCAGATCTTGTCTCTTTACAGCGTAACTTCGCTTACCGTTGGTGTACAGCCTCCCTCAAATACTTAGGGGTTAATCTTACCTCTTCCTACTCTGGCCTGTATCATGCTAATTTCCCACCACTCTTTCGGGACATCGACCGACTCTTGCGACAATGGGACTTGTATCCCATTTCCCTCTTGGGTCGCATCAATGTCCTGAAGATGTCTATCATGCCGCGACTTTTGTACCTATTTGAAACATTACCGATCCCTGTTCCCATGTCTCAACTCAAAGCAACTCAGCGGTCCTTTCTTAACTTTATCTGGCGCTATAAGGCCCACAGGATAGCTAGTTCCGTGGTGCTCACTCCCAGAGCCAGAGGTGGACTGGGGGCCCCAGACCTCCTTAAGTATTATTATGCTACACACTTGAAACCGGTAATAGTATGGTCCCATAGGATGTCCTCCAGCGTGTGATCTGACATTGAAATGAGCATTACTACCCCGGTCCACCTCTGCTCGCTGATTTGGGCAGACTTGGAAACCTCCATTCATCAACTTAGGACCCTTTCGCTCCGCCCTATGCTCTTTACCCTTTCTATTTGGAAGAAATGTGCCCAGCGTTTCTCCCTGGCTTCTTCGTGCTCGCCATTATTAAACGTATTGTTCAACCCTGACATCCCGGACAGCCTGTCCTACCCACGCATGCTCCCTTGGACACGTGCGGGCGTTTTCCAACTTCGTAACCTGGTACATCCACTTACGCATTCGCTTCTATCCTTCGCTGACATTCAACGTAAATTTCAGGTCCCTAAGGGTTTGTTCTACTCCTATCTTCAAATCAGACATTACTTTGCCTCCAAATGCCCCACCCTTACCCTGAATAACCCTACCCCCTTTGAACTCCTCTGCTCCCAAGGTCCACACCAAACGAGACTCATCTCTGAGATTTATAAGTTATTACAGGCCTCTCCCCCTCTTTCTGGCCCAGGCCACCTCTATATGCGGAGATGGTCTCGGCTTCTTGGCCAGACCATTTCCACCCTTCAATGGCTGAAAATTTGGGAGACTGCCTCTAAATCGTCTCGATGTGTGGAACAGAAGGAGACATTATATAAAATCCTGATGTTTTGGTACAGGACCCCGCAGCTCCTACATAAATACGATCCCCGGGCTTCCCCACTCTGCTGGAGATGTCCGAAGGCTGTTGGATCTCTTTTTCACATCTTTTGGGAATGTTCGGTCATTAAACCTTTCTGGTCCTCGGTCCATGTCTATTTGCAAGAACTGTCCGCCACCACCCTTCCGCTAACCCCAATCCACTTCCTGTTAGGTTTACCCTTTCCTGACCTGCCTGCCAATGTTCAGAAGTTCTTAGGATATATTCTATTGGCAGCAAGACGGGCCATACCAGTCAGGTGGCTGTCGCAGTCCCCACCAACACTTCCACAGGTATTGCAATCGCTGGAACAGATCCGTAGGCTGGAGCACCTTACCGCTGTTATTCATGATACTCTCCCTAGGTTTTCCCGAGTTTGGGATTTATGGGACCATTCCCACCTTAACCCGGGATTCCCTACAGCCCCCCCTTAAAGCCTGCGCGATGTCTTTCCTTACCCCCCCCCCCCCCCCCCCGCCAATATGTGTCTCTCCCCGAGGATGCCTCAGTCTGGTATAGGCTCCTCCCGGACATGAGCGTACCCCAGATCCAGTGGTTGGTTATGCTTTCCTTGCAGACACATAGCTGTTTGGCCTATCCGCCCACTGGACTCACTCCTACACCCCCCTCTCCTGACTCTCCCCCCCATCCCCCCCGTTGCTAGATGCATTACTGCTTAACTGAGCCTGTGACTTGATATTGCCTGACCATTACGTTGCCATGTTTATTTTTTGTACTGTTTTCTGCTTTTTTTTTTTTTTCTTGCTCTATGGCCTATGATCTGTAACATTGTTGACATTGACAATCATTTGTTGTTATACTTCCCTCTGTATACTCTGGCTGAAAAACAAAAAACTTTTCAATAAAAATACAATTGATTAAAAAAAAAAAATTCTACAGGTTGCATGTTTTGAGTTACAGAGGAGTTCTAGAGCTAGAATTATTGCTCTCGCTCTACCGATCGCAGCGATACCTCACATGTGTGGTTTGAATGCCGTTTTCATATGCGGGCGCTAGTCACGTATACTAGTCACTGCACGTGAGCTTGGTGGGTCGGGGCGCGTTTAAAATTATTATTTTTTTCTTATTTATTTTACCTTTTATTTTATTTTTTTATACTGTTTTTAAAACAAAAGCATGACAGGACCTCTTAAATATAAGATCTGGGGTCAAAAACTTTTTTTCCTTATTTATTTTACCTTTTATTTTATTTTATTTTTTTATACTGTTTTTATAACAAAAGCATGACAGGACCTCTTAAATATAAGATCTGGGGTCAAAAACTTTTTTTTCTTATTTATTTCACCTTGTATTTTATTTTTTTATACTGTTTTTTTTAAAAAAAAAAAAAAGCATGACAGGACCTCTTAAATATAAGATCTGGGGTAAAAAATTTATTTTCTTATTTATTTTACCTTTTATTTTTATTTTTTTTACACTCTTTTTAAAACAAAAGCATGACAGGATCTCTTAAATATAAGATCTGGGGTCAAAGACTTTTTTTTCTTATTTATTTTACCTTTTATTTTATTAATTTTTTATACTGTTTTTAAAACAAAAGCATGACAGGACCTCTTAAATATAAGATCTGGGGTCAAAAACTTTTTTTAATTATTTATTTTACCTTTTATTTTATTTATTTTTATACTGTTTTTAAAACAAAAGCAGACAGGACTTCTTAAATATAAGATCTGGGGTCAAAAACTTTTTTTCCTTATTTATTTTACCTTTTATTTTATTTATTTTTTATACTGTTTTTATAATAAAAGCATGACAGGACCTCTTAAATATAAGATCTGGGGTCAAAAACGTTTTTTCTTATTTATTTTACCTTGTATTTTATTTTTTTATACTGTTTAAAAAAAAAAAAAAAAAAGCATGACAGGACCGCTTAAATTTAAGATCTGGGGTCAAAAATGTATTTTCTTATTTATTTTACCTTTTTATTTTATTTTTTTTACACTCTTTTTAAAACAAAAGCATGACAGGATCTCTTAAATATAAGATCTGGGGTCAAAAACTTTTTTTTCTTATTTATTTTACCTTTTATTTTATTTTTTCATACTGTTTTTGAAAAAAAAAAAAGCATGACAGGACCTCTTAAATATAAGATCTGGTGTCAAAAACTTTTTTTTCTTATTTATTTTACCTTTTATTTTATTTTTTTTTATACTGTTTTTAAAACAAAAGCAGACAGGACTTCTTAAATATAAGATCTGGGGTCAAAAACTTTTTTTTCTTATTTATTTTACCTTTTATTTTATTTTATTTTTATACTGTTTTTAAAACAAAAGCATGACAGGACCTCTTAAATATAAGATCTGGGGTCGAAAACTTTTTTTTCTTATTTTTTTTACCTTTTATTTTATTTATTTTTTTATACTGTTTTTAAAACAAAAGCAGACAGGACTTCTTAAATATAAGATCTGGGGTCAAAAACGTTTTTTTCTTATTTATTTTACCTTTTATTTTATTTTATTTTTAGACTGTTTTTAAAACAAAAGCATGACAGGACCTCTTAAATATAAGATCTGGGGTCGAAAACTTTTTTTTCCTTATTTATTTTACCTTTTATTTTATTTTTTTTACACTCTTTTTAAAACAAAAGCATGACAGGATCTCTTAAATATAAGATCTGGGGTCAAAAACTTTTTTTTCTTATTTATTTTACCTTTTATTTTATTTTTTCATACTGTTTTTGAAAAAAAAAAAAAGCATGACAGGACCTCTTAAATATAAGATCTGGTGTCAAAAACTTTTTTTTCTTATTTATTTTACCTTTTATTTTATTTTTTTTTATACTGTTTTTAAAACAAAAGCAGACAGGACTTCTTAAATATAAGATCTGGGGTCAAAAACTTTTTTTTCTTATTTATTTTACCTTTTATTTTATTTTATTTTTATACTGTTTTTAAAACAAAAGCATGACAGGACCTCTTAAATATAAGATCTGGGGTCGAAAACTTTTTTTTCTTATTTTTTTTACCTTTTATTTTATTTATTTTTTTATACTGTTTTTAAAACAAAAGCAGACAGGACTTCTTAAATATAAGATCTGGGGTCAAAAACGTTTTTTTCTTATTTATTTTACCTTTTATTTTATTTTATTTTTAGACTGTTTTTAAAACAAAAGCATGACAGGACCTCTTAAATATAAGATCTGGGGTCGAAAACTTTTTTTTCCTTATTTATTTTACCTTTTATTTTATTTTTTTATACTGTTTTTAAAACAAAAGCAGACAGGACTTCTTAAATATAAGATCTGGGGTCAAAAACTTTTTTTTCTTATTTATTTTACCTTTTATTTTATTTTATTTTTATACTGTTTTTAAAACAAAAGCATGACAGGACCTCTTAAATATAAGATCTGGGGTCGAAAACTTTTTTTTCTTATTTTTTTTACCTTTTATTTTATTTATTTTTTTATACTGTTTTTAAAACAAAAGCAGACAGGACTTCTTAAATATAAGATCTGGGGTCAAAAACGTTTTTTTCTTATTTATTTTACCTTTTATTTTATTTTATTTTTAGACTGTTTTTAAAACAAAAGCATGACAGGACCTCTTAAATATAAGATCTGGGGTCGAAAACTTTTTTTTCCTTATTTATTTTACCTTTTATTTTATTTTTTTATACTGTTTTTAAAACAAAAGCAGACAGGACTTCTTAAATATAAGATCTGGGGTCAAAAACGTATTTTTCTTATTTATTTTACCTTTTATTTTATTTTTATATACTGTTTTTAAAATAAAATCATGACAGGACCTCTTAAATATAAGATCTGGGGTCGAAAACTTTTTTTTCTTATTTATTTTACCTTTTATTTTATTTTTATTTTTTATACTGTTTTTAAAACAAAAGCATGACAGGACCTCTTAAATATAAGATCTGGGGTCAAAAACGTTTTTTCTTATTTATTTTACCTTGTATTTTATTTTTTTATACTGTTTAAAAAAAAAAAAAAAAAAGCATGACAGGACCGCTTAAATTTAAGATCTGGGGTCAAAAATGTATTTTCTTATTTATTTTACCTTTTTATTTTATTTTTTTTACACTCTTTTTAAAACAAAAGCATGACAGGATCTCTTAAATATAAGATCTGGGGTCAAAAACTTTTTTTTCTTATTTATTTTACCTTTTATTTTATTTTTTCATACTGTTTTTGAAAAAAAAAAAAAGCATGACAGGACCTCTTAAATATAAGATCTGGTGTCAAAAACTTTTTTTTCTTATTTATTTTACCTTTTATTTTATTTTTTTTATACTGTTTTTAAAACAAAAGCAGACAGGACTTCTTAAATATAAGATCTGGGGTCAAAAACTTTTTTTTCTTATTTATTTTACCTTTTATTTTATTTTATTTTTATACTGTTTTTAAAACAAAAGCATGACAGGACCTCTTAAATATAAGATCTGGGGTCGAAAACTTTTTTTTCTTATTTTTTTTACCTTTTATTTTATTTATTTTTTTATACTGTTTTTAAAACAAAAGCATGACAGGACCTCTTAAATATAAGATCTGGGGTCGAAAACTTTTTTTTCCTTATTTATTTTACCTTTTATTTTATTTTTTTATACTGTTTTTAAAACAAAAGCAGACAGGACTTCTTAAATATAAGATCTGGGGTCAAAAACTTTTTTTTCTTATTTATTTTACCTTTTATTTTATTTTATTTTTATACTGTTTTTAAAACAAAAGCATGACAGGACCTCTTAAATATAAGATCTGGGGTCGAAAACTTTTTTTTCTTATTTTTTTTACCTTTTATTTTATTTATTTTTTTATACTGTTTTTAAAACAAAAGCAGACAGGACTTCTTAAATATAAGATCTGGGGTCAAAAACGTATTTTTCTTATTTATTTTACCTGTTATTTTATTTTTTTTTATACTGTTTTTAAAACAAAATCATGACAGGACCTGTTAAATATAAGATCTGGGGTCAAAAACGTATTTTTCTTATTTATTTTACCTTTTATTTTATTTTTATATACTGTTTTTAAAATAAAATCATGACAGGACCTCTTAAATATAAGATCTGGGGTCGAAAAACTTTTTTTTCTTATTTATTTTACCTTTTATTTTATTTTTATTTTTTATACTGTTTTTAAAACAAAAGCATGACAGGACCTCTTAAATATAAGATCTGGGGGTCGAAAACATTTTTTTCTTATTTATTTTACCTTTTTTTATTTATTTATTTTTTACACTGTGGATGAGCGAGTTTGGGGTGGAGGAACTTGACTGTCCTGACCTCAACCCCCGATAGAACACCTTTGGGATGAATTAGAGTGGAGACTGTGAGCCCAGGCCTTCTCATCCAACATCAGCGCCTGACCTCACAAATGTTGCTTCTGGATGAATGGTCAAACATTCCCATAGACACACTCCTTTCCAGAAGACTTGAAGCTGTTATAGCTGCAAAGGGGGGGTCAACTCAATATTGAACCCTACGGACTAAGACTGGGAGGCCATTAATTTCATGTCCATGCAAAGCCAGGTGTCCCAATACTTTTGAAAATATAGTGTATATATCGGTTATGGTCTACATCTGTGCCATTAATAGCAGCCAATGGTTTTCTAGCTGTCTTTGGTCCACTGGAGGTCGATTTACTGTGAATAAAACCTTCTGATTGGTTGTTAAAGGAAACATTTTATTGCCTTGGCTTGTATTAAATAGATGCTGGGCGACTGTTTGCACTGCTGTCTTGTCTGTGATTTATAGCCGTCTCATAAGTCCTGTGATTCTATTAACGGAGCCTGACAGGGCAGTAAAGACCCGCGTCAGCAAAACCGCAATCAATGCTGATCCTAAGCAGAGTCAGCCGGTGACAGGCGCCCGGAGAGAGAGCGCAGGAGATACGATTAATATTTCATATGTAGCGAGCTGCGTGTGCACCACCCGGACCACCCTACATGAGGCCCGGACCTTCATCCAAAGGGATATTAGAATTGGTAACAACGTAACGAAAACATGTATTGATGTAAATTGTCTCTGTTACATTGTTACGCGTTTCGCACCGTCAGTTTTTTCTGAATGCATTTAAAGTGACGCTGCATGCGCAACACAAGCATAGTGTCTCTGCAGCGCCCCCCCCCCTGCCCCCGACACCATGCCGTCCCTTTGTCTGTCACAGTCAGTGCTGCCAGGGAGCGGAGGGAACGGTGACAATGGTGAATGGTGACCCTGGGTCATGTGACAGCGCTCAGGTAAGTGATTGCTATATATGTACTATCCCTTTAACCACGTCTCGCCTGTAGCCTCAAGTTGAAGAGATTATACCTGGATCATGGTTGGAGCCAGGGGCTGCTAAAGCAGTAAGGCCGGCCCTCCTGTAGTGGGTCCGGGTCCATATCATTTCAAAAGGGGTGGGGGGCAGGCTGTACTGTCTTATTGCAGCCACCAATCCTCTTCCGCCTCTCTCTGCAGCACTGATAGTTTCTCTTTCTTTTTTTCCCTCCAGCTGCACTGAAGGGAAATTGGTCCTAGCATATGTGCCCCTTCCATTTGAACCTTGCCCCCCCCCCCCCAGTGCCGGGACAAGGTCATCCAGCGCCCAGGGCAAAGATGCCAAACTGCACCCCCTTTCCCTTAGGGTTAGGGTCAGGGTGCCCCCTACAATAAACCAGCCCCTCCTGCCCACCCCTTGTCCGAGCCCTGCCCCCCCCCCCCGCGCAGTACTTGCTGCTTCCCTCCTCCCCTCTCCACAAAGGGAGATGTTTCAGGATAGAGAGAGGAGAAAGGGACCAGTAAATATCAAATTTGCTGGCCCCTTCCTTTCCTGAATGAACACAGCGAGTGATCGGTAACAATCACTCCTGTGTGTCCATTCGTCACTGAAGCATAGTAAACTATGTCTTTACTATAATTCGAAAGAAAGGAAAGAAATGGGACTATAACGGTGCTTTATCATATAATGCCACGATAATGGAAGACTCAAACTCAAAGTAAAAAATGAACAAAACATTTGTTTAAGGTTATACAAAGTTGATTAAAAAGGGAAAAGAGCGATTAAACACTAGAGATCATTCAAGATAAAAGAGCTCCAGCTAGTGGTCACGTTGAAGATTTGCTGTGGGTTGAGTGATCATACATTATCCCGACGTGTTTCGCCTGCTAGGCTTCATCATCATACCTATTGGTATTATTCATCCTATTCATTTTATTGGGATTTTTTTTTTGTTGTCAAAAATATGTAGCAAATACATATTAACCTAAATTATTAAAGAAGAAATTACATTTTTTCTAAATATTTTTTTATTGGATATGTCTTATAGCAGAAAGAAAAAAAAAATGCTTTCAAAATATTGTAAATCTTCTGGAGTTGAAGTGGTTAAAATATAAAATGACAAAGCCAGCTTTTGCTACAATGTTCACCTCGTTCAAAGGGACCCTGCAGTACTTTTTTCTGCCACTAGATGTCCTCAATCTGATGGCCAGCATCATTCAACCCACTTCCGCTGAGCCCAGGTCACCCTAGACCAGTGATGGGACAAGGTCACCTAGAGCCCAAGGCGAATGTGCCAAATTGCGCACCCCCCCCCCCCCCCGAGATGTATGAGCATTGTATGTCAGCAAAAATCCCCCCCAAAATAACATTGAGCACTAATCTGCATGCTTACCCCCTAAGCATAAATTCCACCTCCTCCCAGGTCAAATCCATCCCCCTGCTGAAGTCCCCCCTCCCACCACAAATCTCTGACCCCCCAACCCCCCTTACAGCTCAAATCCTCTTTCTCCACAAATCCTCCCTGCACAAATCGACACCCCCCCCCCCCCAAAAAAAAAAACACTCTAAGCACAAATCCTCTACCCCTCAAATTTCCCCCTCCCAGTACACACCCTCCCTAGCCCCCCTCCCAGCACAAATTCCCCCCACCCCAAATTCCCACTCCTAGCCCAAATACTCCCAATCATTTCTACTCGCACAAATTCCCCCCCCCTTAAAATAATATCCAACCCCTCACCCAAATCACAGATTCTATCACCCCCTCCCCCAAATTTTCACTCCTAGAACAATTCATACCCCCTGCCATCCCATGAATTCCCCCAACACAAATCCTCCACCCTTCAAATTTCCCCTCCCAGTACACATCCTCCCCATCCCCCCTCCCGGCACAAATCCCCCCCCCCGCCCGAATTTCCACTCGTAGCCCAAATACTCTTAATCATTTCTATTAGCACAAATACCCCCCCCCCCCACCCCTCCGGAAAAAAAAAATCCACCCCCCCAAATCACAGCTTCTAGCACCCCCTCCCCCAAATTTTCCCTACTAAAACAATTCATACCCCCTGCCATCCCATGAATTCCCCCAACACAAATCCTCCGCCCCTCAAATTTCCCCTCCCAGTACACATCCTCCCCATCCCCCCTCCCGGCACAAATCCCCCCCCCCCAAATTTCCACTCATAGCCCAAATACTCCTAATCATTTCTATTAGCACAAATACCCCCCCCACCCCTCCGGAAAAAAAATCCACCCCCCCAAATCACAGTTTCTAGCACCCCCTCCTCCAAATTTTCCCTACTAAAACAATTCATACCCCCTGCCATCCCCTGAATCCCCCTCAAAACAAATTGCCCCCCAATCTCCTTGTGGCACCCCCCCTCACCTCTCATGATACCACAGTGCCCAGGGCAGCGACCCCTCCTGCCCACCCCTTGTCCCGGCCCTGCCCTAGACCCAGTGCTAGGGCAGCGCAGTGATGGTCTCATCCCTCTACTCTCTCCTCCTATCAGCGTGCTTCTTGTCAGCACAGAAATGGATCTTCTTTTTATTTCACCGAAAGAAGCAGAATCCAAAATCTTGAAATCATTTTTGATAATGGCGTTTACAGAACCTTTAAGACACTGATACACGAGCCAAAATCCGCGTCCTAGCAGAGGATCGCGGCCGTAGACAGGACGCCGCGCCGCCGCCTGAATTTCACATGACACCGTCCATCCATCACGACCTCTTCCATGCATAAGTACGCCATCTAACATATGTCTCCCCCCCCACCCCACCCCCCGCGCGCCACTTCCAGGGAGCGAGCGCATTCCAGCGCAGCCCGACCCCGGCTAATCCTCGGCACATCGCATCTGGGATGGCTGCAATATTTAACTTTAATGCGCCGGAGATGGCTTTGGAGACGGCGCGTAATCACGGGGGAGCAGCTGTGCGCCGGGAGAATGGCTGGCTCGCCTCCGCTCTCTCGCGCACTTCCAGCAAAACGGAGCTGACACTCGCACACCTGTACGCGTTACTAATGGGCGAGATTGGATGGCGACAATAGGGGGTCCCAGGCTGGATTTACATAAAACGCCGATACAGCCAGAGAATTTCCGCGTTAGACTTGCAAATTCGTGGCAAACAATTGAAGTCATCCTCCCCCATCCCTGTATCATTCTCCACTTCTTCTTTTTTTTTTTTTTCTTTGTTTAAACCTTTATATTCTGAATCTGTAACAAGAAGGATACAATTCTTGTGAAACGAGTAGCGAAATCCAATTAAAATGTATAAATAAAATCTCATCAAAGATCAATTACATTATTAACATTGTTTCAAAATTCATTTTCAATCTTTTTAACCACTTAAGCCCCCCAGACCAATTTGCAGCCAAAAGGACCGAGCCCCTTTTTTGCGATTCGGCACTGCGTCGCTTTAACTGACAATTGCGCGGTCGTGCGACGTGGCTCCCAAACAAAATTGGCATCCTTTTTTTTTCCCACAAATAGATTTTTGTTTTGGTGGTATTTGATCACCTCTGCATTTTTTTTTTTTTTTGCGCTATAAACAAAAATAGAGCAACAATTTTGAAAAAAAAAAATGCTATTTTTTTACTTTTTGCTATAATAAATATCCCCTAAAAATATATAAAAAAACTTTTTTTTTTCCCTCAGTTTAGGCCGATACGTATTCTTCGACATATTTTTGGTAAAAAAAAAATCGCAATTAGCGCTTATTCATTGGTTTGCGCAAAAGTTATAGCATTTACAATATAGGGGATAGTTTTATAGCATTTTTATTATTTTTTTTTTACTAGTAATGGCGGCGATCAGCGATTTTTATTGTGACTACGACATTATGGCGGACGCATCGGACATTTTTGACACATTTTTAGGACCATTGTCATTTATACAGCAATCAGTGCTATTTAAATGCAGTGATTCCTGTGTAAATGACACTGACAGTGAAGGAATTAACCACTAGGGGGCGGGGAGGGGTTATGTGTGACGTGTGTGTGTTTTTTTTTACTGTTGGGGGCGTGGCTTGGTGTGTGATGTCACTGATAGTCTTTCCCTATAACAGGGAAGAGACGATAGGTGACAGCCACACTAGGAAGCACGGGGAGAGGTTTGTTTACACAAACCTCTCCTCGTTCTTCAGCTCTGTGACCCAATCAACGGTACACCGGCGGCGATCGGGTCCACGGGGCCTGCAGCCATGGTCACGGAGCTCAGGACCGGGTCGCAAGCGCACCACCGGCAGCGCACGAGCGACCCACAGCTGGGCACTTAAAGAGCCACGTACAGATACGTGATTGTGCCCAGCCGTGCCATTCTGCCGACGTATATGTGCAGGAGGCGGGCCTTAAGCGGTTAAGGACCGGGCCTCTTTCTGAGATTTGTTGTTTGCAAGTTTAAAAACGTTTTTTTTTTTGCTAGAAAATTACTTAGAACCCCCAAACATTATACATTTTTTTTCTAACACCCTAGAGAATAAAATGGCGGTCATTGCAATACTTTCTGTCACAACGTATTTGCGCAGTGGTCTTACAAGCGCAATTTTTTTTGAATGAAAAAATAAGACAACAGTAAAGTTAGCCCAATTTATTTTTTATATATTGTGCAAGATAATGTTACGCCGAGTACATTGATACCTATCATGTCACTCTTCAAAATTGCGCCTGCTCGTGGAATGGCGGCAAACTTTTACCCCTAAAAATCTCCATAGGCGATATACAGGTTGCATGTTTTGAGTTACAGAGGAGGCTAGAATTATCGCTCTCTCTCTCTCTCTCTACTGATCACAGCAATACCTCACATCTGTGGTTTGAACAACGTTTCATATGCGGGCGCTGCTCACGTATGCGTTCGCTTCTGCACACGAGCTCGGCGGGACAGGGCGCTTTTAAAATTGTTTATTTTATTTTATTTATTTTACCTTTTATTTTTTACACTGTTTTTAAAACAAAAGCATGACGGGACCTCTTAAATATGAGATCTGGAGGTCAAAAAGACTTCAGATCTCATATTTGCACTTAAAAGAAAAAAATAAAAGAAAAAAAATTGTAATTTAAACAGATAATTTAAAAAATTAGCCCTTTAACTTGTTGCCGCACGCCCACTGTCAAATGACGGCGAGGAGGGGTGGCCCTCGTTCTGGGATGCCGTCATATGACCGATCGCGTGTGTTGCTAGGACACGGTGCGACTCCCGATCTGTGTAAAGAGCCGTGTCCGCGGCTCTTTAACCATGTGATCGGTTGTGTCCAATCACAGCCGGTCACATGTAAACATGGAGATGCCGGTAATCGCCTCTCCTCGCCTCACACTGACAGAGTGTGAGGAGAGCCAATCAGAGGCATCTTGTCACAGGGGGACATCTAGGGATGGAATCAGGGCACTGATTACAAGAAAGAGATATAGTGTAACAATACCAATGCCAGCATACAGTGTCCACCAATGACAGCAATCAGTGCCCACCACAAGTGCCACAAATCAGTGCCCATTAGCCATGCAATTCAGTGTTGGCAATCAGTGCCGCCTATCAGTGCTGCCCATCAAAGCCTATAACTGCTGTCCATCAATGCCCATCAGTGTCACCCATCAGTGCCACCCATAAATGCCCATCAGTGCCCATCTGTACCGCCTATCCATGCCACCTATCCATGCCACCTATCCATGCTCATCAGTGCTGCCTATCAGTGCCAGCCACTGCTGCCTATCAGTGCCCACCAGTGCTGCCTATTAGTGCCCCTCAGTGCCACCTAACAGTGCCCATCAGTGCCGCCTATCAGTGCTCATCAGTGCCACCTATCAGTGCCCATAAGTGCAGAATATTAGTGCCTCCTCATCAGTGCCACCTCATCAGTGCCACCTCATCAATGCCCACCAGTTCAGCCTATCAGTGCCCATCTGTGCACATCAGTGAAGGTGCCACCTCATCAATGCCCACCAGTTCAGCCTATCAGTGCCCATCTGTGCACATCAGTGAAGGTGAAAAATTACTTAGTTACAACATTTACTGACAGAAAAAAAGTAAAAAAATCTTTTTTTTTCCCAAAATTTTTGGTCTTTTTTTGGGTAAAAAATAAAAAACCCAGCAGTGATTAAATACCACCAAAAGCTCCATTTGTGTGAAGAAAATGATAAAAAATGTGTTTGGGTACAGTGTAGCACGACAACGCAATTGTCATTCAAAGTGCGACAGCGCTGAAATCTGAAAAATGGCCCGGGCAGGAAGGGGGTGTTAGGCAAGTGGTTGAGAGCTATGGGCGGAACTGACGTTATGACGTCGCTTCCTCCCTGCATTGATATGGAGACAGGTGGGGGCCATCTTCCCCTCACTCGTCTCCATGCCCAGCAAAGGGTGAAGATCCGATCGCCTTCCGCTGCTGCCAATGCCTCCGGTAAGCGGCGGAGGGCACTGGAGCACGGCGGGAGGGGGGGGGGGCCTCTCCCGCCTTCGATAAAAGTGATCTTGCAGTGAATCCACCACGGAGACCACTTTAATCTTAAACCGGACCGCTCACTGAAGACGAGGATACCCGGGTTGATGGTAGCTAGCTGCTGCCATAACAACGATATTCCCCTTCAAAGTCCCGACGTATAACGACGTTGGGCGGTCCAGATGTGGTCAAACATTTTTTTTTTTTTACTTTTTTTTTTAACAATAATATAAGAACATATCTCCACGTCGCAATATAATATAAGATGGATGGTATGTGTAAGAAAATCGTACATCAGGATATGGAAAAACGGAATATGATACAGATCAAGCTGTCACGATGATGGGAAGAGTATTGGGGCGCCTGCCATTGGCACGCAAAGAGGATGTGCCAGGTGTGCCCAGGAAGGGGTCATCCCCCAAACTGTTCCCACAAAGTCGGGGGCATGAAATTGTCCAAAATGTCTTGGTATGCTGACGCCTTAAAGCGGGAGTCCGCCGGGAGTTCTGCCGTTTTTGTTTTTTTTTAAAAGCCAGCAGCTACAAATACTGCAGCTGCTGACTTTTAAAATAAGGACACTTACCCGCCCAGCGCGCCCGCGATGGCGGCACCCGAAGCCGATCTCTCCATCGTCTCTCGGGTGCTGCCGCCGCCATCTTGGGTATGGGAATCAGGAAGTGGAGCCTTTCGGCTTCATTTCCCGGTTCCCTACTGCGCATGCGCGAGTCGCGCTGAGCAATAAGGATGGTCCCCGCTGTATCTGGGATCCGTGTGTTTCCCAGCAGGCAGCGGGGGGACTTTCGGAAAGGGGCGTAGATTCTGCGGAAAGGGGCGTACCTTCTGCAGAATCTATGCCGGAAGTGGGTGCAGATACCTGTACTGTACAGGTACCTGCACCCCCCTCCCCCCTGAAAGGTGGCAATTGTGGCGCCAGAGGGGGGGGAGGGGATTCCTATGAGCGAAAGGTCCACTTTAGGGTGGACCTCCGCTTTAAGCGTTCCCTTCCCTGGAACTAGGGGGCCAAGCCCAACCCCTGAAAAAAAAAAAACACACCAGGCCAGAAAAAGGGGGGGGGGGGGGGGGGAACAAGCAAGCGCCCCCTCCCTGTTCCAAACCATACCAGGCCACATGCCCTTAACATGGGGAGGGCAGCTTGCAAAGGGGGGGGGGGGACCAGGAACTTGAAGGGCCATCTCACCTTGTAGGTGTAGGACGCTCAGGAGCGGGGGTTGTGTCACAGGCTGGCTTCTAATTTGGAACGTAAACACATGATGTAATGCCCAATTATTTTAGTGTTTTGCTCTGAATCGCATCATCCTGTTTGTTTATCAAAATGTTACAGAAGTGCTTTTGAAAACATATTCACAGGAAGTTTTTCTTGGACGGCGCTTTTGTTTTCCAAACGTATGCGTTGTTTTTCTCTTTTATCGCTGGCTTGGCGTCTGCCGTATGCCGGGGAAGGAGACTAATCCCAGCCAAGATTTCCCGCTTGATAAATAATTGTTTTTGAGCTGAAGATCTTAAACCGCCCCCGTGGATGGAAAATTTGACACGCGGATCAAAGACACCAGCGAGTCTCATGTCTTTCCTCGTCCGGCGGGTTCTTTCAATCCCTTTTCTTTTTATTTTTTTTTGGTGATAGTCATCTCCATCCTTCGGATCGCAAGGAGCCATTCACTTAATCTTCAGATCGTGCGTAATAGAAAACACACTGAATTCGTTACAAGGAAGATCGGGAGAAAAAGGAGATATTATTATACAAGATTTGTATTATGTAAATATGTTCTGTAAGGAGCCAGAAAAAGTTTGTGTTACATTGTTGCAATCTTATCAGGTTGTTTTCAGTAGATGCGGGTGAATGGGTCAGTTGGGTTCAAGCTTTGCAGAATTGTTGGGACTCGGTAGCCTGTGATACTGAAAAACGTTTCTAAGCTGCTGTATTTTATTTTTTTTTCTTCATTTTAAAGCGGAGCTCCACCCGATTTTAACACGATAGCTCATGGTGATTATGTAGATGTACTGAATGTAGAGTAGGTACTCCTGCGCTAAACGGAATAAGTGACAATATACTGAAAAGGAATAGATATAATATACTGAAAAAAGGTGCTGCGTACACCGTAAGGACCAAACTCGTGTCCAAATGTGTAAATAAAAAAGTAGGGGGTGGTGTTGCGCTCCTTGTGTAAGATTATATATTATCCTATATGTGGAATTATCAGCTAGTGATTATAGCTAGAGAACATACATCAAAAAATAATATATCAAAAAATAAAGTGCAAATGTGTAGATATCATATACCAAAATAATATCATAAATAAATAAATAGGTTAAAGAGGGACATAGATGTTAATCTTAAAATTCCTAATGTGCAAAAATCTTTAAAAAATATATAAAATGTATATCCAACATGTGCAAAATTGCATAAAAATATATCAGTGAGTAAGTGATATGTGATTTCCAAAATTGTGCAAAATATATAAATAATTCATACAGTAACTATTTCATCAAGGAAAGATCCGTAAAAAATTAAATATATATATAAATATATAAACACAGAAAAAAATAGAGAAAATATATATAAATAAATGAATAGAAAACTTAAAGTGAACTGAGTGTATTAAGTCTCTTAGTGCAAATATTGGACGTATGTTTCTTGGTCCAGTGTGCAACAGTAGTGCAGATGTGGAAGTGTTTCACAAGAACACTTTGTGCTGCTATCCTGATATTCAGTGGTACTGTGCCTTTAAGTGATAAGATATGGGTCTTCAGTGTCACTGACACCCGTGGCTAAAATAAATGATTACCTTACTGCTGTAAGGTACACAGCATGTAGTAAGATTTAAAGGAATGGATCCCTCTGGATCGGTCTTTTCCTAGGCGTTCCTATGGAGTAAAGCCAGGGGGAGGGGGGGGGGGGGGTCCTTTCTTTGCCTTTCCGCTGGGCGTCAGTAACTTGAATCACTCAGGTAGATACTCAATGTATTAGAGAGAAGATAAAGAGAGGCCTACCATGGTGCAGTATGTTGCAAAAAATATTGGCGTTTATTCAAATAAAACAATAAAAAACTCACATTTTCTTAATGTCAGTAGTACACTGTAAAAACGAGCGCCAAACTCGTACCTATGCGTCTGTTCCGGAACAGGAATTTATGGAGGGAGCTGAAACTTTGAGTTGCCAAGAGACAACCAAGAGACCTTAAAGCCCCGTACACACGAGAGGACTTATGTCCGACAGACTTCCGAAGGAGTCCTGCCGGAGTTCTGCCGGAGTTCTGCCGGAGTTCCGACAGAGTTCTGACGGACTTTTTCGGCTGAGCGGACTTGGCCACACACAATCACAC
The DNA here is from genome assembly GCF_037356315.1 of Lithobates pipiens. Lineage (NCBI taxonomy): Eukaryota > Metazoa > Chordata > Amphibia > Anura > Ranidae > Lithobates > Lithobates pipiens. The sequence goes on from NW_027507786.1 coordinate 12,629,220, forward strand.
TAAACTCCGACGGATTCGAACGTGATGACGTACGACTGGACTCGAATAAGGAAGTTCACAGCCAGTAGCCAATAGCTGCCCTAGCGTCGGTTTTAGTCCGTCGGAATAGCATACACACGAGCGAATTTTTCGAAGGGACCCGGGTCCGGCGGAGTTCCGTCGGGAAAATTTGAAGCATGTTCCATATTCTAAAGTCCTTCAGACTTTGGCGAGTCAAAAGTCCGTTGCAGCCCACACACAATCGAATAGTCTGACGGAATCAGTCCGTCGGACTTTGGATGTTGAAAAGTCCGCTCGTGTGTACGGGGCTTAAGGATTTAGAGAAGATCTGTAAAGAAGAGAGGACCAAAATCCCTCCTGAGATGCGTGCAAACCTGGTCACCGACCACAAGAAATGTCTGACCTCTGTGTGTGTGATAATCAGGTGCCTACAAACGGTTCACCAATTAGTGTATCTTTTGCCGGAAAAATGTTCCCATTTGGCTGGAGTTTCCTTTTACATAACATAAGCTCTTTGTGTAGTCCTGCGGGAATGGGGGGGTCACATATTCTTTCCCCCAAAAATAGAATTACCCCCAAAGTAATTTATCCTCGTTTTTTGGTGTATGAGATTACTCGGGTCTCATCAGTCTCTGGAAGACAACAGGGGAAAATGTCAGGTTTAATTTCAGGAAACCGTCTAGGGAAAAGTGAGAAATTCATGGTGACAGCGGTCAGATGATTGTACGGGACGACAATCAGAGTCCTCCTAATAACATTCATTTACCGTCTGGAATGGAATCGCGTGTATGCCGCGTCTCGTGTCTTCCCGGAGCTGGCTGAGCCTGATTTATCCTGAACAGACATGTTCCTGCAAAGGGTGCGCATCCCTTCCCGCCACAGGTCAGAAAGCATGTTGTCGCTAGACAAATGTGGTTAGTTTCGTTCTGAATTAAAGTTTGGATGGATTTTCGTTTTTCAATATTTCAAAATTACAATAGTGCCGAATTTTAAATGAATCTGAAATGGCTAAAAAAAAAAAAAAAAAAGAAATTCGGACAAAATTCGAATTTGAATCGTTTTCGAATACTTTTCAAATTCAAATTGTTTTTCAAATTTGAAAAGTTTTCGAATTCGAATAGCTTTTTCAATTTCCTAATAGAATAAAACAGAATAGAAAAAAAAAAAAGGGACAGAATAGACTAGAATATAATCGAAACGAATAGAATAGAATATAACCATCTTCTGAAATTCAAATTTCAAATAGAATACATTTTAATTTGAATACATAACAAAAGAATAGAAACAAAAGAATAGAATAGAATAGACTATAATAGAATAGAAAAGAAAATAAAATAGAAAAAATAGAATAGAAGACATTAGAAAGAATATAACTATTTCCCAGAATTCAAAAAGAATCAATTCAAATTTCAATAGAACAGAAAAGAATAGAGTAGAATAGTTAGTCACCTTCATTGTCCAAAACTCCAACTTTACCTTTACGCTTATCACGAGCCCAACGTTCGGTCTTTCTCTTACCCTTGGATTAAAGTCAATGACTCTACAAGTCTACAAGAATAAACTCCTAAAATGATACATTGTACAGCAACTATATGTACAATGTATGTGATGGGTAGGTGAGCACCGACAGGGAGGATTGGTTGGGGAAATAACTTTTTCTGCCATGGCCACCAATGCAAGGGGAAGCCAGTTGGGGGGGGGGGGGGGGTTTAACTTTCACTGTCACTAACCACTAAAGCAGGATGAGTGGTGATAAGGGTTACATTTCAATGTCAGTAACTGCCAATACGGTTGTTGGGGGGTCGGGGCTTAACTTTCATTGCCGCTGACCAGCAATATGATCGCAAGTTAAACTGCACTGCCATGACCACCGCGAGAAGGGGAGGGGGGGTGTTACATTTTACTGCTAGTGACTACTAAGAAGGGGGTAATAGTACTTACACCAGTGCTGGGGGTTATTATTGTGTCCACTGACACCAGTGCTGGGGGTTATTATTGTGTCCACTGACACCAGTCCTGGGGGTTATTATTGCATCAACCGACACCAATGCTGGGGGTTATTATTGCATCAACTGACACCAGTGCTGGGGGTTATTATTGTGTCCACTGACACCAGTCCTGGGGGTTATTATTGCATCAACCGACACCAATGCTGGGGGTTATTATTGCATCAACTGACACCAGTGCTGGGGGTTATTACTGTGTCCACTTACACCAGTGCTGAGGGTTATTATTGCATCAACTGACACCAATGATGGGGGTTATTATTGCATCAACTGACACCAGTGCTGGGGGTTATTACTGTGTCCACTTACACCAGTGCTGAGGGTTATTATTGCATCAACTGACACCAATGCTGGGGGTTATTACTGTGTCCACTTACACCAGTGCTGAGGGTTATTATTGCATCAACTGACACCAATGATGGGGGTTATTATTGCATCAACTGACACCAGTGCTGGGGGTTATTACTGTGTCCACTTACACCAGTGCTGAGGGTTATTATTGTATCAACTGACACCAATGCTGGGGGTTATTATTGCATCAACTGACACCAGTGCTGGGGGTTATTATTGCATTAACTGACACCAGTGCTGGGGGTTATTATTGTGTCCACTTACACCAGTGCTGGGGGTTATTATTGCATCAACTGACACCAGTGGATGGCACAGTGGTGTAGTGGGTGGCACTCTCACATAGCAGTAACAAGGGTCGCTGGTTTGAATCCCAACCACAACACTACCTGCCTGGAGTTTGCATGTTCTCCCTGTGCCTGTGTGGGTTTCCTCCGGGTACTCCAGTTTCCTCCCACACTCGAAAGACATGCTGGTAGGTTAATTGGCTTCTATTCAAAATTGGACCTAGTATATATGAATGGGGACCTTGGATTGTGGGCTCCTTGAGGGTAGGGACTGATGTGAGTGTGCAATGTACAGGGATGGGGACAATTGTAGACACTCACTCAGGATGGACTGGTGTCTTTATTCAACCTTACTAACTATGTAACTATGTAACAGTGCTGGTGGTTATTATTGCATCCACTGATACCAATGTTGGAGGTTATTATTGCATCCACTGACACCAATGCTGGGTGTTATTATTGCATCCACTGCCAGTGACTACTAAGAAGGGGGGTTAATAGTAATAGTACTGATACCAGTGCTGGGGGCTATTATTGTGTCCACTGACACCAATGCTGGGGCTATTATTACATGCACTGACAGCAATGCTGGGGGTTATTATTGTTATTATTGCATCCACTGATAGCAATGCTGGGGGTTATTATTGTTATTATTGCATCCACTGCCAGTGACTACTAAGAAGGGGGGTCAATAGTAATAATACTGCTGGGGTTACTATTGCATCCATTATCTTGGCACGGTGTTCTGAGCCATTACACCGTTTTGCATCATGTCACAGCTGCGCAGAGGATTTCAACTTTGCCAGGTGTCCACTGACACTAATGCCGCGTACACACGGTCGGAATTCCGGCCAGAAAAAGACCGATGAGAGCTTTTCATCGGAAAATGCGACCGTGTGTACGCTCCATCGGAATTTAGCTGTCTGAATTTCCGCCAGCCAAAAATTGATAGCATGTTCTCAATTTTCCAGACGGAAAAACTTTCGAAGGTGTGTATGCAATTCCAACACGCCAAAAATCACACATGCTCAGATTCAACTATGAGACGGAAGCTATTGGCTATTGAACTTCCTTTTTCTAGTCCTGTCGTACGCGTTGTACGTCACCGCGTTATGAACGATCGGAATTTGGTGTGACCGTGTGTAGGCAAGACAGCTTGAGCCGAATTCCGTAGGAATTCCGTCGGGAAAACCATCAGAGCTTCTTCTGACGAGAATTCCGATCGTGTGTACGTGTCATAACGCTGTTTTCTTGTTGTTGCGTCCACTGATATCAGTGTTTGGGGTTGTTGTCATGTTTGCTGCCCCTAATACTGGGGGCTATTATTGCATGCACTGACACCAATGCTGGGGGTTATTACTATGTCCACTCACACCAATGTTGAGGGTCATTATTGTGTCTGATGACACCAATGCTGGGGGTTATTACTATGTCCACTCACACCAATGTTGAGGGTCATTATTGTGTCTGATGACACCAATGTTGAGGGTCATTATTGTGTCTGATGACACCAATGTTGGGGGTTATTATTGCATCCATTGACAATTGTTGGAGGTTATTATTGCGTCCAACTGACACCAATGCTGGGGGTTATTATTGCATTCACTGACACCAAAGCTGAGGGTTATTGTTGCCTCTTCTGACACCAATGTTCGGGCGTTAATATTACATCCACTGACACCAATGTTGTCAGTTACAGTACTACCTTAGATTACAAGCATAATTCGTTTCAGAAACATGCATGTAATCCAAAACACTCATACAGTATATCAAAGTGAGTTTCCCCATAGGAAATAATGGAAACTCAGATTCACAGCCACTGATGGTCAATGCAGTACTGCATGTGGCCAGAGGTGCGGGAGTGTCTCCGAGCATCACCGGCGCCCCCGCTGCATGAGACAACACTCGCAATGCAAGTCAGAATTTAATTAAAAAAATAGCTTGTATTGCGAAACGCTAGTAAACTGTGTTACTCGCAATTCGAGGTTCCACTGTATTGTTGTGTCCACTGACACCAATGTTGGGGGTTATTATTGCATCCAATGTCACTGATGTTGGGGGTTATTATTGCGTCCACTGACACCAATGTTGGGGGTTATTGTTGCCTCCACTGACACCAATGTTGGGGGTTATTGTTGCCTCCACTGACACCAATGTTGAGGGTTATTGTTGCCTCCACTGACACCAATGTTTGGGGTTATTGTTGCCTCCACTGACACCAATGTTGGGGGTTATTGTTGCCTCCACTGACACCAATGTTGGGGGTTATTGTTGCCTCCACTGACACCAATGTTGGGGGTTATTGTTGCCTCCACTGACACCAATGTTGGGGGTTATTGTTGCCTCCACTGACACCAATGGTGGGGGTTATTGTTGCCTCCCCTGACACCAATGTTGGGGGTTATTGTTGCCTCCACTGACACCAATGTTGGGGGTTATTGTTGCCTCCACTGACACCAATGTTGGGGGTTATTGTTGCCTCCACTGACACCAATGTTGGGGGTTATTGTTGCCTCCACTGACACCAATGTTGGGGGTTATTGTTGCCTCCACTGACACCAATGTTGGGGGTTATTGTTGCCTCCACTGACACCAATGTTGGGGGTTATTGTTGCCTCCACTGACACTGATGTTGGGGGTTATTGTACTCTAACTTCTGAGGTTTGTATTGCAATACTCCACAAAAAAATGTATCAGGACCAAAATGTTTGGGTGTTGAGGTGGGAAAATTGGGTCAGTAACTCAGGAGCAGATGCAGATAACAGGTAACAGAGACAGCACTGATCCTGGGTGCTGATCCAGCTTAAATAGCCCATTTAGTGCCTTTATCTATCACAGCATGTGCCGCATTCTAGCGCATATTGGTGTGCATGCACGTGCACAGATGCGCGTGCACGTTAGCACGGGGTAACGCGTCCCTTCTTAGAGAGGTTTAGGAAACAGAGAATGGTCTGCGGGTATCATTCTGTCTCCTGACAGAGCTTTCCTGACACAATACCTTTTTTCCATGTCAGAGAGTTGCTGTTGCATGCTTATCAGATACAGCAGGGGTCTTCAAACTTTCTAACCCGAGGGACAGTTTACTGTCCTTCAGGCTTTAGGGGGGCCGGACTGTGGCCTTTGGGAGTACAAAACATACCAGCATCAGTGGGAGTAAACAATACCCCATCACTGGTGTCAGTGGGAGGAATTGTGCCCCATCTTTAGTAGCAGTGGGAGGAAATGTGCCCCATTGTTGGTGTCATTGGGAGGAAATTGTGAACCATCGTTGGTGTCATTGTCAGGAATTGTGCCCCATTGTTTGTGTCATTGGGAGAAATTGTGCCCCATTATTGGTGTCATTGGGCCCCATTGTTGGTGGCAATGGAAGGAACTGTGCCCCATAATTGGTGTCATTAGGCCCCACTGTTAGTGTCATTGGGAGTAACTGTGCCCCTTCATTGGTGTCATTGAGTCCCATTGTTGGGTGTCATTGGGAGAAATTGCGCCCCTTCATTGGTATCATAAGGTCCCACTGTTGGTATCATTGGGAGTAACTGTGCCCCTTCATTGGTGTCATTGGGCCCCATTGTTGGGTGTCATTGATTGGGAGGAATTGTGCCCCTTCATTGATGTCATAGGGTCCCACTGTTGGTGTCATTGGGAGTAACTGTGCCCCTTCATTGGTGTCATTGGGCCCCATTGTTGGTGTCAATGGAATGAACTGTGCCCCATCATTGGTGTCATTGGGAGTAACTGTGCCCCTTCATTGGTGTCATTAGGTCCCATTGTTGTGTATCATTGGGAGTAACTGTGCCCCTTTATTGGTGTCATAGGGTCCCACTGTTGGTGGCATTGGGAGTAACTGTGCCCCTTCATTGGTGTCATTGAGCCCCATTGTTGGTAGCAATGGAAGGAACTGTGCCCCATCATTGGTGTCATTAGGCCCCACTGGTAGTGTCATTCGGAGTAACTGTGCCCCTTCATTGGTATCATTGGGTCCCATTCAGGGGCGTAACTATAGGGGGTGCAGCAGTCACGACCGCAACTGGGCCCTGTGATGCAGGGGGGCCCATGCAGCCCCCTCTACATATGGCCGGCAGCAGCATAGGCAGCTAGGGGTACCAGTGCACCATGCACACGGGTGGCTGGAGCTGGAGGGTGACTAGCAGAGCTCCATGCTCGACTATCGCACTGGCTGCTCTTTAGTTGTGCATTCCCCGCATGACCTGTGTCCTCAGCCAGCTCCTCAGAGTACCCCTCTCCTGCTCCATGCATTGCCGCTCAGTCCGATGTCTGTTCTCCCCAGCCAGAGTCCCCCCCCCCCCCCCCCGCGTCCGGCCCACACTGCACTGCATACTTCTCCCGGGTAAACAAACTTTAAGCACACAGATGCAGTACAGCCCTATGAGAGACGGCTCCCCGGAGGACACTGCAGGCTTGTTTGCCAGCCCCTGTCCTCCCCCGTCATACACAGGTGATGAAAGGTCTTTCTGGGAGATATGCTGATCGTCTGTCCAGCACACTGGATGGAGCCCAGGCCAACATGGATGAGTGCACGGCATACAGCTTGGTTATGGTGAGTGAGAGGACCCCATCCCCCACACACCATTACATACCCCCTCCATCTCCCCCTGGGGACAGGGACCCCTTCTCACGTGGGGACAGGGACCCCCACCTCCCCTGGGGACAGGGACCCCTTCTCACCTGGGGCAGTAACTTCATCTGCCCTGGAGAAGAGGACCTCATCTCTTCTGGGGACGGGGGCCCCATCCTGCCTAGGGACAGTCTCCCAATGGGGCACCTAAAAATGTAAAAAAGTAAAATAAAAAAAAACTACTGATACCAATGGTGGAACTACAGGGCTCACCGGACTCGGAGGGAAGGGCCCTGGCTGGGGTTCAGGGGGACTCTTCATGGTTTCTTGCATTGGGGCCCTGAAGGTTCTAGTTATGCCACTGGTCCCATTGTTGGGTGTCATTTGGAGGAATTGTGCCCCTTCATTGGTGTCATAGAGTCCCACTGTTGGTGTCATTGGGAGTAACTGTGCCCCTTCATTTGTGTCATTGGGCCCCATTGTTGGTGCCAATGGAAGGAACTGTGCCCCATCATTGGTGTCAATGGAAGGAACTGTGCCCCATCATTGGTGTTATTGGGTCCCATTGTTGGGTATCATAGGGAGGAATTGTGCCCCTTCATTGGTGAAATATGGGCCCCATTGTTGGTGTTAATGGGAGGAACTGTGCCCCATTGTTGATGCCATTAGTAAGAATTGTGCCCTTCATTGGTGTCAGTGAATAAAATAACACCCCAAAGGCTGGATAAAAGCAAGCAAAGTCCGGTCCCTGGGTCGCAGTTTGGAGACCACTGATATATGGTATATACTGTATAGAACGGTCAAGGTGTCACATTGGAAGTCGCAGGTCGTTTCTGATTGCAGCAAATCCTTGATGAATTCCGGAATACCTCTGTGATTTGTAAAAAACGTCATTGAATCAAATATTAATCCTTACATATGGAACCATACGGCTGGATCTGCCGCCACTCTGGTTCCTTGCCATGTCCCGGCGCAACGTTCACCACCTGAGCTGTCTCCCAGTTTTGCGGCGGTTGCGTCGTGGTCACAGCTGTGCAGTGAATCCGCGTTTTTTGCCGGGCAAGGCGGTAAAATGTCACAGAGCCGCATAGAAGCTTGTGAGCAGTAAGTTTGCCCGACACTTTGATGGATGCCGGCGACATTTGTGCCCGCGCGCCTCGGGGAAATCACTTGTAAATTATTGGCTAACAAAGACCGTCTGTACGACTTCCGACTCTTGGCCGGGTTGTGCAAAAATGAAACACGTCCTGGAAGAAGCAGATAAACCATTTAAATTCTGCGGCGGGGAATTGCGAGGCCGCGCCGCAGCCGGAAACGTTGCGCTGTATTCCTAACAAGAGCGCCGCAAGTGGAAATCATAAAAGGCTTTCATTTCATTATTTGCCCTTTTACTTTATTATTTGATATCATTCAGAGTTAAAAGACTTTCCTTTTGTTGAATATGGCAGCCCCTGGTCACATGATCGGTTCCCGGCGGATCGATCGTGTCGTTTTCATTGAAGATTTAAATGCAGGTAGAGCTACCTTAGATCTGGTCTCCGGCCTTCCCTTCGGTCTTGCACGGGTGTACTGGCTCTAGACAAGAATTAATGAAAATCCGTTTTAACGAATTTTTCCGAATATATTTGTAAATTCAAATATTTGTAAATTCGTAAATTTGAATACTCGCAAAGTCGTGAATTAAAAAATTCATCAATTCAGAATTTAAAAAATCTGAAATAATAACTAACCAATAATAACTTAACTATTACTATTAAATTACAGGTATTGGTATTTCCTTTCAAATGTGGCCGTTATCTAAACAAGTGAAACGTAACAAATTAATAATAATAAACAACAATATGAATAATGAAAACCTTTTATTGTTATTATTATTTTTTCATTCATTTCGTTCCATTTGTTTAGATTCAATTCGTTATTTTGGATAATTCGTAGGGGGATCTACTGTTGGGGGAAGGGTCTATTGTTGGCTGCTGGAGGGTCTTAATGCTGGCTGCTTGGAGATCTATTGTTGCTTTTAGGGGGTATTATTTTTCCTGGGGTCGACCTTTCCTTGCTAGGGGGTATTTAGTTGCAGGGCATCTATTGTTGCTGAGGGTCTCTGTTGGTGGGGGGGGGGGGGGGGGTCAGTTGTTGATGGTTGTAGAAGATCTTTTTCATTACTTTTCCTATTATCAATAACAAATTCCATATAACTTACTTGACACCACAAAATTATATTTGGATCTGTTTTCTCTAAAAGGGGCAGCACTGGGAGGTGGGTAGGGGGTAGAGCCAAGGGGCAGTGCTCAGAGGTGAGTAAGGGGGTGGAGGAGGTGAGAAAAAATAGCCCTGCCTTTAACACTTAAGTCTTGAAAGGATGAGAGCACCACAGTATCTTGTATAGTCCTTTGAAAGAGTTTATTTTGCAACAGCCTACGCGTTTCAGGGGGCTCAGCACTCCCCCTTCTTCAGGGCTAAAATAGATAGAATATGTAGGTGTCTGTATTGGAAAAGCCCCAGAAATGAGTTGGCTGTTGCAAAGTAAAATCTTTTAAAGGACTAGCTGGTGTGGTGCTCTCATCCTTTCAAATGCCCCTCCCCCACACAGGGGGAGGGGCATTTGGCTGTAGAAGATCTTTTTCACTGCTTTTCCTATTATCAATGACAAATTCCATATAACTTACTTGACACCACAAAATTATATTTGGATCTGTTTTCTCTAAAAGGGGCAGCGCTGGGAGGTGGGTAGGGGGTAGAGCCAAGGGGCAGTGCTCAGAGGTGAGTAAGGGGGTGGAGGAGGTGAGAAAAAATAGCCCTGCCTTTAACACTTAAGTCTTGAAAGGATGAGAGCACCACGGCATCTTGTATAGTCCTTTGAAAGAGTTTATTTTGCAACAGCCTACGCGTTTCAGGGGGCTCAGCACTCCCCCTTCTTCAGGGCTAAAATAGATAGAATATGTAGGTGTCTGAATTGGAAAAGCCCCAGAAATGAGTTGGCTGTTGCATAATAAAATCTTTTAAAGGACAAGCTGGTGTGGTGCTCTCATCCTTTCAAATGCCCCTCCCCCACACAGTTGCCAGTGAGCAGCCTCTAGGACCGCCAACCAACCGTCATGCTATAATGCATCTCCATAAGGTTCAGCACTCCTACATGACAAAGACTGTAGGTGCCTTTAACACTAAGGCAGGCCTTACTTAGCTCGAATCTCTGTTCAGCAGGAACCGGTCAGGATACTCACCGTGTGTGAGCAGGCTGAATGTACCAATTTGATTGATCGATCAATCAACTTGGGGACAACCAGCATACTGGGTTTTACCTTTGATTAATGCCGAGGCAAGGTCATCCAGTGCCCAAGGAAAATATGCCAAACTGCACCCCCCTCTCCCTTGGGGTTAGGGACAGAGCACCCCATCTCTGCAATCAACCATTGTGCCCAGGGCAGCCGTCCCTCCTGCCCAACCCTTGTCCCGGCCCTGCCTATGATTTATCGTTAGCTGCTGCTATAGCTGCTAGCAATAATCACTGTCTTCTCCAAACGGGGATGGCTTCCCCCTGCCCCCTCTTTCTGGAGAAGACCCCCGGCAGGAGGGATTCCCCTGTCAGCACTGTCTGTGTTGATGGGGTAATCAAGCTACCCATGGTTGCAGGAAAGAAATTTGCTCCATGTATGGCCAGCCTAAGACGAGCCATAGATGATGACTCAATTTTCTTTCCTGCTACCATTTGATTCCCCTATCAACACAGTCATTGTTGATCAGGGAATCCATCCCACAAGCGCTATTGTGTTTTTCCAGTGGGGGAGGGGGTGAGGGGAACCATCGCTGCTGGGAGAACGCAGTGATTATTGCTAGCTGCTATAACCACTGTGTCTGAAACCATGAAATCAGGCCAAGACAGAAGTACAGTTAAATCACACTTGTTTAATAATAAAAGTAAAAAGAGCAAAAGTAGTCAAAACATAGCCAAAGTTCAGTAACCGTAACGGATAGTCAGCCAAGCCAGAAGTCAGGGATCAATGTAGTGGAACAGCAAGCAGGATCTGGAGCCAGAAGGGATGTCGGCAAAGCCCGTCTTTAAACAGGAACGCAGGAGAATGTCTCTGTGATGTTGACCAAGGCGATGGCAGAGATCCTCTGGGCTGAACGGCTTAAGTAGGCAGGACTGATGAGCAGGATATCATCAACAGGTGAGTACCCGTGGAGAGATAGGAGCTGGCAATTAGCCGACAGCTGAGTGGCCAGCTCAGAGAAGGAAGGGCTGAGCCCAGCCCTGACACACTGGCAATAAATGCATGTAAAAATCTGACATGCTGGTTGTACCCAAGTTGATCCATCAATCAGCCTTCCTATAGAAGGTTTGAATCTTGGCCGGTCTCTGCTGAAGCGGCCGAAATTGGAACCATCTATGGCCGGCTTTAGTCTTAGGATATATCTAATTGCCTTGGGGGGGACCAGGGAAGTTTTTTCACCCATTCGGAGTGCATTGTCCATTCTTTATAAGAGTTTTCTCTCTTCCTCTGGATCAGCTGTGGGTACCGAGTTCTATTCCTTTTTTTAACCCTTTCCCGCCGAGCGTACGCAGATATGCGTACTCGGCTTCCGGGGGTTATACCGGGATGATGCCCGCACCTGCAGGCATCATCCCGGTACCGTTTTTTGCAGCAGGCGATTGGCTATCCAGGCATAACAACCGATGCGGCTAAAAGCCGCTCGGCTGTTATGCCGGAGGAGCGGGAGGGGATGTCCCCCCCTCCCGCCGCCTCTCGCCGCTGTTACCGGTGCTCCCGCTCGATCGGGAGCACCGATTCGCAATCCGACGCCTCCGGCTGCTGCGGAGGAACTGGAACAAAGCCGTAATCGGCTTCGTTCCAGTCTCCTCATCGTAAACACGGAAGCGACGTCATGACGTCACTTCCCGTTTACTCGGCTGCCAATGGCGCCGGTTTTAAAAAAATATCCGGTATTCAGAATCGCCATTTTCAGCGATCTGAATACATTGAAGTGTAAAGGAGGGGTGGGGGGTCTTTTAGACCCCCGATCCCTCCATAAAGAGGACCTGTCACCACCTATTACTGTCACAAGGGATGTTTACATTCCTTGTGACAGCAATAAAAGTGATCTTTTTTTTTTTTTTTTAAACAATTTAGTCATTTTAAAATAAATAAAATAAATAATAATAAAAAAATTTTTTTTAAAGCGCCCGCCGTCCCCGCGAGCTCGCAAAGCAAAGAAAACGCATACGGAAGTCGCGCCCGCGTATGTAAACGGTGTTCAAATCACACATGTGAGGTATCGCCGCGATCGTCAGAGCGAGAGCAATAATTCTAGCACTAGACCTCCTCTGTAACGCTAACCTGGTAACCGTAAAAAATTTTTTAAAGCGTCGCCTATTGAGATTTTTAGGTACCGTACTTTGTCGTCAATCTACAAGTGCGCGCAATTATAAAGTGTGATATGTTTGGTATCTATTTACTCGGCGTAACATTATCTTTCACATTACACAAAAAAATTGGGCTAATTTTGCTGTTTTGTTTTTTTTTTATTCATGAAAGTGTCCCTTTTCCAAAAAAGTTGCGTTTAAAACACCACTGCGCAAATACCGTGTGACATAAAATATTGCAACAATCGCCGTTTTATTCTCTAGAGTCTCTGCTAAAAAAATATATATAATGTTTGGGGGTTCCAAGTAATTTTCTAGCAAAAAATATGGATTTTAACTTGTAAACACCAAATTCCAAAAATAGGCTTAGTCATGAAAGGGTTAATATCGGTTGAACTCAATGGACTTTCTTCAGTCGGAGTAACAATGTAAAGATATTTGTCTATATCCGTATCTCTGGTTCTATCCACCTGTCACTCCCCCCGTCTCTTTTGAGTCAAAATGGAAAAAATACGACCCCCTCTCCTTGCTTCTTCTTGTAGAATCTCTTGTTTGGTGTCCATGTCCATCCTCCAAGAGTATGCGTTCACCTCTTGAGAGCAGATGGCTTCATCTTAGCTTTCCATCCTCCCACCTTGGCGCAACTTCCCGCCTCGCTTTTCCTGGACAGGCCGGCTCGCTGACTCGTCCTTCTCTCTTGTCTTGCAGCTTCTTTGAACTGGAGAGCAGCGGTTTAAGGGATGAAATCAGATACCACTACAGATATAATGGAAAGTCGAGGACGGAAGCTTTCCCCTACCGTCTGGCGGATGGACAGTGGCACAAAGTGGCTTTGACAGTCAGCGCCTCTCATATCTTGCTTCACGTCGACTGCAACAAGTAAGTTACTGGGTTTATGGTTGTTCGGTGTTGTAGATTTAAGGTATACATTATTTTTTCTGTCTATTTTTTTGTTGAACTTTGAACTTTGAACAAAAATTCCAAATTTGACTAACCCAGCCAAGATTCCATGGAACCCTACAGTTCCTCCAGATCTGCCTGTCTCAACCTTCTTCAACACAGAGGAACCCTTGAAATAGTTCTCCAGTCTCGGGGGAAGCCCTGCTAAAAATGAGAAATCTACAACTCATGATACATTAGTGTGATGGTCAGTGGGAAGAATGGTCCTTACATTTGTGGTCATTGGGAAGATCAATGGTGTCGGTGGGAACTTATCCAAGAGGCAGAAATGGTCCAATGCTGAAGGAACCCCTACAACCTCTGGAGGAACCCCAGGGTTCCACGGGACCCTGGTTGAGAATCACTGCTCCAGAGGTTGCTTGGGGTTCCTTGAGAAATGAATGCCTCTCGGATAAGTAACCGCTAGCAATGGACTTTCCGCATTCCATTAAATATTAAAATAGAACTAAAGTCAAAACTTTTAAGTTTTCTGCTAAAAAAAAAAAAAAGTAAACTTTTTTTTAATTTTGGTTAGTGTAAGGCCGCGTACACACGGGCGGACTGTCCGTCCAACTAAGTCCGTCAGACAATCCGACAGACAGTCCGTCCTACTTTTGAATGAACGGACTTGACCACACACGACGAACAGACAGTCCGCTGAAAGCTTGCGCGATGACGTGTACGGCACGTACGACGGGACTAGAAATACGACGTCCAATACACAGCAATGCAACCTTCGGCCGTGTAAATCCTTTCTGAGCATGCGCCATACTTAGTCCGTCCAACTTGCCTACTCACGAGCGGACTGTCCGCTGAAACCAAAGTTGGACGGACAATATTACGGAAATTCCGAAAGACTTAGTCCGCCAGACTGTCCGCTGAAAAAGTCCGCTGAAGCCCACACACGAGCGGATTTTCCGCTGAAACACGTTTCAGCGGACCAAGTCCGTCAGACAGTCCGCCCGTGTGTACGCGGCCTAAGGCTTGGTTCACACAGGGGCGACTTGTCCAGGTGACTTCGCCGCCTGACAAGTCGCGCTCCGTTCTGTACTATGGAACCGTTCTAATAGGAGCGACTCAAGTCGCTCCGACTTAGAAAAAAGGTTCCTGTACTATTTTTGGGGCGACTTCAGGCGACTTGCATTGACTTCTATACAGAAGTCGTTTTTCAAGTCGCCGCTAATCGTGTGCAGGTCGCGGCGCTGCAAGTCGTGCCGCCCCTGTGTGAACCGAGCCTAAGGGAATGTTATACTTCCTTTCAGTTTTTTTTCTTTTTATGTCATCTGTGTCCCTTTGGGGAGATTTCCCTTTACTTCCTGTCCCATAGCCAAACAGGAGGTGAGAAAAAATCCCACTAAAGCAGGGCCCTCAAACTGGTGGCCCTCCAGCTGTTGCAAAACTACAACTCCCATCATGCCTCTGCCTGGGAGAGCCATACTTGTAACTGTCAGCCTTGCAATGCCTCATGGGACTTGTAGTTATTCAAACGGCTGGAGGGCCGCCAGTTTGAGACCCCTGATCTAAAGTGAGAACATTTCTGGTTGTCATCAAAATGAATGTCCCCATAGGAAGATTTCCCCTTTACTACTATTCTGGGGACAACCCAAAATGTGTCATTTTCTTTCACTTTGATAAACAGGACAAATAGAGAGGGTGACTCTCCCTACCAGGGGACACAGATGACAAGAAAAAACTGTCAGGGGTTCTAATCCTTTTCTACTCCATCCAAAATGGAATAAAACAAGTTTTGTCTTTAGTTATACTTTAAATACATTTTGGTTGGAGTAAGGTTTGAAATGTGAACAAATGAATTCAGAGTTGGAGACCTATGTGAATCATTTTACCTGCCAAATTCTATTTTGTCATTCTGTGCAGCCAGTCTTGTTATTCAGGCACCCCCCTCCCACCCACAGGGGTGTGACCTGACCTTCCTTCATTGTGGTTACAGTATATAGCGTGGTCAGTGACCCGCCCCCAGCCTTCTGGCCGAGCCATGATGGAGCATCCCTACTACTTACTGAAAGAGCATCACGACTACTTACTGAAATAGTATCACTACTACGTTACTAAAAGAGTATTAATACTACTTCCTGAAAGAGTATCACTACTACTTACTCTTTTAGTAAAGTAGTAGTGATACTCTTTCAGAAAGTAGTAATGATAAACTTTTAGTAAAGTAGTAGTGATACTCTTTCAGAAAGTAGTAATGATAAACTTTTAGTAAAGTAGTAGTGATACTCTTTCAGTAAGTAGTAATACTCTTTCAGTAAGTAGTAATAATACTCTTTTAGTAAAGTAGTAGGTGTGATACTATTTCAGTAAGTAGTAATAATACTTTTTTAGTAAAGTAGTAGTGATACTCTTTCAGAAAGTAGTAATGATAAACTTTTAGTAAAGTAGTAGTGATACTCTTTCAGAAAGTAGTAATGATGTACTTTTAGTAAAGTAGTAGTGATGCACCTTTAGTAAAGTAGTAGTGATACTCTTTCATTAAGTAGTAGTGATGCTCTTTCAGTAAAATGGCAGAGATACGTTTTCATTAAGTAGTAGTAATACTAAAAGAGTATCATTGCTACTTTACTAAAGAAGTATCCTTCTTACTTACTGAAAGAATATCACTACTACTTACTGAAAGAGTATCACTACTACTTTACTAGAAGAGTAAGTAGTAGTGATACTCTTTTAGTAAAGTAGTAGTAATACTCTTTCAGTAAGTAGTAATAATACTCTTTTAGTAAAGTAGTAGGTGTGATACTATTTCAGTAAGTAGTAATAATACTTTTTTAGTAAAGTAGTAGTGATACTATTTCAGTAAGTAGTCATAATACTTTTTTAGTAAAGTAGTAGTGATACTTTTTCAGTAAGTAGTAATAATACTCTTTTAGTAAAGTAGTAGGTGTGATACTATTTCAGTAAGTAGTAATAATACTTTTTTAGTAAAGTAGTAGTGATACTCTTTCAGAAAGTAGTAATGATAAACTTTTAGTAAAGTAGTAGTGATACTCTTTCAGAAAGTAGTAATGATGCACTTTTAGTAAAGTAGTAGTGATGCACTTTTAGTAAAGTAGTAGTGATACTCTTTCATTAAGTAGTAGTGATGCTCTTTCAGTAAAATGGCAGAGATACGTTTTCATTAAGTAGTAGTAATACTAAAAGAGTATCATTGCTACTTTACTAAAGAAGTATCCTTCTTACTTACTGAAAGAATATCACTACTACTTACTGAAAGAGTATCACTACTACTTTACTAGAAGAGTAAGTAGTAGTGATACTCTTTTAGTAAAGTAGTAGTAATACTCTTTCAGTAAGTAGTAATAATACTCTTTTAGTAAAGTAGTAGGTGTGATACTATTTCAGTAAGTAGTAATAATACTTTTTTAGTAAAGTAGTAGTGATACTATTTCAGTAAGTAGTCATAATACTTTTTTAGTAAAGTAGTAGTGATACTTTTTCAGTAAGTAGTAATAATACTCTTTTAGTAAAGTAGTAGGTGTGATACTATTTCAGTAAGTAGTAATAATACTTTTTTAGTAAAGTAGTAGTGATACTCTTTCAGAAAGTAGTAATGATAAACTTTTAGTAAAGTAGTAGTGATACTCTTTCAGAAAGTAGTAATGATGTACTTTTAGTAAAGTAGTAGTGATGCACCTTTAGTAAAGTAGTAGTGATACTCTTTCATTAAGTAGTAGTGATGCTCTTTCAGTAAAATGGCAGAGATACGTTTTCATTAAGTAGTAGTAATACTAAAAGAGTATCATTGCTACTTTACTAAAGAAGTATCCTTCTTACTTACTGAAAGAATATCACTACTACTTACTGAAAGAGTATCACTACTACTTTACTAGAAGAGTAAGTAGTAGTGATACTCTTTTAGTAAAGTAGTAGTAATACTCTTTCAGTAAGTAGTAATAATACTCTTTTAGTAAAGTAGTAGGTGTGATACTATTTCAGTAAGTAGTAATAATACTTTTTTAGTAAAGTAGTAGTGATACTATTTCAGTAAGTAGTCATAATACTTTTTTAGTAAAGTAGTAGTGATACTTTTTCAGTAAGTAGTAATAATACTCTTTTAGTAAAGTAGTAGGTGTGATACTATTTCAGTAAGTAGTAATAATACTTTTTTAGTAAAGTAGTAGTGATACTCTTTCAGAAAGTAGTAATGATAAACTTTTAGTAAAGTAGTAGTGATACTCTTTCAGAAAGTAGTAATGATGCACTTTTAGTAAAGTAGTAGTGATGCACTTTTAGTAAAGTAGTAGTGATACTCTTTCATTAAGTAGTAGTGATGCTCTTTCAGTAAAATGGCAGAGATACATTTTCATTAAGTAGTAGTAATACTAAAAGAGTATCATTGCTACTTTACTAAAGAAGTATCCTTCTTACTTACTGAAAGAATATCACTACTACTTACTGAAAGAGTATCACTACTACTTTACTAGAAGAGTAAGTAGTAGTGATACTCTTTTAGTAAAGTAGTAGTAATACTCTTTCAGTAAGTAGTAATAATACTCTTTTAGTAAAGTAGTAGGTGTGATACTATTTCAGTAAGTAGTAATAATACTTTTTTAGTAAAGTAGTAGTGATACTATTTCAGTAAGTAGTCATAATACTTTTTTAGTAAAGTAGTAGTGATACTTTTTCAGTAAGTAGTAATAATACTCTTTTAGTAAAGTAGTAGGTGTGATACTATTTCAGTAAGTAGTAATAATACTTTTTTAGTAAAGTAGTAGTGATACTCTTTCAGAAAGTAGTAATGATAAACTTTTAGTAAAGTAGTAGTGATACTCTTTCAGAAAGTAGTAATGATGCACTTTTAGTAAAGTAGTAGTGATGCACCTTTAGTAAAGTAGTAGTGATACTCTTTCATTAAGTAGTAGTGATGCTCTTTCAGTAAAATGGCAGAGATACGTTTTCATTAAGTAGTAGTAATACTAAAAGAGTATCATTGCTACTTTACTAAAGAAGTATCCTTCTTACTTACTGAAAGAATATCACTACTACTTACTGAAAGAGTATCACTACTACTTTACTAGAAGAGTAAGTAGTAGTGATACTCTTTTAGTAAAGTAGTAGTAATACTCTTTCAGTAAGTAGTAATAATACTCTTTTAGTAAAGTAGTAGGTGTGATACTATTTCAGTAAGTAGTAATAATACTTTTTTAGTAAAGTAGTAGTGATACTATTTCAGTAAGTAGTCATAATACTTTTTTAGTAAAGTAGTAGTGATACTTTTTCAGTAAGTAGTAATAATACTCTTTTAGTAAAGTAGTAGGTGTGATACTATTTCAGTAAGTAGTAATAATACTTTTTTAGTAAAGTAGTAGTGATACTCTTTCAGAAAGTAGTAATGATAAACTTTTAGTAAAGTAGTAGTGATACTCTTTCAGAAAGTAGTAATGATGCACTTTTAGTAAAGTAGTAGTGATGCACTTTTAGTAAAGTAGTAGTGATACTCTTTCATTAAGTAGTAGTGATGCTCTTTCAGTAAAATGGCAGAGATACGTTTTCATTAAGTAGTAGTAATACTAAAAGAGTATCATTGCTACTTTACTAAAGAAGTATCCTTCTTACTTACTGAAAGAATATCACTACTACTTACTGAAAGAGTATCACTACTACTTTACTAGAAGAGTAAGTCGTAGTGATACTCTTTTAGTAAAGTAGTAGTAATACTCTTTCAGTAAGTAGTAATAATACTCTTTTAGTAAAGTAGTAGGTGTGATACTATTTCCGTAAATAGTAATAATACTTTTTTAGTAAAGTAGTAGTGATACTATTTCAGTAAGTAGTCATAATACTTTTTTAGTAAAGTAGTAGTGATACTTTTTCAGTAAGTAGTAATAATACTCTTTTAGTAAAGCAGTAGGTGTGATACTATTTAAGTAAGTAGTAATAATACTTTTTTAGTAAAGAAGTAGTGATACTTTTTCAGTAAGTAGTCGTGATGCTCTTTCAGTAAAATAGTAGTGATACTCTCTCATTAAGTAGTAATAATACTCTTTTAGTAAAGTAGTAATGATACTTTTTCAGTAAGCAGTCCTGATGCTCTTTCAGTAAAATAGTAGTGATACTATTTCAGTAAGTAGCAATAATACTCTTTTAGTAAAGTAGTAGTGATACTATTTCTGTAAAATAGTAGTGATACTCTTTCATTAAGTAGTAGTGATACTAAAAGATTATCACTACTACTTTACTAAAGGAGTATCCCTCTCAATTTCTGGAAGAGTATTCTTATTACTTACTGAAAGAGTATCACTACTACTTTACTAAAAGAGTAAGTGTGTGTAAAGGCGTCCCAATACTTTTGTTAATATAGTGTATATAAAAAAAGGGCAGTCTCGAAGGACCACGTGGTCTTTTTTCTGCATTCACTCTTCTATCTTTCTACTTACTGAGCACGCCTCTTCTTTCAGCAAGCTCCCAGTGTTACTTTGAAGTATCCTATTGGACCGTTTATGAACCAAATAGTACAGAGCTGCATTGTCCTTGTGTTGGCAGCTTCTCTAAAGCTTGTTTATGTCTCCATCCAAAATGAAGTTAACGTTTTTGGAGAATTCTTTCTCGAAAAACACAATTTTTAGAGCGTTTTAGAAGACATGCCTTTGGTGGAGCTCAGTCTGGTGTCAGATGTTTGCAGGAGGATACCAAAGTCAAACCTTACCAGCTCACTCGGCATTCAGGGAAACGCGATTGAATGATCAGCGCAAACGTCTTTCCTAATGGGGAGCCGCCATGCTGAGCTCGTCTGGGAAGGAAACTTGCCCGCTGTATCCTTTCAGGTGGTTTTCAAACTGCAGATAATAAACCTTAAAAAAAAACAGAGAAGAAAAGGCTTTTCATAAACCGAGGAGGTTGCACGGTGCATTGAAGGCTGGAAAATAAAATAAAACCTCTGGCTGCGTTCCTACGGGTGCTCCATCTTCGGCTATAATCCTTATTTGTCCTCTTTAAAGGAGAAATAAAACACAAAAAATAAAAAGATACAATGTAAAAAAATGGCATAAAAAAGATACAATGTAAAAAAATGCCATAAAATAAAAAGATACAATGTTTGTATCATTGCTAAACAAGCCATTCCGTTATTTAACCACTTGCTGGTTGAAAAAAAACAACATTTTTCACATGCATGCTAAAATCAGCATTTTTTATTTATTTTTTTGCTAGAAAAAGACTGTGGCCCCTCCAACATGATATATATATATATATATATATATATATTTACGTAGAGGCTCTTCAGGTCTGGTATGGATTTTAAGGGGGATTCCACACACCAAAAAGCATGAGGTTTCCCTAAAAATCCACACCAGACCCTTAATCTGAGCATGCTTCTTGGCTGGCCTGGAGATGGGGGGGGCGAGCATGCACCTACCCCCACCCCCCCCCCAATACATTATCAGGTAACATGCCCTCAATATGGGAGGGGGGGGTGCCATGTTGATGAGGACAAGGGCTTCATCCCCACAACCCTTGCTCAGTGGTTGTGGAGGTCTGCTGGCAGGGGACTTTTTGGAATATAGAAGCCCCATTTAAAAATACGGTAGCCCACGGATACCGCCCTCCCTCCACGTGAATGAGTATGGGGTAAATAGGACCCCTACTCAGTCACAGGAAAGAAAAAAAAAAAACAGATGTCATCCAGAAAAATGGACACCTGAACGTTTGACAATCCCCCAAAAGTGAGATAAAAGGAGAACAATGTTGGGACTTTATATGAGACCTTGGACATCCCGTACAAAGGTCTCCATCCCTAATCTATAAATGCACAAGGGGGGAAAAAGCTGGGGGACATGGGGGACAAGGGGACTTTATATGAAATGCAACACTCAGGGTTGGCTGAGACATTAATTATAGTATAAATAATGTTCTGAGGTGACAATAATGGGCATAAAGCAATAATTCATTGAGTATTTAATTGAAATCAATAGGTAAGCTATACAATAAGAAATAATTGATACAAATACAATATATTAATATATAATTAATTAAATCAATAGTATAATAAATAAAATATGATTAGTATAATATCTCGCAATATAATTTTATATCATACAATATATCAAAATAATAATAATAATAAGTATAATAGCATAATAAATAATATATCACATAGTAAAAATAAATAGCAGCAGTACACCCAAAATCGACACGACCATGATGAACATATTGTAATAAAAAATAAAAAAATAATAAATAAATCAATGTCTCCGCCCCTTTAATAGAGCCCATGGTATAAACTATGGATACTGTGATATAGCAGCAAGGGTAAAAGCTCGACGCGTTTCGTGGACTTATATCCACTCATCAGGAGCAGCTGGTTGGGAATATCTACAATGAATTATATGCAAAAAGTTAATTATGGTTTAAAATCAATTGATACAGGAAAAAGAGGGAGCAACACCTATGATCCTAGCCCTCTTACCTGTAGTAATATAATGTGATGGTAGAAACAGGTAAAAAATAATAAGTAGTAATTGGGATTAAATATATATGGGGGGATGATAAACCATTGTCCACCAAAAGTACTCTTTGTTGTAAATCTATTGTCAATCGCAATGCTCACCGCCGTTGAATAGTGATGGACGAACTTCCGACGGGACGTTTCGCGAACGCGAAACGCGAACGGACACAAACGTTCGCGAAAACGACCGTTCGCCGCGGGCTCCATTGACTTCAATGGGAGGCGAATTTCGCAAACCTTTAGGTCGAATTTGCGGCCACGGGGTAATTATTAGGGGGTAGCACGTAGTCCCACCACCTGGACAATAGCATAATACATGTATGAGGTGAATTTGGGATCGATAACTACAAGCATTTTTTTTTTATTTGGGAAATTGTTCTGACAATTCAGGACTATGGAGCTAATGAAGGCAATGGAGGAGAGGGAAGGTCAGGGACCAGGGTAGGCAAACAAGAGGGTGCAGGAGATACAGAGCACTGACAGCAGCACCGTAATACAGAGCACTGACATCAGCACCGTGACATACAGCGCTGACAGCAGCTCCGTGACATACAGCGCTGACAGCAGCTCCGTGACATACAGCGCTGACAGCAGCTCCGTGACATACAGCGCTGACAGCAGCTCCGTGACATACAGCGCTGACAGCAGCTCCGTGACATACAGCGCTGACAGCAGCACCGTGACATACAGCGCTGACAGCAGCTCCGTGACATACAGCGCTGACAGCAGCTCCGTGACATACAGCGCTGACAGCAGCTCCGTGACATACAGCACTGACAGCAGCTCCGTGACATACAGCGCTGACAGCAGCTCCGTGACATACAGCGCTGACAGCAGCACCGTGACATACAGCGCTGACAGCAGCTCCGTGACATACAGCGCTGACAGCAGCTCCGTGACATACAGCGCTGACAGCAGCTCCGTGACATACAGCGCTGACAGCAGCTCCGTGACATACAGCGCTGACAGCAGCTCCGTGACATACAGCGCTGACAGCAGCTCCGTGACATACAGCGCTGACAGCAGCTCCGTGACATACAGCGCTGACAGCAGCTCCGTGACATACAGCGCTGACAGCAGCTCCGTTACATACAGCGCTGACAGCAGCTCCGTGACATACAGCGCTGACAGCAGCACCGTAAGCAGCCCCAGGAGGAAGTCAGCACAGCACAGGGATGGTGTGATCCCCTCATAATAAGAACCCCCAGGAGGAAGTCAGCACAGCACAGGGATGGTGGGAGCCCCTCATAATAAGAACACCCAGGAGGAAGTCAGCACAGCACAGGGATGGTGGGAACCCCTCATAATAAGCAGCCCCAGTAGAAATATGACACCGCTCAACCTCTTCAAAGAGGAGGGTAGGGGCATATAGTACGGTGTGCTTTTTTGGGTCAGGGAAGTGAGCCAAATGAATTAAGAAGGTCTGTGTGCTTGATTCCAAAAATTGTTTATAGACATATACATGGTCTACTGATCACATGTGTTGAATTCCTCCGAGATCCATGCCTCATTCATTTTTAGAAATGTGAGGTAGTTAACACTGTGGTGAGCTAGGCGAGTACGCTTATCGGTCACAATCCCCCCTGCTGCGCTGAACGTCCTTTCGGACAGGACACTGGATGAGGGGCAAGCCAACAGTTCGATTGCAAATTGGGCAAGCTCTGGCCAGAGGTCAAGCCTGCCCACCCAGTAGTCTAGGGGTTCATCACTCCTCAGAGCGTCCACATCGGCCGTTAACCCAATGTAGTCGGACACCTGACGGTCTAGGCGTTCCCTGATGCTGGATCCGGATGACACCTGTCGATGGGTCGGCTGAAAGAATGACCTCATATCCGAAGTCACCAACACATCTTCAAACCGGCCTCTTCTTGCAGGCGCTGTTGGATTGGTACCCGCAAATCCTTCTCTGGGAGTGGGAATTGCTCCTCTGCCAGCGCACGCAAAAGCAGAATGCAGCATTTCTCGAAGCAAGGCCTGGAAGTGCTGCATTCTGACAGCCCTCTGCGACGGCGGTAACATTTCCGCCATTTTGTGTTTGTACCGGGGGTCTAAGTACGTTGCCACCCAGTACTGGTCCTTGACCCTCATGCTTTTTATACGGGGGTCCCTATTAAAACACTGGAGCATGAAGGCCCCCATTTGCACTAAAGTGGAAGCGGTGTGGTGGCCTGGCTCCTGCTCATCATCCAGGATAATGTCGTCCTCTTCATTCTCCTCTCCCCATCCTCGCACAACAGGGATCCCAGAAAGGTTTAAAGCATGCTCTTCTTGCTCCTGCTCATCCGCCCCGGCACCATCCTCCTCTGACTCCTCATCAGACTCCTGTTGTTGACTTGTCTCAGATAGAGTAGCCCCCCCTGGGAATTCATCCAGCATTGCGACTTCCTCATCTTCCCGCTCCTGCTCCTCCACAGCCTGATCAATGACACGACGCAATGCACGCTCCAGAAAGAAGGCATAAGGTACCATGTCACTGATGGCGCCATGGCTGCGACTGACCAGTTTGGTGATCTCCTCAAATGGCCGCAGAAGTCTGCATGTGTCGCGCATGAGCAGCCACTGGCGCGGTGAAAAAAAACCCAGCTCCCCAGAACCGTTTCTTTCGCAGAGTTCATACAGGTAGACGTTAACTGCACGTTTCTGCTGGAGCAGCCTATCAAGCATATAGAAGGTTGAGTTCCATCGCGTCGGGCAATCGCAAATAAGACGTCTGACCGGCAGATGGTGTCGCCGCTGAATGTCAGCAAGGCGAGCCATGGCCGTGTAAGATCTTCTGAAATGGGCCGAGATTTTCCTTGCCTGCCGCAAGATGTCCTGGACCCCAGGGTATTTGACAAGGAATCGCTGCACGACCAAGTTTAAGACGTGTGCCATGCACGGCACGTGCGTGATTTTGCCCTGTTTCAATGCGCTAAGCAGATTGGCACCGTTGTCACACACCACTTTACCAACTGTCAAATTGAGCGGTGTTAGCCACTCATCTGCCTGTGAACGCAAAGCTGAAAGGAGTGCCGGGCCAGTGTGGCTCTTTGCTTCCAGGCACAACAGACGCAGCACGGCATGGCAACGTCTCACCTGGCATGTGGAATAGGTTCTGGGGAGCTTGGGCGGTGCAGTGGAAGAGACGCTAGCAGCGGAAAAGGAGGAGGCAGCTGAGGAGGAGAGGGAGGAGGATGGAGTAGGAGGAGGAGAAGAAGAGTCAGGCCTGCATGCAATCCGTGGCGGTAAAACCAAATCTACACGGGTGCCACGGGTTACATGCTTGACGGCCGTCAGAAGGTTCACCCAGTGGGCAGTAAAACTGATATACCTTCCCTGCCCGTGTTTGCTAGACCACGTGTCTGTGGTCAGATGTATCTTGGCACCGACACTGTGTGCCAGAGATACATTCACTTGCCGCTGAACATGGCCATATAGCTCTGGGATGCCCTTCTCTGAGAAATACTTCCTTCCTGGGACCTTCCATTGTGGTGTTCCAATGGCCACAAATTTGCGAAAGGCCTCCGAGTCCACCAGTTTATATGGCAGTAGTTGGCGGGCTATGAGTTCTGACAAGCCAGCCGCCAACCGTTGGGCAAGAGGGTTATCCGGCGTCATCATTTTTTTACGCTCAAACATTAGGCCCACGGAAGCCTGCCTTTTTGCAGAAAAATGTGAGCTTGGCGTGATGGAAGGTGGAGTGGAGGACAATTGTGAGGAGAGAGGAGAAGGAGAAGTAGAAGACGAGGCTGGACGGTGAGAGCCTGCAGTGTGGCTTTGTGTGTTCCGTTGCTCCCACTGGGCTCGGTGATGGCTGCTCATGTGCCTTCTTAAGGCGGTCGTCCCTAGGTGAGTATTGGGCTTACCGCGACTAACGCGTTGACTGCAAAGATTGCAGATGGCAACGCTATTGTCAGCAGCGGACACGTTAAAAAAAGCCCACACTGCGGAGCCATGTGCCGGTGTCCTGGGAGCGCCAGATGTGACCGTACATGGTCGATGACTCGCTCCTGATACATTTGCAGTCTGCTTTGTCCCTGCTGTGCAATGTAAGTCATTGCTGCTTCTCCTCCCTATCTGCTGGTCCATATCTCCCTCTGAACTCCCCTCCTCTTCCTCTCTTGTGGGCACCCACGTGACATCACTAGACACGTCATCATCAACGTCACCTTCCCCACCGCTATAAGTAGAGTAGGCAGCAACACCGGGGACCAACCTCCTCCTTGGGCTGATCTGGGTACTGGCGTCAGACTGCTGAGTAGCGCTTGTTGCTACCTCCTCTTCCTGATCCAATACCAAGAGTGGCTGCGCATCAGAAATGTCCTCTTGATATGGATCGGAAAATAATTCCAGTGACTCAAGCGGAAGGTATGTGGTGGTGGTGGTGGTGGTCGTGTTGTTGGTGGTAGTGTCTTTGGGGGTGCACATAGCAGAGAGTGAAGAAGAGGGTGCAGATCGAGAGGATGAGGAGGGTGCAGAAGAGTAAGGCTGAGCGAGCCACTCAACCAAGTCTGGTGCATCCTTTAAAGTAATTGAACGCACCTTCTGCAACTTCCCACTTTGGCTCAAGCCTGTTGCTCCTGCCCTACCCCTACCACCCCTGCGGAAGGGCCTGCCTCTTCCTCTGCATGTCATTTTTTAAATGACCCTGTGACAAAACTCTTAGTCCCTATACCGCTGAAGGACTGCTGCAGTATAGGTGAGCGGTCAGCAGTGGTGCACGTCAACCCTATCTATTGTGGACCTATAGCGGTCCTTACAGAACAGCAGACTGTACCGCACTCAAGCCTATGTACCGTAGCACCCTATACCAAGTTACCAGTCCTTATAAGAACTTTTGTGGACCAAGCAGGTTGTGTATTAGTGTTTAGCAGACTGTACGTCAGTCCCTATACCGCTGAAGGACTGCTGCAGTATAGGGCAGCGGTCAGCAGTGGTGCACGTCAACCCTATCTATTGTGGACCGATAGCGGTCCTTACAGAACAGCAGACTGTACCGCACTCAAGCCTATGTACCGTAGCACCCTATACCAAGTTACCAGTCCTTATAAGAACTTTTGTGGACCAAGCAGGTTGTGTATTAGTGTTTAGCAGACTGTACGTCAGTCCCTATACCGCTGAAGGACTGCTGCAGTATAGGGCAGCGGTCAGCAGTGGTGCACGTCAACCCTATCTATTGTGGACCGATAGCGGTCCTTACAGAACAGCAGACTGTACCGCACTCAAGCCTATGTACCGTAGCACCCTATACCAAGTTACCAGTCCTTATAAGAACTTTTGTGGAACAAGCAGGTTGTGTGTTAGTGATTAGCAGACTGTACGTCAGTCCCTATACCGCTGAAGGACTGCTGCAGTATAGGTGAGCGGTCAGCAGTGGTGCACGTCAACCCTATCTATTGTGGACCGATAGCGGTCCTTACAGAACAGCAGACTGTACCGCACTCAAGCCTATGTACCGTAGCACCCTATACCAAGTTACCAGTCCTTATAAGAACTTTTGTGGACCAAGCAGGTTGTGTATTAGTGTTTAGCAGACTGTACGTCAGTCCCTATACCGCTGAAGGACTGCTGCAGTATAGGGCAGCGGTCAGCAGTGGTGCACGTCAACCCTATCTATTGTGGACCGATAGCGGTCCTTACAGAACAGCAGACTGTACCGCACTCAAGCCTATGTACCGTAGCACCCTATACCAAGTTACCAGTCCTTATAAGAACTTTTGTGGACCAAGCAGGTTGTGTATTAGTGTTTAGCAGACTGTACGTCAGTCCCTATACCGCTGAAGGACTGCTGCAGTATAGGGCAGCGGTCAGCAGTGGTGCACGTCAACCCTATCTATTGTGGACCGATAGCGGTCCTTACAGAACAGCAGACTGTACCGCACTCAAGCCTATGTACCGTAGCACCCTATACCAAGTTACCAGTCCTTATAAGAACTTTTGTGGACCAAGCAGGTTGTGTATTAGTGTTTAGCAGACTGTACGTCAGTCCCTATACCGCTGAAGGACTGCTGCAGTATAGGGCAGCGGTCAGCAGTGGTGCACGTCAACCCTATCTATTGTGGACCGATAGCGGTCCTTACAGAACAGCAGACTGTACCGCACTCAAGCCTATGTACCGTAGCACCCTATACCAAGTTACCAGTCCTTATAAGAACTTTTGTGGAACAAGCAGGTTGTGTGTTAGTGATTAGCAGACTGTACGTCAGTCCCTATACCAATGAAGGACTGCTGCAGTATAGGGCAGCGGTCAGCAGTAGTGCACGGCAACCCTATGTATTGTGGACCGATAGCGGTCCTTACAGAACAGCAGACTGTACTGCACTCAGGCCTATGTACCGTAGCACCCTATACCAAGTTACCAGTCCTTATAAAAACTTTTGTGGACCAAGCAGGTTGTGTGTTAGTGTTTAGCAGACTGTGCGTCAGTCCCTATACCGCTGAAGGACTGCTGCAGTATAGGGCAGCGGTCAGCAGTAGTGCACGGCAACCCTATGTATTGTGGACCGATAGCGGTCCTTACAGAACAGCAGACTGTAACGCACTCAGGCCTATGTACCGTAGCACCCTATACCAAGTTACCAGTCCTTATAAGAACTTTTGTGGACCAAGCAGGTTGTGTGTTAGTGATTAGCAGACTGTACGTCAGTCCCTATACCAATGAAGGACTGCTGCAGTATAGGGCAGCGGTCAGCAGTAGTGCACGGCAACCCTATGTATTGTGGACCGATAGCGGTCCTTACAGAACAGCAGACTGTACCGCACCCAAGCCTATGTACCGTAGCACCCTAGACAGACCAAGTTACCAGTCCTGATAAAGAGCTTTGTGGAACAAGTGAGTTGTGAATGATTAGCAGACTGCAGCAGAAGGGCAGCAGTCAAGTATAATATTCTTTCTATATTTGGAAGAAAGAATATTATACGTGTACAAGCCTATTACCGTACCACTGATACCAGTCCTGAAAAGAACCTTTGTGGAACTAATAGTAACAGCAAGTCTTTAAAATTATCCTCACTGCCTGACACACTGCTTCCTGCCTGTCCCTATACAAATTGGCAAAAAAGAGTAGGCTGGAACGATTAGCTGGAACAGCTCTTTTGTGGACCTGATAGTAACAGCTAATGATGATGATGATGATGATGATGAAGAAAGACTAATCTGGCTGAGCTGTCCCTAAAATAGCAGCATACAGCGCTCTGTCCCTTTATCTAAACTGACAAAAGAAACTCAGGCTGCTGACCTAACACCTATACCAGTCCTGAAAAGAACTTTTGTGTACCAAATAGCTAGCGTTTTCTCTGTCCCTACTCCACACAGGATCCTTTCCCTACAGTGACAGAAGAAAGAATGTAAAATGGCCACCGGATCGGGTGTATTTATAGGTTAGGGGGAATGTCCAAGTGTCCATGAGCTGTCATGTCTCAATTGGTTGTCCTGTAACACATGATAAACGTGTCACGAAAGGTTAAAGTTCTTGTATACATTAAACACGTAAGTCCGCCGGGGCGAACGACGGAAAAAGGCGTTCGAACCCGCGGACGGCGAAAGTCGGAAATTCGCCGCGAAACGACCGCCGGGCGAACCGTTCGGCCATCACTACCGTTGAATTGCCCAAAAAAAAAAAATACGACTTGACAAATGCGACGGATCCCAAGTTCCTAATGTGTTATTAGCTATCTAAAGGAAGGGACAGGGATAGTGATCACATCATTGCGTAAATATGGCCATGGCATATTTGACATAGGTTGGACTTGATGGACTTGTGTCTTTTTTCAACCTCACCTACTATGTAACTATTTCCCAAATATGGGCATGTGGCCATATGTAGGCAATGATCTAATGCTAATTGGATGGGGATTCCGCTTTGTTCCCCACCCATTTGCTCATGTGGTCGGGGATTTCCAGACATATAAATGAATGGGCTTGTTGACATCAAGGGTGGTAAGGAAGCAGCCACAGAACCCTGGCAACCATTGACATCACGTTTGTCCACACCGAACACCCCAAACATTCCTCATTTGGACATATGTCCAAACAGCCAGTGTTGGGTCCAAATTTACATTCAAACCGAACACTGAGCTCACCCCTGTATGTGAGCTAGGAACCTTAGATTGTATGCTCCTTGAGGGCAGGAAGATAAGAAGACACCACACACCAACAGCTCCAAGTGTACATAGAATGAAGAACGTCCTCAGCCCTCTACTGCTCCTGATAGCCCACTGACGCATTTCACCCCGTACACAAAGACTTAGTTATAGAGCCTTCTTTGATTAAGCCCCTGTGGGTGATGTGAAAGGAAGCCGCTCTTCATATTATGTACACTTGGAGCTCTTGTTGTACAGTGTCTTCTTATCTTTGGTTACAGTGTTCGCTGGATGAGCCTACTTTTGCATGCATCCTGTTTAGTGGTGGATTCATCAGAGAAGCGGCATCGGCACTTGGATTGGCACTTGGATTGGCGCTGTCATGTACCTAATGGGAGACTGAAATGACGAGGTTGGCCTGTCGTATCTCCAGGCTAGGTCCCCCTCAAAGGTGGAACGGAGGGTGCCGAGTGACAGGAGGAACACGAGTGTTGATAGGAGTGCTTGCAGCAGAAGATGCAGACTCTGGCAGGCTGACAAAATATCAGGTCAGCAACAGTAGCTGATCCAGCCGAAGTTAAAGGGTACTCCATACCGGCTGCGGGTTCCAGAGCTCCCAGCGGGCTTGAGACAGGAACTCGCTGTGATGAGCAGAGCTGATGCAGATGACAGCCAGATAGGCAATTGAAGCAGATGTGAGAGCAGTGGCGGCCCATCCACAGGGGGAAACCTCCCCCCCTCCTGTAGTCACCAAAAAAGTGAAAGTCCCATGTCGAGAACGTGCTGGCTTCTCTGCTCTTCTCAGCCTGGTCTCCTCAGCTCTTCATTGGATAGATTGATAGCAGCGCAGCCATTTGCTCGCACGCACTGCTGACAATCAAATCCAAATGACGCGGCTGCTGGGGGGGGGGGGCATAACCGAGACATACACTTTGTGTCTATGGACGCAGAGTGCATGAGACAGGAGCACGCCCGCAAGGTAACCTAAGGTTATCTATTGTAGGGAGGAGCAGAGAGAGCTGCCTTGGGACCCCAAAACAGGAGGATCGGGGCCACTCTGTGCAAAATGAGCTGGTAAGTATGACATGTTTGTTATTTAAAAAAAAAAAAAGTGAACCTTTACAACCCCTTTAAGCCTCCTTGAGGCGCAATCCAAGGCGCCGATTAGCTGAGCATTGTTGTTTAAATTTAGAGGTTACTTTCCGGGTTTCATGGAATAGACGAAAATCAGAAGTGACATTGGCAGCTCCATTCTTTGCCTGGCCCGAGCGGAGCTGGAAGGTAAGCGAGAGCGCGGCACGCAGCATATGAGGGATATTCGGTTCACTTTGCACTTAGACTAGATCTATCTATCTATCTATCTATCTATCTATCTATCTATCTATCTATCTATCTATCTATCTATATATCTCCCATTCTCCCCCTCCCACTCAACATCTATCTGTCTATTTATCTGAATGTATATTTATCCATCTATCTATCAATCATTCTCCCCCTCCCACCCAACGTCTATCTGTCTGTCTGTTTATCTATCTATCTATCTATCTATCTATCTCTCTATCTATCTACCTCTCATTCTCCCTCTCCCATCCAATTTTTGTCTGTCTGTATATCTCTGTCTGTCTGTCTGTATATGTCTGTCTATCTCTGTCTGTCTGTCTGTATATCTCTGTCTATGTCTGTCTGTCTATCTCTGTCTTTCTGTCTGTCTATCTCTGTCTTTCTGTCTGTCTATCTCTGTCTGTCTGTCTGTCTATCTCTGCCTGTCTGTCCGTATATCTCTGTCTATGTCTGTCTGTATATCTCTGTCTATGTCTGTATATCTATGTCTGTCTTTCTATGTCTGTCTATGTCTGTCTATGTCTGTCTGTGTCTGTCTGGGGCTGTGTGTCTGTGTCTGTCTGTGAGTGTCGGTGTCTGTCTGTCTGTGTCTGTCTGTGTCTGTCGGTCTGTCTGTGTCTGTCTGTCTGTCTGTCTGTATATATGTCTGTCTGTATATCTGTTTGTCTGTCTGTCTGTCTATGTCTGTCTGTGTCTGTCTGTATGTCTATGTCTGTCTGTGTCCGTCTGTCTGTGTCCGTCTGTCTGTGTCTGTCTTTGTCTGTCTGTGTCTGTCTGTCTGTGTCTGTGTGTGTTTGTCTGTCTGTCTGTGTCTGTGTGTGTTTGTCTGTCTGTCTGTGTCTGTGTGTGTTTGTCTGTCTGTCTGTGTTTGTCTGTCTGTCTGTGTCTGTCTTTGTCTGTCTGTGTCTGTCTGTCTGTGTCTGTGTGTGTTTGTCTGTCTGTCTGTGTCTGTGTGTGTTTGTCTGTCTGTCTGTGTCTGTGTGTGTTTGTCTGTCTGTCTGTGTTTGTCTGTCTGTCTGTGTCTGTCTTTGTCTGTCTGTGTCTGTCTGTCTGTGTCTGTGTGTGTTTGTCTGTCTGTCTGTGTCTGTGTGTGTTTGTCTGTCTGTCTGTGTCTGTGTGTGTTTGTCTGTCTGTCTGTGTTTGTCTGTCTGTCTGTGTCTGTCTTTGTCTGTCTGTGTCTGTCTGTCTGTGTCTGTGTGTGTTTGTCTGTCTGTCTGTGTCTGTGTGTGTTTGTCTGTCTGTCTGTGTCTGTGTGTGTTTGTCTGTCTGTCTGTGTTTGTCTGCCTGTGTCTGTCTGTGTGTCTGTGTCTGTCTGTCTGTGTCTGTGTCTGTCTGTCTCTGTGTCTGTCTGCCTGTCTCTCTATTTATCCATCTTTCTATCTCTCATTCCCCCCTCCCACCCAATGTCTGTCTGTCTATTCATCTGTCTGTATATCTATCTATCTATAGACCCTATTGCGGGCGAGTGACTGGGGGGGTATGGGGTTGGTTGGGGCTTTGTTTGCGCCCCCCTCCAAAGTAATGGAGCACCAGCCTCCACTGTGTGAGAGCAGAGCAGCAGCATGGTCACAGGGGTAGCCAAGGTCAGCAGCAGGCAGGCAGCACGGTACTGGGACAAAGGAACGGAGCCAGGGTCAGGAACTGCGGGACAGAGCAGAGACAGGATCCAAGTTCAGGTCAGAAGCAATCCGAGTCAGCAACAAGGGAACAAGCAGAGTAATAGCAGGACGCTGCTGAAAGACCAGCCAGTACTGGAGCATGAACAGGAGGCCCTTTATATAGTCCATCTGTCACCGACATGCGTACCCGTGCTCATGCGTGTGCGCCGTGCACATTCCTAGGCACTATTCTGCCGAAAATCCTGCACTCATGCACATTTCTATTAGCTTTTCTTCGTGCATACAGTTTTCTATTAACCAAATGTCTGGTAGTCATTCTCTGACAGGTGCTAGCCGAAGCTTATGTGAGCTCCTCAAGGGCGGGGCTAATAGGAAAGTGTATAAAGCACCGAGCAACATTTTCAGCTCTGTAATGAACAAGGCAATGTTTTTCCAATATGACATAACATTTTAAATGCATATGAATCATTTAATTTTAGGTTTTCCTAGCTAAATATCTTTAATTGGGAAAACAGAATGTTACGTTAAAATAGCTTGCAATAAACAGTTGATGCTAATTAATTTTTTCAAGTTTCTCATTTTGACTTAAAACAGAAATGGAAGTTTTGGTAATATATGTTTTATATTGTAATTTAATTAAAAAAGCTGAATGCAAAGCTCTGCCTTCATTTTTTCTAAGTTTCTAAGTTAATTCAACAAACCGTTTTTAGAGCTGGTTAAAAAAATCAAATCATTTCTCAGATGTTTAAAACTTTACATGTTTGGTATCCATTTACTCGGCATGACCTCATCTTTTATATTTTGCTAAAAAAAAAAAAAAAAAAAAAAAAAAAAAAAAAAAAGAGTATCGTATTGTGTATGTGTGCATTTAAGTTAATTTAACATATTTTCTCCTAAAAATATATATTGAACAATCATTTGCATAAATATCATGTGCCGTACATTTTTTTGAACTGCCACCACTTTATTCTGTATTTGTGTGTGTCTATATATATATATATATATATATATTAGGGTTGCATCGATACTGGTATCGTTGCCTAAACTAGGCATTTTTGCGAGTATCGGGAATATCGGTATGGAAAATGCGCCGATACAGCGCCTTGAAAAGTATTCACACCCCTTGAAATTTCCCACATTTTGTCATGTTACAACCAAAAAACGTAAATGTATTTTATTGGGCTTTTATGTG
Organism: Lithobates pipiens; assembly: GCF_037356315.1. Classification (NCBI taxonomy): domain Eukaryota; kingdom Metazoa; phylum Chordata; class Amphibia; order Anura; family Ranidae; genus Lithobates; species Lithobates pipiens. The sequence goes on from NW_027507786.1 coordinate 12,663,409, forward strand.
ATAGACCAACAAACAGAAAGTGGCACATAATTGTGAAGTGGAAGGAAAATGATAAATGGTTTTCAACATTTTTTTACAAATAAATATGTGAAAAGTGTAGGGAATATTAGTATAGCGCCCCCCCGGAGTCAATACTTTGTAGAACCCCCTTTCTTTACAATTACAGCTGCAAGTCTTTTTGGGGATGTCTCTACCAGCTTTGCACCTCTAGAGAGGACATTTCTGCCCATTCTTCTTCTTTGCAAAATATCTCAAGCTCTGTCAGATTGGGTGGAGAGCGTCTGTGAACAGCCATTTTCAAGTCTTGCCACAGATTCTCAGTTGGATTTAGGTCTGGACTGTGACTGGGCCATTCTAACACATGAATATGCTTTGATATAAACCATTCCATTGTAGCTCTGGCTGGATGTTTTGGGTCGTTGTCCTGCTGGAAGGTGAACCTCCGCCCCGGTCTCAAGTCTTTTGCAGACTCTAATGCCGCGTACACACAACCGGACTTTACAATGGACTTGGTCCGGCGGACTGGAATCCGTCAGACAATTCGATCGTGTGTGGGCTCCAGCGGACTTTTTCTTCCCAAAAGTCCGGCAGACCTAGTAATAAAACTTGCTTCAAATCTTTTCGTCAGATTGGAGTCCGGTCGAAAAATCTGGGGGGTCTGTGTGCTATTCCGACAGACTAAAACCGACGTTAGGGCAGCTATTGTCTACTGGCTATGAACTTCCTAAGCCCTTGTACAAACGGTCGGAGAATCCATCGGAATGTGTCCTATCGGACCGTGTCGTCGGATAATACGACTGTGTGTGGTCTGCATCAGACTGATTCCGTCGGAATATCCGTCGGACCCAATTTTCCAACATGTTGGAAATATTTCCCGACCAACTGGGCCGATCGGACATACTCCGATCATGTGTAGAGAATATTGATCGGACCAAGTGCCACGCATGCTCAGATCAAATTCCTACATCAAAGCTATTGGCTACTAGCCTGAACATAGTCCCGTCGTAATGACGTCATCACGTTCTGAATGATCAGAATTTTCGACAACTTAGTCCGACCGTGTGTATGCAACAGTTTCGGACAAGATCCGACGGACAAAATCTGACGGACAAAATCCGACGGATTTGGTTGTTGAAATCTCCGACCGTGTGTACAATGGCTTATTCTACGTCATCACGTTTGAATCCGTCTGACTTTTGGAGTGATCGTGTTTGGCCAAGTCCATTCTCTTGAAAGTCCAGCCAATTGGGCAATGGGTCTCAGACCCACTTCCTGATTGGTTGGGAGGAGAATCAGTGACAAAATATTGAATATTCATTCGCTATTGTCACGCAACTGGGTGGGCTTGGAGCACAGTGCTCTGCGCCCTGAGCTCACCCTTTTTTGAAGCCTATTGGAGTCTCTGGCTCTGATCACCTGCTTAACCCCCCCCCCCCCCACCCCATTGGAATCCATGCATCCAGTGCCCTGTATGTAGATTAGGGGGCCGGACACATGGATGGGGGGGGCCACCCATGCGCCCCTAATGAATGGGCTGCCACTGGACTTCAGACTGGGGCGAAGGTTCATCTTCCAACAGGACAATGACCCTAAGCACACAGCCAAGATAACAAAGGAGTGGCTACGGGACAACTCTGTGAATGTCCTTGAGTGGCCCAGCCAGAGCCCAGACTTGAACTAGATTGAACATCTCTGGAGAGATCTGAAAATGGCTGTGCACCGACCCTCCCCATCCAACCTGATGGAGCTGGAGAGGTCCTGAAAGGGGGAGAATGGGAGAAACTGCCCAAAAATGGATGTGCCAAGCTTGTAGCATCATACTCAAAAATACTTGAGGCTCTAATTGGTGCCAAAGAAGCTTCACCAAAATATTGAGCAAAGGCTGTGATACTTATGTACATGGGAGGAGTCTGTGATACTTATGTACATGGGAGGAGCCTGTGATACTTATGTACATGGGAGGAGCCTGTGATATTTATGTACATGGGAGGAGCCTGTGATACTTATGAACATGGGAGGAGCATGTGATACTTATGTACATGGGAGGAGCCTGTGATATTTATGTACATGGGAGGAGCCTGTGATACTTATGTACATGGGAGGAGCCTGTGATATTTATGTACATGGGAGGAGCCTGTGATACTCATGTACATGGGAGGAGCCTGTGATATTTATGTACATGGGAGGAGCCTGTGATACTTATGTACATGGGAGGAGCCTGTGATACTTATGTACATGGGAGGAGCCTGTGATATTTATGTACATCAGAGGAGCCTGTGATACTTATGTACATGGGAGGAGCCTGTGATACTTATGTACATGGGAGGAGCCTGTGATATTTATGTACATGGGAGGAGCCTGTGATATTTATGTACATGGGAGGAGCCTGTGATACTTATGTACATGGGAGGAGCCTGTGATACTTATGTACATGGGAGGGGTCTGTGATACTTATGTACATGGGAGGAGCCTGTGATACTTATGTACATGGGAGGAGTCTGTGATACTTATGTACATGGGAGGAGCCTGTGATATTTATGTACATGAGAGGAGTCTGTGATACTTATGTACATGGGAGGAGCCTATGATACTTATGTACATGAGAGGAGTCTGTGATACTTATGTACATGGGAGGAGCCTGTGATATTTATGTACATGGCATTTTTTTATTTTTTTTTATTTAATAAAATAGCAAAGATTTCAAACAAACTTCTTTCATGTTGTGATGGGGGATTGTTTGTAGAATTTTGAGGAAAACAATGAATTTAATCAATTTTGAAAAAACGCTGTAACATAGCAAAACGTGGAAAAAGTGAAGTGCTGTGAATACTTTCCAGATGCTCTGTAGCCCTAGTACCTGCTTTCTATTTACTGTTCATTTTCTGTCTCAGAGACACAACAGCAAGTGAGGGAAATCCTCTTGTCTTCGGGAACAGTGGTCCCCATTGGCTGATTTTCCCTGCACTATGACACGCGGAGGAGGTAGAGAAGAATGAATTCTGTTACAGGCAATGGGTTTGATATATATAAAGAAAAAAAAAATCTCCTTTTTTATTATTTGAAAAAGCCATTGTCTATAATTTCCCCTGCATTTCTGTAGCCACTTTATGTATACATAATGCTTAAGGGAGTTTTTAGAAGTGTTCTGCTTTTGTTACTTAGTGGCATTTCATGTGTTGAGCGTCTCTTTGCTTTTGTGCTAAAGAGCTACAAAGTGTACTATTTTAGTAAGCCGGTCTCCGGGGAATAGGAAATTGTGTTTTACTTCTAAATGCTCTGACTTTTCTACGTACTCCCCAACTGCTACGGGGCTGCTGTTGCTGTTGTTATTATTATTATTTTTTTCTTTTTGCTGCAAGTATTTAACATTGACCTTTTTTACATTGAAGAAACTAGAAGCTGGCGCTATTTTACATGCTCCTTGCATCCATTCCTTGGACTGAATTCAGTTGTATGTAAGCGATATACATAATTTCATTGTAAATTGAATTCAACTTTGTATTGAACGCGGCAGCCACAGTTCCCAGAATACAGAAGCTGAGAGTTTAAGGATGTTAGTAATTCTAATAATAAATAATAATATTAGTATTATTATTAGTAGTAGTATTATTATAATACTATTACTTGCCGACCGCTTCACTGCTGTCTGTCTTCGGGAGGAGTGATCACTGTCATGTCAGTAATAGCCCACCCCCCCACAGTTAGAATCACTCCCTAGGACACACTTAACCCCTTCATCGCCCCCTAGTGTTTAACCCCTTCCCTGCCAGTGTCATTTACACAGTAATCAGTGCATTTTTATAGCACTGATCGCTGTATAAATGCCAATGGTCCCAGAATAGTGTCAAAAGTGTCCGATGTGTCCGCCATAATATCGCAGTCACAATAAAAATCACAAATCGCCGCCATTACAAATAAAAAAAGAATTATAATAAAAATACCATAAATCTATCCCCTATTTTGTAGACGCTATAACTTTTGCGCAAACCAATCAATATACGCTTATTGAAATATAGAAGAATACGTATCGGCCTAAACTGAGGAAAAAAATAGTTTTTTAATATATATTTTTTGGGGTATTTATTATAGCAAAAAGTTAAAAATATTGTGTTTTTTTTTTCAAAATTGTCGCTTTTTTTTGTTCATAGCGCAAAAAATAAAAACCGTAGAGGTGATCAAATACCACCAAAAGAAAGCTCTATTTGTGGGGGGGAAAAAGGGAGCCAATTTTCTTTCAGTGCAACTTCGCACGACCGCACAAATGTCTGTTGAACGCAGTGTCAAAATCGCAAAAACTGCTCTGGTCAGTAAAGGGGGAAAATCTTCCGGGGGCTGAAGCGGTTAATTCAGATTCGTATATCCTAAAAAGAGTCAATTTATTTGGGGGATTTAAAGGCTCTTTCTTCATCAGGGTTTGGTACTGGCGAACAAACGTGTACTGGACTGATACAATTGGTGAGACCCTGAAGTCTTTGAACCCCCGAAATGTGTTGGTTATTTGTGATAAAAAGTCTGAATAATGTTACATGCGGACTGTATGTGTTTCCTGATTGCACATCTAGGTTTTTATTGATATGTCCTACAAGGTAGATTCACCCCCTTTGTTTTGGTGATTATTACCATTGAGACAAAGAGTGACGGGAATGACAGGAAGTCCAAAACTTTTTTACAGTTGTCACCAGAACAGGTGACAACTGGGGTCATCTGCTTTGGTGACAACCTCCCTTCATTTTGTGGGGATTTCCTGTTGCATATATGGAACTGAAAGTAAATCAAAACCTATAAATGGGCCAACGACACCCCCTGAAAAAAAAAAGTGGGAGCTTCAAGCCTTCAACCCTTCTTTCAGCATAGAGATACAGAAAAGAGCGTCCGGCCAAAGATGAACATCCAGTTCCTGTGAGGGACAGCCAATTGTTCTCCCGGTTTCAGCACCAACTATTCTTTAAAGTTCATCTGTAGCCAAATCTTTTTTTGGTCTTCTGCTGGTCTTGGCTAGTCTTGGATGGTCTTGGCTGGTCTTGGATGGTCTTGGATGGTCTTAGCTGGTCTTGGATGTTCTTGGCTGGTCTTGGCTGGTTTTGGATGGTCTTAGCTGGTCTTGGCTGGTCTTGGCTGGTCTTGGCTAGTCTTGGATGGTCTTAGCTGGTCTTGGATGGTCTTGGATGGTCTTGGCTGGTCTTGGATGGTCTTGGATGGTCTTGGCTGGTCTTGGCTGGTCTTGGATGGTCTTGGATGGTCTTGGCTGGTCTTAGCTGGTCTTAGCTGGTCTTGGCTGGTCTTGGCAGGTTTTAGATGGTCTTAGATGGTCTTGGATGGTCTTGCCTGGTCTTGGCTGGTCTTGGCTGGTTTTGGATGGCCTTAGCTGGTCTTGGATGGTCTTAGCTGGTCTTGGATGGTCTTGGCTGGTCTTGGATGGAACAAAGAATGGTTAAGAACAACATTCAGCTCCTAGAGGCACTGGGGTCTTTGGATTTGTGTAAAAAAAAAAAAAAAAAGTAGGCTTGATCCACCCACTGGCTTGTTGAGGGCAATTTTTAGACATTTGGCCACGACACCCCTGAAAAACCCAGATAGCACCCCATGGGGAAGTGGCACCCTGGTTGGAAAAGGTTGTGCCAGAACAACGTATTTAAAGAGGCGCTGGGAACTTTAAGACGTGCATGTGTAGCCAGATGAAGGAAAACGTCAGAAAAGCCCAATAGCTTCAACAAGGTGATTCCTTCACAATATGGCTTCCCTCGATGGGCACCCAAACAGCTCAAACCGTAGAAATCCATAAAGGAGCACCAGAACAAAACCAAATAAAGAAGCCCAAGATCATTTTATTTGTTGGTGAAAAAAAGTCATATAAAAACGCAATGCATTTTGGGAGCGACAGCTCAACACAGGAAAGTTTTTGGCTACATATGAACTTTAAAAGAATAATTGGTTCTGACAATGGAGAACGATTGGTCTGCCCTTTACAGAAACGAAGGATACAGATAATTCCAGGAATATAATATGAGAAGCCCAGCACAGACAGCAGATCTATTTAGCTGGCAGGGAGGGTTTTGGGTTTCCCTTTAAATGAATCCTATTTATCTGTGGGCATATACTAAGCCAGTGAGCTCCGAACTGCTTCCCGGGGGCCAGATGCGGCCCTTTGCTTGACATTATTCAGGCCTTGGGGCATTTTTCTTCCCAGTTCCTACTAATATGAGACACTATTCCTCCCATTGACAACAACTATGGGGGCACAATTCCAGCCACTGACACCGACAATAGGGCACTATTCTCCCCCTGATACCAATGATGAGGCACTATTCCTCCCACTCACACCAATGATGGGGCACTATTCTTCCCACTGCTACCAATCATGGGGCACTATTCTTTCCACTGATATCAATGATGGGGCATTATTCACTCCACTGATACCAATACTGGGGCACTATTCCTCCCACTGACACCAATGATGATGCACTATTCCTCCCACTGCTACCAATGATGGGGCACTATTCCTCCCACTGACACCAATGATGGGGCACTATTCCTCCCACTGCTTCCATTGATGGGGCACTATTCCTCCCACTGCTACCAATGATGGGACACTATTTCTCCCACTGACACCAATGATGGGGCACTATTCCTCCCACTGCTACCAATGATGGGGCACTATTCCTCCCACTGCTACCAATGATGGTGCACTATTCATCCCACTGACACCAATCATGGGGCACTATTTCTCCCACTGACACCAATGATGGTGCACTATTCCTCCCACTAATACCAATCATGGTGCACTATTCCTCCCACTGCTACCAATGATGGGGCACTGTTCCTCCCACTGATACCAATGATGAGGCACTTTTCCTCCCACTTATACCAACAATGCAGCATTATTCCTCCCCTAATATCAAAGATGAGGCATTGGGGGCATTTTTCTTCCTAGTTCCAACTAATACTGATACCAGTGATGGGGCACTATTCTTTCCACTGATATCAATGATGGGACACTAATCCTTCCTCCCACTGGCACCAATGATGGGGCACTATTTCTCCCACTGCTATCAATGATGGGGCACTATTCCTCCCACTGACACCAATGATGGGGCACTATTCCTCCCACTGATATCAATGATGGGGCACTATTCCTCCCACTGACACCAATGATGGGGCACTATTCCTCCCACTGACACCAATGATGGGGCACTATTCCTCCCACTGCTATCAATGATGGGGCACTATTCCTCCCACTGACACCAATGATGAGGCACAATTCCTTCCACTTATACCAACAATGCAGCATTATTCCTCCCACTAATATCAAAGATGAGGCATTGTTTTACTCCCACTGATGCCAGGATAATTTATACTTCCAGTGGCCTCTGTCCAGCCCTCCTAGAGTCCAAAAGACAGCAAACTGGCCCTTTATTTAGAAAGTCTGGAGGCCCCGGGTACTAAGCCCGGGGAGTTGGGATGTTCATGAGGTCCTGACTGCGCATTCAGTTGGTTGAACAGACTTTCTCCAATTGGCAGACAAAGTTCAGAACTTCTTGTGTCGAATTCCTTACGTCATCATCTCACCGTTATATTTTTCTACCATTTTCCGGTAATATTTTGAAATTTGACTTTATATAGAATCCTTTGTGTCTGGGAAATCGGCCAAGCTTTAACCTATTTTGACGGGTATGTAATTTAACAATTGGCACTTCATTGCGACCCGCTGCTATAACTAGCGACTAGACCCCGGCTCTGGCTGCACAAGAAAAGTCACCATGAGCACAAATTGGTTTAGTCACTTTTCTACGAGTCGTTCGAACACAGCGGACACCTAGTTATGAATGAGGAGAACAAAGGATCCTGAAAGGCAATCAAAGGAAGCCAATTCTTAAATAAATACGGGGGTGATGGGTTGTTATGGCCTACTTTGGAACATGCTTCTTTCCCGGTATGTTCTAAGGAACTGACCCCAAATGAGCAAGTAGTAGGTGACAACAGGGAGAGATCTGAATGACCAATCTACTTGTTTTGGATAGTGGCTCAAAATGCTTGGAAGCTCAAGGCCAACATTGGAGCACTGGCTACAAATACAACCAAATATAGGCAAATAATTCTTCTAGTATCAGCTTCCTTTTCCTGCTCTGATCAATGTCTGAATAGGACATCTCCACTGAGGGCCACCAGCCCAGCATATATTATTAGGGCTAGCTCAGGGGGCAAATGTTCCTCTGCTCCCCAGCCCAGGGGCATGGTCTCATTCACTTGAATAGCTTGCGTTTGACAGTGGTATTATGTTTGAGGGGCAGGGTTTTCCCTGTGGGCTGGTTCTCCCTCCCTTTGGATGCTTGATGTCTTTTTGTTGGCCGCTGTGCTGGAATAGGGGGTTCCGTCCATGGCTGCCCCTGCTCCTCCCTTCCCTCTTTTCTTTTATCTCCGGTTGCCTTGTCCTGGAATTGGTGTGTGCAGCACTGCGGTGTGGAGAGGACAGTCTATGTACCAGGATACAGTGACTAAAGACTACCTGTGCTCATACTGCTTCATAGTCCCCAGCTGTGGACCATGGACTGTTCCAGGCTGCCTTTAATTATGCCCATACTGCTTCATGGTCCCCAGCTGTGGACCATGGACTGTTCCAGTCTGCCTTTAATTATGCCCATACTGCTTCATAGTCCCCAGCTGTGGACCATGGACTGTTCCAGTCTGCCTTTAATTATGCCCATACTGCTTCATAGTCCCCAGCTGTGGACCATGGACTGTTCCAGGCTGCCTTTAATTATGCCCATACTGCTTCATGGTCCCCAGCTGTGGACCATGGACTGTTCCAGTCTGCCTTTACTTATGCCCATACTGCTTCATGGTCCCCAGCTGTGGACCATGCACTGTTCCAGTCTGCCTTTACTTATGCCCATACTGCTTCATAGTCCCCAGCTGTGGACCATGCACTGTTCCAGCCTGACTACTTATAATCATACTGTTTCATGATCCCCAGCTGTGAACTGTGGACTGTTCCAGTCTGCCATTACTTGCGCTTGTGTTCCAGTCTGCCTCTACTTGTGCTCATACTGCTTCATGGTCCTCGGCTGTTAACCGTGGACTGTTCCAGTCTGCTTTTTGCTCATGCTGCTTTTTGGTCCCCAGCCATGAACAATGGACTGGTTCAGTCTGCCTCTATTTGTGCTCATACTGCTTCATGGTCCCCAGCCATGAACCATGGACTGAACTCTGCACTCTGTACATAGCACACCCTAAATCCTACATTCTGTACATAGCGCACCCCTGAACCCGGCACTCTGTATACAGCACACCCCTGGACTCTGCACTCTGTACGTAGCACACCCCTTAACTCTGTATGTAGCACACCTCTGAACTCTGCACTCTGTACACAGCGCACCCATGAACTCGGTACAAAGCCCACCCTAAACCCTGCATTCTGTACATAGGGTACCCCTGAACCCTGCACCCTATACATAATGCAGTCCTGAAGTGTACACACTGTACATAGCATGATCTTTAACTCTGCACTCTGTATGTAGCACTCCCCTCAACTCTGCACTCTCTACCTAGTGTAATCCTGAACTCTGTACTCTGTGTGTAACGTAATCTTTAACTCTGCACTCTGTACGTAGCACACCCCTGAACTCTGCACTCTGTACATAGAGTAATCCTGAACTCTGCACTCTGTATGTAATGTACTCCTGAACCTTGCACTCTGTACATATTACACCCCTAAGTCTTGCACTCTGTACACAGCGCACCCCTGAACTCTGTAATCTGTATGTAGCACACCCTGAACTCTGCTTTCTGTACCAATCACCTCCCTGAACCCTGCACTCTGTACACAGCACACCCCTAAACTCTGCACTCTGTATCTAGTGCACCCCTAAACCCTGCATTCTGTACACAGCACAGCCCTGAACTCTGCACTCTGTACTTAACGCACTCCTGAAACCCGCACTCTGTTTGTAGCGCACCCCTACACCCTGAACTCTGTACACAGCACACCCATGAACTCTGCATTCTATACACAGTGCACCCCTGAACTCTGCAGTCTCTGAAACCTGCACTCTGTATGTAGCGCACCCCTAAACCCTGCACTCTCTACACAGCACACCAATGAACTCTGCACTCTGTACGTAATGCACTCCTGAAACCTGCACTCTGTATGTAGCGCACCCCTAAACCCTGCATTCTCTACACAGCACACCAATGAACTCTGCACTCTGTACGGAGGGCCATCTTTAATATTGATTGGACACTGGGCAAACGTTTTCTTGGGCCGCCCCCCCCCCCCCCCATACAATTTCACTCTCCACCTGCTCTGAGACATACAATAAATAGCAGCTAGACTTTACTGTATCAGATCAGGAAGCCATTGTGATTGGTTGCCAGAGGTTACAGCATATCATTACCGCTTCCTGACTGGTAGCTAGAGGTTACAGCACACATTACAGCTGACCAATTAGTTGCTAGATGTTACAGCACATGGTTTCTGCTTGTTGATTGGTTGCTAGAGATTACTTTACAGTAATACTGCTCACTGATTGGTTGTTGGAGGTTATAGCACAATATTTTCCTCACTGCAGGGGCATGATATACATATGGGTGCCGCCTTTATTTACATATCTATGCCACCAGATACAGATATTTACATATGAATGCCGCCGCTAATTGCATATGATTGCCGGTTATTTACTTGCAATTCTGCAGGTAAGTCACCTGTACACAACAATAGAGCTGGGCAGCATTAGTAGCAGCACTTCACAATGAGATATCAGGACACAGCACAGGACTAAAACTTCAAGGGACAAGGGATTTAAACTGGGATAGTTGGCAAGTGTGAGTTAGCTGCTTTGGGCCCCACAGCAATGACAGGTGCCCCTTTCACTCTGCCTTAAAGACGGCCCTGTGTCTACGTAGCACACCCTAAACCCTGCATTCTGTACATAATGCACCCCTGAACATTGTACCCTATACATAATGCAGTCCTGAACTCTGCACTCTGTACACGTCGCACCCCGAAACTCTGTACATAGCGTAATCTTGAACTTTGCACTCTGTACTTAACACACTCCTGAACCCTGCACACTGTACGTAACGCACTCCTGAACTCTGTACACTGTACGTAACGCACTCCTGAACTCTGTACACTGTACGTAACGCACTCCTGAACTCTGTACACTGTACGTAACGCACTCCTGAACTCTGTACACTGTACGTAACGCACTCCTGAACCCTGCACACTGTACGTAACGCACTCCTGAACTCTGTACACTGTACGTAACGCACTCCTGAACTCTGTACACTGTACGTAACGCACTCCTGAACCCTGCACACTGTATGTAACGCGCTTCTTAACCCTGCATGCTGTACGTAGCGCACTCCTGAACCCTGCACGCTGCACGTAACGCACTCCTGAACCCTGCACGCTGTTCGTAACGCACTCCTGAACCCTGCACGCTGTACGTAACGCACTCCTGAACCCTGCACGCTGTACGTAACGCACTCCTGAACCCTGCACGCTGTTCGTAACGCACTCCTGAACCCTGCACGCTGTACGTAACGCACTCCTGAACCCTGCACGCTGTACGTAACGCACTCCTGAACCCTGCACGCTGTACGTAACGCACTCCTGAACCCTGCACGCTGTACGTAACGCACTCCTGAACCCTGCACGCTGTAGCGCACCACAGATACAGCTGGCCTTTTGGGGGCAACCAGTGAATGGAATGCTGCTGTGTGCCTCCCGCTGCACTACTTTGGGAAAGAACCCGTTAAAACCTACAGCGCTACACGCAGATTTTTATTTTGTTTTTCCGTTGTTGATTTATTTCGAGTTGCATGTGTTGAAATGTTTGACAACCTCAATTTATTTGCATATATTTGGTTACTTTAATAGCAGAATGGCCTGCTGAACATGACAAGGGGGGGATTATTTTTGCAGCGCTATGATATAACCGTATACCGCCCTATGGATGCTTTTTGGGGGGGGGGGGAGGAGGGGAGTTGGTAAAGGTGCAACTCAAATGTGAACTAGGCCTGGAGCTGGACTGCAACTGCTGTGAATTAGATTGTATTCCTTCTCCTTCTCCTTCTATCTTGTTACAATATAAAACCAGATACATTGTTATTCTGACTTCTCTTACAAGTCACAGCTCTCGGAAAAAAAATAAAAAAAAATAAAAAAGCATTAACACTTCTACAAAAGGCTGTGAAATATCTGACACATGGGCTTAGAGAGAGAATTGATTAAAAGAACAAACTAATCTGATTAAAATACCGCCAAGCCGCTTATGCAACAAGGTTACCGAATGACAGCCGGGAGACGTCCGATAAATAAACAACGTAGGAAAATTCCCCAGCCTTCGATGTGGACGGCAATACATAATACAGCGCAGCGTCCCCGGCTTAATAGAAAAACAAGCCGTATTTTTCTTTTCTGAATTATAATTGAAGCGTACGTTGTAAAATGAAATTAGACCGCGCGGTGAAGTGAGCTTAGGTTGTCTCGTAATCTGCTCACAGCGTACGTATTTCCATGTCTGGGGTACGAGTCGCATTTTCTAGAGATCTTGTTTGCGAAATAAAAGACTTAAGAAGATACACTATATTGCCAAAAGTATTGGGACGCCGGCCTGTACTCGCACATGAACTTTAATGGCATCCCAGTCTTAGTCTGTAGGGTTCAATATTGAGTTGGCCCCGTCCTCTGCAGCTATAACAGCTTCAACTCTTCTGGGAAGGCCGCCCATAAGGTTTAGGAGATGTGTCTATGGGAATGTTTGTCCATTCTTCCAGAAAAGCATTTCTGAGGTCAGGCACTGATGTTGGACGAGAAGACCTGGCTTGCAGTCTCCGCTCTAATTTATCCCAAAGGTGTTCTGTCGGGTTGAGGTCAGGACTCTGTGAAGGCCAGTCAAGTTCCTCCACCCCCAAACTCGCTCATCCATATCTTTATGGACCTTGCTTTGTGTCAAATCAACACAAATGCCCAGGGCAGCCACCCCTCCTGCCCACCCCTTGTCCCAGCGCTGCTCTTACCATAGTGTTCCTTTTCATTCAGATGGTGACGTATAGAGGGAGAGGACACAGTTGTACCTTGTGTCTGAAGGTCAGCTTGAATTTTCCTGGAAGTTGATTGAGGTTCTTTATCCACTATTCCAACAATCCTTCCTGGCAATCTTTGATCCCTTTTTCTCCCACGTCCAGGGAGATTAGCTACAGTGCCATTGGCTGTAAACTTGCTGTGCCCAGTGGACACAGGAACGTTAAGATCTCTGGAGATGGACTTGTAACCATGAAATTGTCCATGCTTTTCCACAATTTTTGTTTTCAAATCTTCAGGCAATTATTTGCTTCTCTTTCTCTTCTCCATGCTACAGAGACACACAACAGAAAGGTTGAGTCAAAGTTTCACCATTGTAACTGGTTTCCGGTGTGATTTCTAGATTGTCAGAAACTGTTAATTAATACAGGTGAGTTTATTTACAAATTACAGGAGCGTCTCAAACTTGTAATGAAATTATTTCTTACAATTTTGAGAAGGTGCCAATAATTTTGTGCAGTCCATGTTCGGAGTTTTGCGTGGAATGTGCCAAATTCGGCTTTTTGTTTCTCCACTTTTTTGTGTCATACCAATACAAACCAAAGAAATAAACATGAGACAGACATGGTACAGGAGATGGTCAGAGACTGCAGATATGATACAAGAGATGGTCAGAGACTGCAGACATGATACAAGAGATGGTCAGAGACTGCAGACTTAGTCCAGGAGATGGTCAGAGACTGCAGACATGATACAAGAGATGGTCAGAGACTGCAGACTTACTCCAGGAGATGGTCAGAGACTGCAGACATGATACAAGAGATGGTCAGAGACTGCAGACTTAGTCCAGGAGATGGTCAGAGACTGCAGACATGATACAAGAGATGGTCAGAGACTGCAGACTTACTCCAGGAGATGGTCAGAGACTGCAGACTTACTCCAGGAGATGGTCAGAGACTGCAGACATGATACAAGAGATGGTCAGAGACTGCAGACTTACTCCAGGAGATGGTCAGAGACTGCAGACATGATACAAGAGATGGTCAGAGACTGCAAACTTAGTCCAGGAGATGGTCAGAGACTGCAGACATGATACAAGAGATGGTCAGAGACTGCAGACTTACTCCAGGAGATGGTCAGAGACTGCAGACATGATACAAGAGATGGTCAGAGACTGTAGACTTACTCCAGGAGATGGTCAGAGACTGCAGACATGATACAAGAGATGGTCAGAGACTGCAGAGATGGTACAATAGATGGTCAGAGACTGTAGATGTGATACAAGAGATGTTCAGAGACTGCCGACATGATACAAGAGATGGTTAGAGGCTGCAGACATGATACAAGAGATGGTCAGAGACTGCAAAACATGATACAAGAGATGGTCAGAGACTGCAGACATGATACAAGAGATGGACAGAGACTGCAGAACATGATACAAGAGATGGTCAGAGACTGCAGACATGATACAAGAGATGGTCAGAGACTGCAGAACATGATACAAGAGATGGTCAGAGACTGCAGAGATGATACAAGAGATGGTCAGAGACTGCAGACATGATACAAGAGATGGTCAAAGACTGCAGACATGATACAAGAGATGGTCAAAGACTGCAGACATGATACAAGAGATGGTCAGAGACTGCAGAACATGATGCAAGAGATGGTCAGAGACTGCAGACATGATACAAGAGATGGTCAGAGACTGCAGACATGATACAAGAGATAATGAGAGACTGCATGGATGACACAGGAGATGGTCAGAGACTGTATTTTTTTCTATGGCTTGAGTAAGCACCAACACACAAAATTCCCTCTACAAGGACCCTGTGGGACCAAAGAGCTGAATGAAGCCCCCCGGGCAGCAGGTTGGGCTCCAGGGATTCCTTGCACCCATGGCCAGTGACCGGTCCTCTTTGAGGCTGTCTGGTCTGTCTAGCGGAGGGGAGCCGGTTTTGTCTGCTCCATCGACATTTCAGGGAAAACAGCTTGCCGGGGTAATGGATGTGTTGTGATGGGAACATCGACCACCTGCCCACATTTGCATTATCGTGGCGACCTGCGAATTTGATGGCTATTTATTGCTCCTTGACATTTAAGGAAGGCATAATGTAACACATTTGGGCTTGAACAGCGGAACATTTTTCAGCTCCATTTCACTTTGTTGCCCCGAAGCCGATCGCCACGCTTTGTAAAACTGTCCAAGTTTGGGGGAAAAATGATGCCATTTATATGTCAATTATGTCATAAAATTCTGCCGGCGTCGCAGACGATGATTGGCTGCTGCATGGAAAAGCCATTCTAAATATTTACAATCCAATTTTCCATTCCCGCCTTCTGGAAGCTGACCTGAGGAGCACTTCTTACTTTTTATTATGGCTCCCGACATGAAACCGCATACAGGCTTAAAGGGGAAGAGTTCGGGGGATGGTCTCCTAGTTTTTATTTATTTATTTCTTTTTTTTAAAATTTTTTTTACTTTTTTTTCTGATAAAATTCTGCACAACTCGCTTTGTACTTAAAGTGAATTATTTTTTAATTATTTTTATTTAAAATTATTCATTTAATTGTATTTGTTTGTTTATTTATTTTTTTACATCTATGTTTGAGGATGCCCCACAGATGATCAATAGGGTTTAGGTCTGGAGACATGCTTGGCCAATGCATAACCTTTACCCTCAGCTTCTTTAGCAAGGCAGTGGTGGTCTTGGAGGTGTGTTTGGGGTGGTTATCATGTTGGAATACTGCCCTGCGGCCCAGTCTCTGAAGGGAGGAGCTCATGCTCTGCTTCAGTATGTCACAGTGCATGTTGGCATTCATGGTTCTCTCAATGATCTGTAGCCCCCCCCCAGTGCCGGCAGCACTCATGTAGCCCCAGACCATGACACTCCCACCATCATGCCTGACTGTAGACAAGACACACTTGTCTTTGTCCTCCTCACCTGGTTGCCCCCACACACGCTTGTCACCATCAGACCACAGGACATGGTTCCAGTAATCCATGTCCTTAGTCTGCTTGTCTTCAGCAAACTGTTTGCAGGCTTTCTTGTGCATCATCTTTAGAAGAGGCTTCCTTCTGGGACGACAGCCATACAGACCAATTTGATGCAGTGTGCGGCGTATGGTCTGAGCACTGACAGGCTGACCCCCCCCCCACCCCTACAACCTCTGCAGCAATGCTGGCAGCACTCATACGTCTATTTCCCAAAGACAACCTCTGGATATGACGCTGAGCACGTGACCTCAACTTCTATGGTGGACCATGGCGAGGGCCTGTTCTGAGTGGAACCTGTCCTGTTATACCGCTGTATGGTCTTGGCCACCGTGCTGCAGCTCAGTTTCAGGGTCTTGGCAATCTTCTTAGTCCCCTTTCACACTGGGGCACGGGCCACATTAGCGGTAAAGCGCCACTAGTTTTATCGTTGCTTTACCGCTGATATTGCGGCACTTTTAGCCCTGCTAGCAGCCAAGGAAAGGGTAAAAAGGGCCCATTAAACGCAGCTGCCGAAGCGCTTTGATTTCAATGGCAGGGGCGATTTAGGAGCGCTGTATACACCGCTCCCGCACCTACCCCTCCCAAGATGCTGCTTGCAGGACTATTTTTCCCATCCTGCAAGGCGCTATCTTTAGCGCTAAAATGCATGAAAAGCGCCTCCAGTGTGAAAGTAGCCAAATAGCCTAGGCCATCTTTATGTAGAGCAACAATTCTTTTTTTTTCAGATCCTCAGAGAGTTCTTTGCCATGAGGTGCCATGTTGAACTTCCAGTGACCAGTATGAGAGACGAGAGCGAAAACACCAAATTTAACACACCTGCTCTCCATTCACACCTGAGACCTTGTAACACTAACGAGTCACATGACACCCGGGAGGGGAAAATAGCTAATTGGACCCAAGTTGGACATTTTCACTCAGGGGGTGTACTCACTTTTGTTTCCAGCGGTTTAGACATTAATGGCTGTGTGTTGAGTTATTTTGAGGGGACAGCAAATTTACACTGTTATACAAGCTGTACACTCACTACTTTACATTGTAGACAAGTGTCATATATATATATGTGTGTGTGTGTGTATGTATATATGTGTATATATGTATGTATATATATATATATATATATATATATATATATATATATATATATATATATATATATATATATGTATATGTATATATATATATATATATATATATATATATATATATATATATATATATGTGTATATATATATATATATATATATATATATATATACACACACACACACGGTATATACATTTTATATTATATGTAGATCTTAACATAATTCATTATAAATAATTTTCATAATGAAAACAGACCATGACAGGAATAGTTTAGAGAAAAAAAAAATAAGCACAATAATATTGACAATAAAATGCATCAGGGATGAATAAAATTAAATAAATGAATTGCAAACAAATGGAAATTGCAGGATTGATCGCTATTTAAATTCCATATTACATACATTGGAGCCTAATTAACAATACCATTTGCTTTGTTGCCATTTAGGCTACAATATCTGTAATATGGAATTTAAATAGTGATCAATCTTGCAATTTCCATTTATTTGCAATTCATTTATTTAATTTTATTCATCCCTGATGCATTTTATTGTCAATATTATTATCTTTAATTTTCATAAAAATGATCCCATCTTATTTGTTGTTATTTTTATAATATATCATTATTTTTAGTTACAATTGAACATCCTTTGTATACTCCGACGGAAACAGTCCGATGGAGACCACACACAGTCGGAATATCCGACAAAACGGTCCGATCGGACACATTCCGTCGGAATCTCCGACCGTGTGTACAAGGGCTAAGTGTGGTGGAAAACCAACACTGCACATCCCCCTGAACACACCATCCCCACTGTGAAACATGGTGGTGGCAGCATCATGTGGTGGGGATGGTTTTCTTCAGCAGGGACAGGGAAACTGGTCAGAGTTGATGGGAAGATTGATGGAGACAAATACAGGACAATCTTAGAAGAAAAGCTGTTAGAGTCTGCAAAAGACTTGAGACCGGGGCGGAGGTTCCCCTTCCAGCAGGACAACGACCCGAAACATCCAGCCAGAGCTACAATGGAATGGTTTCGATCAAAGCATATTCATGTGTTAGAATGGCCCAGTCACAGTCCAGACCTAAATCCCATTGAGAATCTGTGGCAAGACTTAAAAATTGCTGATCAGACGCTCTCCATCCAATCTGACAGAGATGGAGATATTCTGCAAAGAAGAATGGGCAGAAATGTCCTCTCTAGATGTGTGAAGCTGGTAGAGACACCCCCAAAAAGACTTTCAAATGTAATTGCAGAGAAAGGGGGTTCTACAAAGTATTAACTCCGGGGGGGGGCCATACAAACCCCCCCCCCCACACTTTTCACATATTTATTTGTAAAACAATTTGAAAACCATTTATCATTTTCCTTCCACTTCACAATTATGAGCCAATTTGTGTTGGTCTATCACATAAAATCCCAATAAAATACATTTACGTTTTTGGTTGTAACCTGACAAAATGTGGGAAATTTCAAGGGGTATGAATACTTTTTCATGGTACTGTAAACAGGTGAACATTTTGGGATTGTTTCCTAAAATCTTTGCAGTGTATATTGCTGCCCTTGAGGCAAAAATTGCATCCTCAGTGATATTAAGATATTTTGCCCGCCATCATTCTCTTCTTGACCGAGCTGTGGTTGACCTCAGCCTTCATTGTTTTTCCTCTTTAGTCATGGTGAGCTCTGTTGATCCCGCCAGGCCAGTCTGTGCGGCTCGGAGCATTTCAGCTCTGTACTCTACTATATACCACCCCCCCCCCCCACCCCCCAATCGTATTTATTGAGTTTTATGTCTCAAACCCTTTTACTTATGTGTCGGGTCCAGCCGTCAGTCATATGCCAAATGGCAGTTGCCATGGCAACCCATAATCGTTCATCTATTGTGGGCATCGTGGTGCCAGAAATCAAAATAATAGAAAGGAAAAAAATAACCGTAATGGAGAGCTCTGCAGAACATTCAGGTACCGGGGAGGCTTCCCCTGTCCAGGTGAGCCGGGGCTGTTTTGTATTTATAAGTTACTTGGTTATTATATCAATTTTATGGTACGTTTGTTCTACACAGGGAGTAAAAAAAAAAAACTGGAATGAGGAGTTGCTAAAGAAAAAGAATCTGCAGGTGCGCTCATACAATTCTGCGCCAGTTTCCAGCGCTGAGCGTACAATCATCACAGACAATGGCGCTGCAGCGGGGGGAGAGGTGGCATATGAGGCTCGCTCGTGTCTGGCCGCAGAATGATCGATGCCGCTCAAGAAAACCATTTTGGATGGAGAGAATCAGAAATGAAAAGCACTAAAGCTGAACAGAGGCATTCTTCTTCTAAAGGAGGCCTGCTATGATATACACACTATAATACCAAAAGTATTGGGACACTTGCCTTTACATGAACTTTAATGGCATCCCAGTCTTAGTCCGTAGGGTTCAATATTGAGTTGGCCCACCCTTTGCAGCTTCAACTCTTCTGGGAAGGCCGTCCACAAGGTTTAGGAGGTTGTCTATGGGAATGTTTGACCATTCTTCCAGAAGCGCATTTGTGAGGTCAAGCACTCATCTTGGACGAGAAGGCCTGGCTTGCAGTCTCAGCTCTAATTCATCCCAAAAGGTGTTCTATCGGGTTGTGCAGGCCAGTCAAGTTCCTTCACCCCAAACTCGCTCATCCATGTCTTTAGGGACCTTGCTTTGTGCACTGGTGAGCAGTCATGTTGGAACAGGAAGGGGCCGTCCCCAAACTTTTCCCACAAAGTCGGGAGCATGACATTGTTCAAAATGTCTTGATATGCTGACGCCTTAAGAGTTCCCTTCACCAGAACTAAGGGGCCAAGCCCAACCCCTGAAAAGCCCCCACACCATAATCCCCCGTCCACCAAATGATCTGGACCAGTGCACAAAACAAGGTCCATAAAGACATGGATGAGCTGGTTTGGGGTGGAGCAACTTGACTGGTCTGTCCTGACATCAACCCGATAGAACACCTTTGGGATGAATTAGGGCCGAGACTGCGAGCTGGGCCTTCTCGTCCAACATCAGTGCTTGACCTCACAAATAAGCTTCTGGAAGAATGGTCAAACACACCCATAGTCACACTCCTAAACCTTGTGGACGGCCTTCCCAGAAAAGTTGAAGCTGTTATAGCTGCAAAGGGTGGGCCAACTCAATATTGAACCCTACGGACCAAGACTGGGATGCCATTAAAGTTCATGTGTAGTGATGGACGAACTTCCGACGGGACGTTTCGCGAACGCGGACCGCGATCGCGACCGATAGTTCGCGAACCGTAACGTTCGCGGCGGGCCCCATTGACTTCAATAGGAGGCGAACTTTGCAAACCTACAGGTCAAATTTGCAGCCACAAAATAATTACTAGCTGTGCAAACATAGTCCCACCACATGGCCAATGACATAACACAACAACCCAATAGAACACCTTTGGGATGAATTAGGGCCGAGACTGCGAGCCGGGCCTTCTCGTCCAACAGTGCCTGACCTCACAAATGCACTTCTGGAAGAATGGTCAAACACACCCATAGACAAATCTCCTAAACCTTGTGGACGGCCTTCCCAGAAGAGTTGAAGCTGTTATAGATGCATAAGGGGGGCCAACTCAATATTGAACCCTACGGCAGTGATTCTCAACCAGGGTTCGGTGGAACCCTAGGGTTCCTCCAGAGGTTGTAGGGGTTCCTTCAGCATTGGGCAATTTCTGCCTCTAAGATAAGTTCCCACCGACACCATTGATCTTTTTAGCTATCTGTAAGGAGGTAATTCTTCCCAATGACCACAAGTTTATGGGCCGTTCTTCTTGCTGACCATCACACTAATGTATCATGAGTTGTAGATTTCAAATTTTTAGCAGGGGTTCCTCGAGACCGGAGAACTATTTCAAGGGTTCCTCTGTGTTGAAAAGTTTGAGAAAGACTGCCCTACGGACTAAGACTGGAACGCCATTAACATTCATGTGCATGTAAAGGCAAGCGTCCCAATACTTTTGGCAATATAGTGTATATCTGATGTTAGGTCCACTTTAATAATTCATATCTATATGGTAATGGTATCCTGTGTCTCTGGAGTTGAGTACGAGCTCAACATAACTGATATCTCTATTTCCTGGGATGATTTCTCTTGGCGCTGTGATTCGGAGCCTTGAAATCTGTATTCTGTCGCTCTTTGGCACATACATCAATTTTTCCGAGCTGTCCTCCATGAAATGAGCATTTATGAGCACTCAAAGATGTTGATTACGGACTCCCAGGCACAACTTTGTGATGCTCTCTGTGGCTCATAACTCTCAATTTGTTACTGTCGGGGAAATCTGGGTTAAACCATCCCGCGCCCAAACGACAGTTCAGATTGACTCCAGCCTTATTTTTTTTTATCACGGCTCGAAAACAGTGAAATGAATAATTCCGTAGCAAATTTAAGCCGTAGACCAAACTCAATGCATCCCACGACGTTGGCCTTTTTATTTCACGGCGCGAGCGAGATGAAAAAAGACGTTCGCAAATATATGTATCCTGTGATTGTGCCATTTCATTAGACTTGGAGGGAGAATTTGTTTTCGGGGGGAATATAAACTCTGAATTGTGTTTACTGTGTATATTTGTTTTCCGTCTTATAAAACTTGCATTCGGGAAACAAAACAGACGCGATGAAATGCAAAGTAATTCCAGCGCTATCTTATCTGGAGAAATGTTCTACCAGAAAGGAATATTTGATTTCTTCACCTCACAAACTTTTCGTGTCGTGTCTGCGAAGGTTCCCATTTATCCAGGTCATAGTATAGCTAGTAGTTGCTTATAGTAGTTAGTTCTATTGCATGGACTTGTTCCATAATGTTGAATATATTTTGCCCAAGCTGCTTCTTCAGTTCTAATGAGTGTCTGGATTTCCAGCATTTATGTCCCACACAGGAAAACACAGACACTGTCACGGTCAGGGGTCAGGCTTTGAGACCAGTAGCTATAGCAGTAGAGAGGCTCCCACTGACCAGCAGGATAAGCATACAAGCAGGTCGTCCTGGAGGATGATGTGGCCCTCACCCAAGGTATGGGGTCTAAGCACTAACCGGTGTTCACCAGAGCTCCTGATGGTGGAGATTTTGCAGCGTGTTTGTACCAGGTCGCAGTCCTTGGGATTGCCCCACCAGTTGGCGAGCAGGCCAGGGTCCAGTAGCAGATATAGCAGGTAGGGATCAAGCATAAGCATAGTCAGTAAACAAGCCAAAGTTCGGCAACAAGTGGTTGCAGGTTGGGATCAAGCGAAAGCATAGTCGAGGAACAAACCAAGGTCAGTAATGAATGGCTGCAGGTTTAGATCATACAGAAGCATAGTCAAGGAACAAGCCTTGGGATTGCCCCACCAGGTGGTGAGCAAGCCAGGGTCCAGTAGCAGATATAGCAGGTAGGGATCAAGCATAAGCGTAGTCAGTAAACAAGCCAAAGTTCGGCAACAAGTGGTTGCAGGTTGGGATCAAGCGAAAGCATAGTCGAGGAACAAACCAAGGTCAGTAATGAATGGCTGCAGGTTTAGATCATACAGAAGCATAGTCAAGGAACAAGCCTTGGGATTGCCCCACCAGGTGGTGAGCAAGCCAGGGTCCAGTAGCAGATATAGCAGGTAGGGATAAAGCAGAAGCTTAGTCAGTAAACAAGCCAAAGTTCGGCAACAAGTGGTTGCATAATGGAAAGCATAGTCGAGGAACAAACCAAGGTCGGTAATGAATGGCTGCAGGTTTAGATCATGCAGAAGCATAGTCAAGGAACAAGCCAGAGGTCGGTAGCAAGTGGTAGTGGAGATAAGGGCAACCTGCAGTTGAACAAGCAAAATATTGTCTGGAAAGAGCAAAATAATCTGGCAAACAGGAAGTGCAGAGATATGGCTTAAATCAGGAAGTTCATGGGAGGAGTAATGAGTTTACAGGCCCTTTGGGTCTGGTATTGATATCAAGGGGAACTCCATGCCAAAATGTAAAAAAAAAATGGCGTGCCCCCCCCCAAAATCCATACCAGACCCTTATCCGAGCATGCCACTGGCAGGCCACAGGAAAAGGGGGGGCGAGAGAGTGCCCCCCCTCCTAAACTGTACCAGGCCACATGTCCTCAACATGAGGAGGGTGCTTTGGGGTCCCCCCCAAAGCACCTTGTCCCTATGTTGATGGGACAAGGGCCTCATCCCCACAACCCTTGCCTGGTGGTTGTGGGGGTTTGCGGGTGGGGGGCTTATCGGAATTGAATCTTCCTTGACACATTCCATTGTGGTTGGATTAAGGCGTTGGTGCTGCTGGCTTATCATTCTATTACTCATTAGAACTGAAGGATTTGTTTGCATAAACTAGTACATGTCTTCAACACTACAGAACAGGTCCACTTATATGGGACTAACTACTACTAGCTATTCTATGACCTGAGTAAATGAGAACCTTCGCAGATACAGCTAGAGGTGATCACATTCAACTGAGCTGGTTGTTCTTTGTTGACGTAGATGGCCTCTTTCATTCCTGTTGCCAACCAGTCCAAAATGTGCAATTCAATGTCTTCGAAAGAATGACAGTTCTCATTAAGATGTAGGAAAGCTGCTCCTGACCTGCAGAGTACCCCCCTTACTATGTTGGACAAGAAGTTGCAAAAGTAACTTGATATATGGAGAGCAATGAAACGAGACAACAGTTCACACCTACAGCCATGTAAATGGAAGGAATAACACCTATGCAGGTTTTCTGGCACCAAGGGACAGAAGTATATAATTACAAGAAGGTGTTTCTACAAATGTTCACACCTCCCATGTTCTTGGATAATCGTCATCTGCCTTGACACCTTCCATGGTGACTGGATGAAGGTAACTTGGTTACCTGTGCGGCTATAAATGGTAGGGTACATTCCCGGACTCTCGTTAGAACTGAATAAGTAGCTTTGATAAACTGCAAAACGTCTTCATCATTTCAGAACAAGTCCAACTAAATGTGACTAACTGCTGAGATCTTTTCTTCTCATCTTCAGATCTTCTCATATCTATCTAGCAATGAGCAAAATTAAGAGATAACTCAAAATGACAACACTAACTCAAGAGATCAAGGCGCCCACATCCCAAATTGGAAAATAAAAAGGAAATAGAAAGGGGGATTTTAATGGTGCCACAAGAATAAAAAAGAATGTTTTTCAGTAAAAAAGGTTTTTAATAATAACACTATATATATATATATATAAGAGGGCCAGTATGGTGGCCCGTAATTATGGGAGGAGCCCGGAGGGTATATAATCAGACCACCCACAACGGTCTGTGTCGGTTCCAGTGCAAGGTACTGCACATCAAGGGGCCGACTCTTCTCAGCTCCCTCACGGTCGTCTATCTGTGTGTCCAATCGTATGTGCACTTCGGCTTCTTCATTCGTGGTCTTCGTCGGCGGTTCCCGCTCATGGTCGCAGATAAGTAGTATCCAAATCTTTTCATATCATGTGAAAACTTGCGGCTTCATGCTTACTATCCTGCACCCCTTTCGCAAAATCTACCTCTGAGTTGTTGACACTCATGTCCCGACATTGTTCGGCACAGGCATAGTACATTCGTAAATTCCTTCTACCAAACGTACGATTCATTCATAGATCCAAGCCTTCGAGTCGCTGTCGGTTGTTCTCCAATATCACTCGTCATAGGCTTCACTGGTTATAAAATTCACTGTTCTCATTCTTTTTTGAGATAAACAGGTATTGTTTGTATGGGTTTCTGTGGCTGATTGAGGTGTAATTAAACCCACCTGATGTCTTTCCTGCACTTGACTAGCCTGGGGGGATGGGTGGTTGATAGGTGTTTGGTTTCACAGTAAGGAATGGCATACACTCTACAACCAATTTGTATCAGATACTCTTTACTGCCAATTTATATCAGATTCATCTCATACATTTTTGAGCTGATTCGTGTCAAATGCATTGCAGAGGCTGACTCTGCCAACCTACTGCATGTCCACGTAGTTGTACCTTCGAGATCGGTCGTATATCTTCATCGATTGTCCCACGCTCGGACCGCTACACACTCGCTGTCGCAGGTAGGACTTTGTTGTTACCGCTCTTCTAAACTCCAATAGTTACCTTATCATGTTCGTTTATCATGTTCGTTTTGCAAAGTCGCACTTACGCCACCGTAAGTCTATGTCATCTTTCATGTATTTCATCCTTTCTACCCAACGCGGGTTTACTCGAGCCGATCACTTCACGGTCGATGCGGTCAAATCCGACATTCAAGCCCCTTACTCACCTCGCATCTACGGCCGATTCGAAATCTAGTCGCAACTTCGCTTCTATGTTTCGGATCCTCGGCAATCACAAGCCCCTTCAACCGTCATCACCATTTAGTTGATTCAAACCCAGCCATATCATCGGCAATACGGTCAGATCTGTCATACGAGCCCCGTAGTCACCTCATATCTATGACCGAGTCGAAATCTAGTCGCAACTTCGCTTCTATGTTTCGGATCCTCGGCAGTCACAAGCCCCTTCAACCGCCATCACCATTTAGTCGATTCAAACCCAGCCATATCATCTGCAACACGGGCAGATCTGTCATACGAGCCCTGTAGTCACCTCGCATCTATGGCCGTTTCGAATCTAGTCGCAACTTCGCTTCTATGTTTCGGATCATTGACAATCACCAGCCCCTTCAACCACCATCACAATTCAATCAATCCGAACCCAACCATATCCTCAGCGATACGGTCGGATCCCATATACGAGCCTCTCAGTCGCATCTACGGAGGATTCGAGTCTAGTCGCAGCATCGGCCCAACGATTCCAGTCCTTGCCAAACGCAACTCTAACAACCAAGCCAAATCCTGTTGCATCACCGACTCAAATGAGTCAAATCTTTCGCAGACTATTCCATAGCTATAGCCCAGTTCAAACTAGTCACATCGGCTGTACGAATTCAGCAGTACTTACATTTGACCTTCTCAGTCTATCCATACATGATCGTACACAATTCTCTCCACCAATTTGCTCAGTATTGCACACGGTCATTCCTACATAATCACATTTCCTCTATAACCTTTCTTTCGCCTTTCAACAAAGCTGCGTTCTTGCAATTGCTGCAAGTCTTTCTGCATTTGGCTCAAAACTCCAGTAGCAACACTGCTGTTCACATCATACCTACACACTTATAAATCCGCAAAACATTGCTTTCACCTTTCAAATAAAGCTGATTCCTTGCAATCGCTGCGAGCATCGATGCAATGGCTCAATACGGCCACCCATCGCTCTCCTCATTCCTACACACTTATAATTAAATTTATAGATTCAAATAAAGCTGCTTTCTTGCAATCGCTGCAAGCATCTCTGCAATGGCTTAATACGGCCACTCATCGTCTCCAGTAGCAACACAGCTGTTCACCTCATTCATTCATTCATTCATTCATTCTCACCTCATAATTTAATTTATAATTCAAATAAGGCCGCTTCCTTGCAATCGCTGCAAGCATTTCAGCAAATGGCTCAAACTGCCACTCATCGTCTCCAGTAGCAACACGGCTGCTCATCGTTTTCTCTGTCGCTTTCCCCTTTTAGGCCAGTTAGAACACCAGTTAGTCCACCCTGCACCAGGTTTGGACAGTATCTCCCAAAAAAAAAAAAAAAAAAAAAAAAAAAAAAAAACCATTGTCGAGGGCTTGCATCTTCACCAGGGGGCCAGCTTTGCCCCAAACAGCTCTTTGCAATCCCCATTGTCAAAACGAAATTCTCATGTCACCTTACTACAGGCTCCCGGTCAACTCAGTTCTCGACCACCAACCAGTCGACTTCACAACTAGGGCATAAAGTCAGGTGTAGTTCAATGGGACTCCCCCTTTCTCTTAAACACTCTTTCACTACATATTTTTACTTCACATACAGAATTTGACCTGCTCCTGAGGCGTTAGCAACTGTCACATACTTCTGTGCACTTCACTCTGTTTTCGAAGCACAAGCCTTCAATACGCAGACAAGGTCGCCTAATCTCCATACTTGCTGGCAGTGCAAGCATTAGTAGACCGAACCCACGTCAATTAACTACAGATCGCAACATTCCTACTCAGTATACCAGACTTCAACTACCCACCCCAGTCCGCCCTGGGGCGCTCTGGTTCATTAGTCTGTGCCGAGCACAGACTGACACCCGAGCTATCGGTTACCTAGCCAGTCACCTCCTGGCTCACCTCGGTTGTTACGCATTCTTTTGAGTTTTCTAAAGTCACACTCAACAGCGCTCAAGCGTAAACCAACTGTCACTGTGGCTGTCGTTCCTTGTCCTATTCTTGTTTCCTTCCGCCTTTCATCTCAACTACCCAACGCAACTATCCCCTCCTACCTTTGCAACTTACCTCAAACATACGCACCCCCCCTTGCTTTTAGTTGACGCCATGTCGC
Source organism: Lithobates pipiens (assembly GCF_037356315.1). NCBI lineage: Eukaryota > Metazoa > Chordata > Amphibia > Anura > Ranidae > Lithobates > Lithobates pipiens. The sequence continues at coordinate 12,690,893 of NW_027507786.1, forward strand.
AGGCAGACAGTGAGGACTTTGCCTCAGCCCTGCCATCACCCTTTACGGGCTCAGCAAGCGGCGGTTTACAGTCTCACAAGAGCTTGGACCAATAAAAAAAAAAAAAAAAAAAACGAATAAAAAAAAAAAAACGAATAAAAAAAAAAAAATTATAATAAAAAAATAAACTCATAGCAGAACGGTGTCGCAGGAGTAAATCCTACCTTGCTGCAGCCAGGGAACCAAGCCTTTAGGCTACTGTTTCCACCGCCAGTGGCAGCCCTTCCAGGCACCACTTCAGTCTATCTTCTTTGCGACTACTCAGCTGCACTCCTGGGTAACCACACTGTCAGCAGCAGTCGCCGAAGTCCAAGCAGAGTGACAGAGCTGGAGGTACGCCCAGCCGTGCCCCTACCAGCTCCAGTCACCACCGTCATTCCCGTACCTTCACTTACAGATACACCCAACTTCTGCACCATTGTCTTCCCTGCACACCTTGTCCTAGCAGGGCATCTAGGAGGACATCTTGGATGACAACGACGTTAACTTAGCATCCCTCCTCATAGCAGTACACAACTTGGCCTAGAACAAATCATATTCGCGGGGAGATGTCTCCGTCATCCTGAAGGCCAGAGACCCTTTACTTAATCGCAAGCTCACTGTCACAGAGTTTGTGCGGGCCTTGGGGACAGTCAGAGACATGCTAGGCAGAGCAACCCCGACAGGAGGGTAGAATTGGACCCGTATCTGCACGCAGCAGGTCACAAGTACGCAGGGTGCCCATCCTTTGACTATCACTGCTCATTTCCAGCCAAGGCAGCAGCCAGACTCAAGGGGATCTTTTACCTCCCATCTTTTAGTGTTTCTCTTCCAGGCAAAGACCCTGACTAAATCCTTAAATTAAGATATGCCAGCTATAGCAGATCTGCCCATGGGAGTCGAATTTCTCACAAATTGGAATGGCATGCCAATGTGTATTCCCTCAGCATCTCTCTCTTCATCTCAGGTAGTCATGGTCACCACAGCCTCCACAGGTCCTCGCCTCAATTTTGGCCAAATTGGGTTTATAGGGCCATGGCCGTCAGTAATCCTCTTGATTCCTGGGTTCAGTTAGTCCTCCTCTTTGTTCGACCTCTACCCCATTGTCGCAGCAGCTCAAGTCTGGTGCAACAACTGGGCAGGACAAACAGTGACGTTCGCCACAGACAACCAAGCTACAGCCAGTATTATAAATAAAGGAGGTCCTAGTAGCTGGCCATTGTGGCCTTCCTGTGCAGGCTGGTGCCACTATCCCCACAGCACCAATCTAACGTCCTAGGCGTCCACATCCCAGACAAACGCAATAATCTGGCCAACGCACTACCCGTTAACTTTGCTTCGTTATTTTTTGCAGGAACCTGGAACCGACCCGACCATGTCTCTTATCCCACACTGGTCGTAGCTAACCTCGGATTCAAACAACACTTTCACGACGCTACCTGCCTTATTAATCTTTCACTATCTCACAACACCCTGAAGGCCTACCGGGCAGCCTAGAGGTTCTATGTCAGGCTACTAGCCTCAAACCCCAGAGCAATACCAAGAGTTCTCCATCACATCCTGGTCTTCATATTATGCCACCGCACACAGTTGGCATTGTCACACAATACCTTAGACCCCACTCAGCTGACATCCAGTATTTCATCCCCTTATGAGATCCTAACAAATCGTCTTGTTCGCCGCCCATACGGTCAAGACCATGTTGTGTGGTATTCACAGGCAATGACCCCAAATCAGTATCAAACGGCTACCCGTCACCAGCGCCATATTCCAAGACATGTCTTTCATCCTGTCACATTCCCCTTTTGGCTAAATTCAGCCTGGTCCTTCAAGCAGCCATCTACCTGGCTTTCTACAGCTTCTTACTCCCCAGTGAATACTGTCACCATCCCAGTTGTAAAGTGTTACGTAGACGCCACCTCACACGCCATCAGACTTCATCTTGCTCCTCAGCGTGTCCAAAACACAATAGTCCGGTCCAGGGGTTGACATAAAACCTTTCCAAACTCTCAAAGCCTGGTGCCCCGTGTCCATCCTAGATCAATTTTTGGCCCATATGTTTGATCCCTCGCAGGACAGCCCATTACTACCGTTCTCGATTAGTACCCCAGGCAGCAACCAGTTCATCAGTCACGTCAGGTTCCTTTTGAGCAAATTAGGCCAGGACCTTGGTCATTTTCTTGGACATTCTTTCGCATTGGAACAGCATCAGCAGCCTCACGAAACGGGGTCCCAGTCCACGCGATCAAAGATGGGCAGGCGGGAATCCACCTGCTTTACTCAATACATCTCCAATCCACAAGTGGAAATGACCTGAGCCTTCAGAAACTTTGCCCCGTAGTGTCTTGCTGTACATAAATTAATAATTACCTCCCTACACCAAATCTTTTGCGGCCTTCTCTTGGCATATCGCCCAGCAGTGTAGGGCTCACCGCCCAGCTCACCAGGGCTTACCTTACAGCAGACCAAGGGCACAATTCAGGTCCATTTTATGTTGTTAGTCTTGTGACGTGTTTATGTGTTCTTTCATATCTCTTAGAGCGGAGGGCTCCAACCATAAATAAGAGGGCCAGTATGGTGGCCCGTAATTATGGGAGGAGCCCGGAGGGTATATAATCAGACCACCCACAACGGTCTGTGTCGGTTCCAGTGCAAGGTACCCACCCACCCATTTCCCTTCTCAGAGTACTTCACTTAAAACACGTTTCTCTACAGAAACATCAATTTACTTTCTTAAGGTATGCGGCCTTCTCTTGGCATATCGCCCAGCAGTGTAGGGCTCACCGCCCAGCTCACCAGGGCTTACCTTACAGCAGACCAAGGGCACAATTCAGGTCCATTTTATGTTGTTAGTCTTGTGACGTGTTTATGTGTTCTTTCATATCTCTTAGAGCGGAGGGCTCCAACCATAAATATATATATATACTCTCTAAGCCCTTGTACACACGGTCGGAGATTCCAACGGAATGTGTCAGATTGGACCGTATTGTCGGATAATCCGACTGTGTGTGGTCTCCATCGGACTGTTTCCGTCGGAATATCCGATGGGCCATATTTTCCAACTTGTCCGTAAAATTTTCTGACAATATGTTCCGATCGGACATACTCTGATCATGTGTAGTCTACTCCAACAGACAAAGTGCCACGCATGCTCAGATCAAATTCCTAGACCAAAGCTATTGGCTACTAGCCTGAACGTAGTCCCGTCGTAACGAAATAACGTCATCACGTTATGTACAATTTGGATTTTCTTACAACTGTGTGTATGCAACAGTTTCGGACAAAATCCGTCGGACAAAATCCAATGGATTTGGTTGTCAGAATGTCCGACCGTGTGTACAAGGGCTTAGACATACATAGAGATAAGATAATCACAGATTGATGGAAACAATATATGTAAAGACCATATGTAGCTATATAAATGCCTGTTGGGTTCTACGTGTTTCGCTATAGTGCTTCTTCAGGACCTGTAAGGCATAAATTGGCTACAAAAAAAATACATATAAGATATACAGAATATATAACAATTTGATATTTGATTGGTATGTATTCTGTATATCTTATATGTATTTTTTGTATTTTTTTTGGGACAGTAAACCAGCAGCGGGGGAGGTTTCTTAGAAGAAGCCTATGGAATCCCTCCCATAACTATAGTACCGCTCTAGCCATCTTTTGGCGGTACTGAAGTAGTTTATACCATTTTAACCTAGCCCTAAACCAGTTGAATTTTGTTGAAAATTCTTAGTTTTAGAAACATTCATTACATTTTCTAATTGTTAGTGGAGTCAAACAAATGTGTTATTTATTTATTTATTTTTACTGCAGTGATAAGGAAATTTAAAGGCGCAGAATGGAATATTTTTCTTGAATGAGAGAACTTCAATTATAGTGAATGTGATTCTCATCCGGGATGGTCCATTTGCTCCAGAAATCCAATGTCAATGAAATTTTGAAGAACTTTTGAATGACATTAGTCAAGCCATCGAATGTACTGAGAATTTCTGTTGCGAATGTTCAATCATTTTGAAATTCTACTAGTGTACGTCTAGATTTCATTGTCACTGGAACAAGCGTCATCGTTGGAAGATTTCCTCTTTATATTTCCTTAAAATTTCAGATTTCCCATCAGTTTCTGTCCCTGTGATGACCAGGACGAATGGTGATGGTAAATCTCCACAATGGGGGACACGCTAGGCGATAAAAACCTGACTTCTAATTCTTGCACAGTGCTTGTTTTAAATACAAATATTTGTGGTTTTAGACACAATAATTAGGCAAGTACGTTTTTTTTGTATTTCCCCGAACGTTCCGTCTAATCAGTCGAGCGCGTCGGAAGTCCCCCCCCCCCGGCGTTACCAGTAGCTACGAGCCCCTTCTGTGGCTCATTCCTATGTACTGACATGGCAGAGAAAAACTTGAAAGCCCTGTGTGATTATAGGCATGGAGACGAGGGGTGGGGGGGGGGGGGGGGGTCAGAGGTCTCCCTGCTGTGTTAGCGCCTCTGTGACTTCTTCTAAGTTGCTCTCACTTTATTGCCGGCAGCGGATCCCTTTTTGATTTGTTGATTTGTGGCGGACTTTGTTCTCGCCAAGAACATGCTGGAAAGGCAAATCAAAGACGACGATCAAGCCAATTAGGATAAGAAAGTGACAATGATATGAAAGGTGGGCTGGGCCGACGATGACACGAGGATGTAGCCCCCATGCTGTGCTGCTTTCCCTTCCTAATCCTTAAAGCAGGAATAAAGGCATCGGAATAACAACATTGTAGAGAAAACCGATCGTTAAAAAAACCTTCATTTATTCAAAAACAGATTAGGAAAGTAAGCAGAAAACTATCCTCTAAAATCAAGCCCCGAGGTCCCACTGTTGTGCTTTTTTATTCAAAAGATGGAACCTAGGAGGATGGGTGCCTGCAGGGGTCCTGGATTGTGATATAGTCACGTGACTCTGGGAGGAGGTTGGGTCTGTGGGACTCTGGAAGGTTCAATGAAGTCAACTGGCCTTTAGGAAGAGGGTTGGATATGACCAGACCTGGTCAGGTGTGCCCGACCAGGTCTACTGGATTACCAGTGTGGTCAAACATTGATACTTGGCCAACACCCCTTGGCAGTGGCCGCACGCAAATTGGGGCCTCATGGCACCTAGTTCTCTGCACAGAGGGGCCGCAGGATGGAATATTTTTCTTGAATGAGCGTAATTCAATTATAGTGAATGTGATTCTCATCCGGGATGGTCCATTTGTTCCAAAATCCAATGTCAATGAAATTTAAAAGAACTTCCGAATGACATTAGTCAAGCCATTGAATGTAATTGTGTGAATTGCTATCAATACAGCTGTGCGAGAATGGTCCTGGCACCGTTACCGGTGCCTAACCAAAAGTTTTCTGATCACATGACCGCCACGACAGCCAAACATGGCGGTCATGTGGTCTTAAGCATGACCTCCACGACAGCCAAACATGGCGGTCATGTGGTCTTAAGCATGACCTCCACGACAGCCAAACATGGCGGTCATGTGGTCTTAAGCATGACCTCCACGACAGCCAAACATGGCGGTCATGTGGTCTTAAGCCGCACCTCCCAGCAACCTTTAGGAGGTGTGCTTGTTCGGAACGTGATGACGTTCGTTGGTTACAACGGGGACTACATTCAGGCTAGTAGCTAATAGCTTTGGTCTCTTGGAATTCTCTACAAACGATTGGAAAAAGTCCGATCGGATTTTGTTGTCAGAAAATTTTATATCCAGCTCTCAAACTTTGTTGGTTGGACATTCCGACGGAAAAAGTCCGATGGAGCCCACACACGGTCGGAATTATCCAACAACACGGTCCAATCGGACATTTTCCGACCGTGCGTACGGGGGCTAATATATCCCACCCACTTTCTGATGCCGTTGTCTCAAGATAACCAGTGTTGTTCACTTTGTAATGGTGTTTAGGGACTGCATGGGTATTTATGGTAAAAGTGAACTTTAAAAAGGCCCTCATGTATTTCACACTAGTAGCCTCTTGGCTCCTTTATGCCCACTTCGCCATAGCCTGGCCAGAAATGGCCAAGACGATAGCATGCAGTAATATACAGCGCCTTGAAAAAGTATTCATACCCCTTTGAAATGTTCCACATTTTGTCATGTTACAACCTAAGCCCTTGTACACAGGGTCGGACATTCCGAGGGAAAATGTCCGATCGGACCGTTCTGTTGTATAATCCGACCGTGTGTTTGGGCTCCATCGGACTGTTTCCGTCGGAATATCTGACCGACAACGTTTTAGAGCTGGGCTATAAAATTTCCAGACAACATGATCCGATCGGACTTTGTCCAATCGTATGTAGAGAATTCCGATCGGACAAAGTGCCACGCATGCTCAGATCAAATTTATGAGACCAAAGCTATTGGCTACTGAACGTAGTCCCGTCGTAACGAAATAACGTCATCACGTTACGAACGATCGGATTTTCCGACAACTTTGTCCGACCGTGTGTATGCAACACCAGTTTCGGACAGAATCCGTCGGACAAAATCCAACGGATTTTGTTGTCGGAATGTCCGACCGTGTGTACAAGGGCTAAAACATAAATGTATTACATTGGGATTTTATGTGGTAGACCAACACAAAGTAGTGGCGCATAATTCTGAATTGGAAGGAAAATGATAAATGGTTTTCCCATTCTTCTGGGAAATTTGTGGGAAATTTCAAGGGGTGTGAATACTTTTTCATGGCGCTGTGTATGGACAGCTACAGTTTAACAATTGTTGCACTTAGCTCTTGTACACACGGTCGGAGATTCCGACGGAATGTGTTTCCGATCGGATCGTTTTGTCGGATATTCCGACTGTGTGTGGTCTCCATCGGACTGTTTCCGTCGGAGTATCCGACAGACCAAGTTTTCCAACTTGTTGGTAAAATTTTCCGACAAAATGCTCCGATCGGACATACTCCGATCATGTGTAGAGAATTCCGATCGGACAAAGTGCCACGCATGCTCAGATCAAATTCTTACATCAAAGCTATTGGCTACTAGCCTGAACGTAGTCCTGTCGTAACGAAATAACGTCATCACGTCGGATTTTCCGACAACTTCGTCCGACCGTGTGTATGCAACAGTTTCGGACAAAATCCGACGGATTTGGTTGTCGGAATCTCCGACCGTGTGTACAAGGGCTTATGCCGCGTACACACGAGCGGACTTTTCAACATCCAAAGTCCGACGGACTGAGTCCGTCAGACTATTCGATCGTGTGTGGGCTGCAACAGACTTTTGACTCGCCAAAGTCCGAAGGACTTTAGAATATGGAACATGCTTCAAATTTTCCCGACGGAACTCCGCCGGACCCGGGTCCCTTCGAAAAATCCGCTCGTGTGTATGCTATTCCGACGGACTAAAACCGACGCTAGGGCAGCTATTGGCTACTGGCTATGAACTTCCGTATTCGAATCCAGTCGTACGTCATCACGTTCGAATCCGTCGGAGTTTAGTGTGATCGTGTGTGGCCAAGTCCGCTCAGCCGAAAAGTCTGTCAGAACTCCGTCGGAATTACAGCAGAACTCCGACGGAACTCCTTCGGAAGTCTGTCGGACATAAGTCCCCTCGTGTGTACGGGGCTTTAGACTTTCAAGGTTTAATTAGACCGCTATCTCCCGATAGACCCGCGGTCTTCTAGAATCCTGGCAATGTACGTAGTTGACTTTGAGTGGATATTTTTCTTCATCCTCTGCAGAACTGGCGTTTCATGTGAACGAGCGTCTATGAAGTACAAGTAGACTGTTTGTTACATTGTGTATGAGGAACGTCACCTTTTAATTAACTAATCAATGAAATTTCCACTCTCGCAAGGGATTATTAAAGCCGCATAATGCATTAAGCATCGTTTGAAAATGAAGTAGCGTTTCTAAAGCACCGATAAAGCTTCTTCTTTTCCTTTTTCTTGTCTTTTTTTTTTTTTTTTTTTTACATATTTCAGAAGATAAAAAAAAAAAAAAAAAAAAAAAGCAAATGATTAACTTTTTTTTTTTTTTTTTCTCTTATCATGACGCCGGTGCTAAATCACAACATATACGCTTGAAGCTTAAATAATTTAACTTCCTTTAGAAAATAACATTTAGCTGAGGCCAGCAATCCGATGCTTTTTAATATTCCCCGGTCGCCGTTGTTTGCCAAATCCCATTTTTCAGATTAAAACACAAACTTTTTATGCACAAGGAGGAGGCGGCCGATGAGCGGTGCGACGGAGTGCGGGGACGGTTATCTAAATTGCATATTTTTTTTTTCTTTGCTCTGAGATTGTACGAGGTGCAGATAGGGACGATAACCGGGCAAAGTCACCGAATTTACACAAGGAAAATTGGTTTTCTTTAGAGAAGAAGAAACATAAATTCCAAATGAATTATTTACCTGAACATCAATTCTGTTTTAACCCTTACTAGTCGCCACAGCTTCCCTGTGTACGGGCCTGTGTATAGCCCTGTGTACGGCCCTGTGTACGGCCCTGTGTACAGCCCTGTGTACGGGCCTGTGTACGGGCCTGTGTACGGCCCTGTGTACGGGCCTGTGTACGGGCCTGTGTACGGCCCTGTGTACGGACCTGTGTATAGCCCTGTGTATAGCCCTGTGTACGGCCCTGTGTACGGCCCTGTGTACGGCCCTGTGCACGGCCCTGTGTACGGCCCTGTGTACGGCCCTGTGCATTGCCCTGTGCACGGCCCTGTGTACGGCCCTGTGTACGGCCCTGTGTACAGCCCTGTGTAGGGCCCTGTGCACGGCCCTGTGTACGGCCCTGTGTACGGGCCTGTGTACGGCCCTGTGTACGGGCCTGTGTACGGCCCTGTGTACGGGCCTGTGTATAGCCCTGTGTACGGCCCTGTGTACGGGCCTGTGTATAGCCCTGTGTACGGCCCTGTGCACGGCCCTGTGTATAGCCCTGTGTACGGCCCTGTGTACGGCCCTGTGTACGGCCCTGTGCATGGCCCTGTGTATGGCCCTGTGTACGGCCCTGTGTACGGCCCTGTGCATTGCCCTGTGCACGGCCCTGTGTACGGCCCTGTGTACGGCCCTGTGTATAGCCCTGTGTAGGGCCCTGTGCACGGCCCTGTGTACGGCCCTGTGTACGGCCCTGTGTACGGGCCTGTGTACGGCCCTGTGTACGGGCCTGTGTAATGCCCTGTGTACGGGCCTGTGTATAGCCCTGTGTACGGCCCTGTGTACGGCCCTGTGTACGGCCCTGTGCACGGCCCTGTGTATAGCCCTGTGTACGGCCCTGTGTACGGCCCTGTGTACGGCCCTGTGTACGGCCCTGTGCATTGCCCTGTGCACGGCCCTGTGTACGGCCCTGTGTATAGCCCTGTGTACGGCCCTGTGCACGGCCCTGTGTACGGCCCTGTGTACGGGCCTGTGTACGGCCCTGTGTATGGGCCTGTGTATAGCCCTGTGTACGGCCCTGTGTACGGGCCTGTGTATAGCCCTGTGTACGGCCCTGTGTACGGCCCTGTGTACGGCCCTGTGCACGGCCCTGTGTACGGCCCTGTGTACGGCCCTGTGCATTGCCCTGTGCACGGCCCTGTGTACGGCCCTGTGTACGGCCCTGTGTACGGCCCTGTGTACGGCCCTGTGTACGGCCCTGTGCACGGCCCTGTGTACGGCCCTGTGTACGGCCCTGTGTACGGGCCTGTGCACGGCCCTGTGTACGGGCCTGTGTATAGCCCTGTGTACGGCCCTGTGTACGGCCCTGTGCACGGCCCTGTGTACGGCCCTGTGTACGGACCTGTGTATAGCCCTGTGCACGGCCCTGTGCACGGGCCTGTGTATGGCCCTGTGTACGGCCCTGTGTACGGCCCTGTGTACGGCCCTGTGTACGGCCCTGTGTACGGCCCTGTGTATAGCCCTGTGTACGGCCCTGTGTACGGCCCTGTGTACGGGCCTGTGTACGGCCCTGTGTACGGGCCTGTGTACAGCCCTGTGTACGGCCCTGTGTACGGCCCTGTGTACGGCCCTGTGTACGGACCTGTGTATAGCCCTGTGCACGGCCCTGTGTACGGGCCTGTGTATGGCCCTGTGTATAGCCCTGTGTACGGCCCTGTGCATGGCCCTGTGTACGGCCCTGTGTACGGGGTCCCTAAACTGCTGCAAGAGTTAATTCAGCAAATTTACATTTTTCTACAATGTCTTCTGGGTATGTTCAGCTTCATACATTGACTTACCTCATTTAGACCCAGCCTGTCCTGGACAGGATCACCTTCTGACTTGATACAATCTACAGGCAACTTAACTCTTCAGTAAGACACAGGCATTGAATCCAATTGTAGCATCCTCCTAAACAGTGGCGGCTGGTGTTTTTTTTTTTTTTGGGGGGGAGGCGGCGGCAAACAACCTCCCCCCTGCTTTTGCCAGTCGGTCCAGCACTTACCCCATATAGGCGGGCAGTGGGCAGCGGTTTTATGTCCTCCTCTTCCATCATGTGTACGGCCCTGTGTACGGGCCTGTGCACGGCCCTGTGTACGGGCCTGTGTATAGCCCTGTGTACGGCCCTGTGTACGGCCCTGTGCACGGCCCTGTGTACGGCCCTGTGTACGGACCTGTGTATAGCCCTGTGCACGGCCCTGTGCACGGGCCTGTGTATGGCCCTGTGTACGGCCCTGTGTACGGCCCTGTGTACGGCCCTGTGTACGGCCCTGTGTACGGCCCTGTGTATAGCCCTGTGTACGGCCCTGTGTACGGCCCTGTGTACGGGCCTGTGTACGGCCCTGTGTACGGGCCTGTGTACAGCCCTGTGTACGGCCCTGTGTACGGCCCTGTGTACGGCCCTGTGTACGGACCTGTGTATAGCCCTGTGCACGGCCCTGTGTACGGGCCTGTGTATGGCCCTGTGTACGGCCCTGTGTACGGCCCTGTGTACGGGCCTGTGTACGGCCCTGTGCACGGCCCTGTGTATGGCCCTGTGTACGGCCCTGTGTACGGCCCTGTGCACGGCCCTGTGCACGGCCCTGTGTATGGCCCTGTGCATGGCCCTGTGTACGGCCCTGTGCATGGCCCTGTGTACGGCCCTGTGTATGACCCTGTGTACGGGCCTGTGTATAGCCCTGTGTACGGCCCTGTGTACGGGCCTGTGTATAGCCCTGTGTACGGCCCTGTGCATGGCCCTGTGTACGGCCCTGTGTACGGGGTCCCTAAACTGCTGCAAGAGTTAATTCAGCAAATTTACATTTTTCTACAATGTCTTCTGGGTATGTTCAGCTTCATACATTGACTTACCTCATTTAGACCCAGCCTGTCCTGGACAGGATCACCTTCTGACTTGATACAATCTACAGGCAACTTAACTCTTCAGTAAGACACAGGCATTGAATCCAATTGTAGCATCCTCCTAAACAGTGGCGGCTGGTGTTTTTTTTTTTTTTTGGGGGGGAGGCGGCGGCAAACAACCTCCCCCCTGCTTTTGCCAGTCGGTCCAGCACTTACCCCATATAGGCGGGCAGTGGGCAGCGGTTTTATGTCCTCCTCTTCCATCATGACGGCTTCCAGCGTGCGGCTCCTCCCCTCCTCCTAGGTGTCTAATAGGATCGCCTGTCCTTTCAACCAGGGGATGGGTCTCAAAACCCACTTCCTGATTGGCCAGGAGGAGGATCAGTGTTACAATAGTGAATATTTTTTGGCCCTGTGTACGGCCCTGTGCACGGCCCTGTGTATAGCCCTGTGTACGGCCCTGTGTACGGCCCTGTGCACGGCCCTGTGCACGGCCCTGTGCACGGCCCTGTGCACGGCCCTGTGCACGGCCCTGTGTACGGCCCTGTGTACGGCCCTGTGCACGGCCCTGTGTACGGCCCTGTGTATAGCCGTGTACGGCCCTGTGCACGGCCCTGTGTACGGCCCTGTGCACGGCCCTGTGTACGGCCCTGTGCACGGCCCTGTGTACGGCCCTGTGTACGGGCCTGTGCACGGCCCTGTGTACGGCCCTGTGTACGGCCCTGTGCACGGCCCTGTGTACGGCCCTGTGCACGGCCCTGTGTACGGCCCTGTGTACGGCCCTGTGTATAGCCGTGTACGGCCCTGTGCACGGCCCTGTGTACGGCCCTGTGCACGGCCCTGTGTACGGCCCTGTGTACGGGCCTGTGTATAGCCCTGTGTACGGCCCTGTGCACGGCCCTGTGTACGGCCCTGTGTACGGCCCTTAACTCTTCAGTAAGACACAGGCATTGAATCCAATTGTAGCATCCTCCTAAACAGTGGCGGCTGGTGTTTTTTTTTTTTTTTTTTTTTTTGGGGGGGAGGCGGCGGCAAACAATCTCCCCCCTGCTTTTGCCAGTCGGTCCAGCACTTACCCCATATAGGCGGGCAGTGGGCAGCGGTTTTGTGTCCTCCTCTTCCATCATGGCGGCTTCCAGCGTGCGGCTCCTCCCCTCCTCCTAGGTGTCTAATAGGATCGCCTGTCCTTTCAACCAGGGGATGGGTCTCAAAACCCACTTCCTGATTGGCCAGGAGGAGGATTAGTGTTACAATAGTGAATATTTTTTTGTTGTTGTAACACACCTGGGTGGGCTCCATTCACATGCTCTGTGCCCTGAGCCCACCCTATTTTGAAGACTATTAGAGACTCTGGCTCTAATCAGGTGCTTAAACCCACCCCCCCCCCCCCGCCATTGTAAGTCATGCACCAAACGTCCTGCAAGGGGCCAGACACATGGATGGGGGGAGGGGGCGGCAATGGATAGGGGAGCTGCTCCTGCTCCTAACTAGGTTGCTAGAAGTGGTGTCAGGTGCTTATCATATTGGGGGGGGGGTGGCAAACTAATGCCAAACCATCCCCCCTACCGGTGGAGACGGCCGGTAATGCGGCAATCGCACATCCCCTCCCTGGAGACGAACGTGAATGCATGATCGGATTGGACGTGATCGAATCCCCCCCCCCCCTCCCCGGAGACTGACGTGGATGTGTGATCAGATGTGATTGGACCCCCCTCCCCGTAACCGTGGGAGATGGCCGGGAACGCAGCGATTGCCCCCTCCCCCACTCCAGAGATGGCCGGGAACACAGTGATGGACCCCCCCACACAGGAGATGGCCGGGAACGCAGCGATCGACCCCCCACATGGGAGATGGATGGGATGGTGGTGATCAAGGCATTACCTTTGGAGTCAGGGGGAATGAAGAGCAGGTTCACTGATTCTCCTCTTGGGCAAACAAGAAGTGTGTTCTGAGACACATTGGACTCCCTGACCAATATGGTCACAGGAAGTGCTTCCTGATTGGCCATGAGGAGAATCAGGAAGAAAATAGCGAATATTAATTTTCTATTGTCACACAACTGGGTAGGCTTGGGGTGCATCCTACCCTTTTTTTAAGCCAATTAGAGCCTCTGGCTTTAATCACGTGCTTAAAAAAAACAAACAAACAGTGAAATCCATGTGTCCGGTGCCCTGCATGGAAATTAGGGGGCCGGACCGAGAAATCCGCTCGTGTGTATGCTAGTCCGACGGACAAAAACCGACGCGAGGGCAGCTATTGGCTACTGGCTATGAACTTCCTTATTCTAGTCCGGTCGTACGTCATCACGTTCGAATCCGTCGGAATTTGGTGTGATTGTGTGTGGCCAAGTCCGTTCATTCGGAAAGTCAGTCGGAACGCCACCGAAAGTCCGTTGGAAAGACCGTTGGACCTAGTCCCTCGAAAAAGTCCGGTCGTGTGTACGCGGCATTACCATTGTACATGTAAAACAACTCTGAATCTAAAGAATGGACCTTTATGGACCTTGCTTTGTACACTGGTGGGCAGTCATGTTGGAACAGGAAGGAGCCATCTCCAAACTATTCCCACAAAGTTGGGAGCATGAAATTGACCTTTCTTTGTGCACTGGTCCAAACCATTTGGTGGAAGGGGGGGGATTATGGTGTGGGGGTCGTTTTTCAGGGGGTTGGGCTTGGCCCCTTAGTTCCAGTGAAGGGAACGCTCATGCCGTGTACACACGATCGGACATTCCGACAACAAAATCCGTGGGATTTTTTCAGACGGATGTCGGCTCAAACTAGTCTTGCATACACACGCTCACGCAAATGTTGTCGAAATTCCGAATGTCAAGAACCCGGTGACGTACAACGCGTACGACGAGCCGAGAAAAATGAAGTTCAATAGCCGGTGGCTTGATTCCGAAGATGCGTGGAACTTTTGCGCGTCGGAAATTGTGCACACACGCTCGGAATTTCCGACAACAAGTTTTTGTTGTTGGAAAATTTGAGAACCAGCTCTCAAACATTTGTTGTCGGAAATTCCGACAGCAAACGTCCGATGGAACGTACGGTCGGAATTTCCGACAATAGGCTCACATTGAACATTTGTTGTGGTGTGTAAGGGGCATCAAGGCGTCAGCATACCAAGACAATTTGGACAATTTCATGCTTCCAACTTTGTAGGAACAGTTTGGAGATGGCTCCTTCCTGTTCCAACATGACTGCGCACCAGTGCACAAAACAAGGTTCATAACAGGGGCGTAACTATAGGGGGTGCAGCAGTCACGACTGCAACTGGGCCCTGTGATGCAGGGGGCCCATGCAGCCCCCTCTACATATGGCCGGCAGCAGCATAAGCAGCTAGGGGGTACCAGTGCACCATGCACACGGGTGGCTGGAGGTGGAGGGTGACTAGCAGAGCTCCATACTCGACTATCGCACTGGCTGCTCTTTAGTTGTGCATTCCCCGCATGACCTGTGTCCTCGGCCGGCTCCTCAGAGTACCCCTCTCCTGCTGCATGCATTGTCACTCAGTCCGATGTCTGTTCTCCCCAGCCAGAGGATGGGGACCCAATTGGGCACCTAAAAACAAAAAAATAAAAATAAAAAAAAACTACTGATGCCAGTGGTGGAACTACAGGGCTCACAAAGGTCACACCTGTGACCACGCCCCGGAAGTTCCACCGCCGGATTCGGCGGGAAGGGCCCTGGCTGGGGTTCATGGGGGCCCTTATGGTTTCTTGCATCGGGGCCCTGAAGGTTCTAGTTATGCCACTGGTCCATAAAGACATGGCTGAGCAAGTTTGGGGTGGAGGAACTTGAGTAGACACCCTCCTAAACCTTGTGGACGGCCTTCCCAGAAGAGTTGAAGCTGTTATAGCTGCAAAGGGCGGACCAAACCCAATATTGAACCCTACGGGCTAAGACTGGGATGCCATTGAAGTTCATGTGCGTGTGTAAAGACAGGCATCCCAATACTTTTGGCAATATTATGTATATCGGATTGCTTTTGCTACTTCAATAAAGTTGGATTCTTTTTCGTAGTGCAGCTGTCGGGACCTGTGGATTGTGCACCAAAAATATTTGGTTTTTGGTGGGATGCTTCTTTAATACCCGTTTTTTTATTTTATTTTTTTATTTTATTCAGCAGTTAAACGACTTTTTGTGGCAAGGAAAGCTATTGCGCTTAGCCTGGCACGTTCGGGCCACGTGAGTACGGTTTTAGAACAGAAGCTGTAAACTCGGACCTCTGTGTGCCTTCAAGGATAATTTTAGAATTTTAACATCTAAGCTTCAGGGACATGAAACAATAGACACTCCAAAGCCTTGGTGCCATCACAGGGAATGGATGTTTCACAAGGCACCTGATGTTTTTCAAAGGATTTTTTATTTTTTTTTATATCTGTGTTATTTTGGGAGGTATTACAGTGCACTGTAGTGGATGCTTCATTCTAAACCTCTTCATGCAGACGGCAGTGCTGGAGTGGGTGTTTGTTTAACCCTTTTGTGAAGAAAGTATTGTGATATTGGGGATCGTTGGCTCAATGCTGGATTCTCTTTCAATGAGTCTGTGCCAATCCAAACTGTGATTTTTTTTTTATTTATTTATTTTTTTTTTAGGGCTTGCCAGCCCACTTTTATTTAAAATTAAAACTAAAAGTTCTCAGAACGTTGCCAACACAGGGGATTTCAGTTTCACTAATGCCGCGTACACACGATCGAATTGTCTGGCGGGCTTGGTCCGGCAAACAATCCGCCGGACTTTATAACGAACGGACTTGGCCACACACACACACGGACACTCCGAAAGTCCGGCGATTTCTAACGCGATGACGTACAACACGTACAACGGGACTAGAAAAGGGAAGTTCAATAGCCAGTAGCCAATGGCTTCCTTCTCGTACTTGCTTCCCAGCATGTGTCATTCTTGGCCCACGTACACACGGTCGGAGATTTTGCCAACCAAATCCGTCGGATTTTGCCCGTCGGATTTAGTCCGACGGATTGTGTCCAAAACTGTTGCATACACACGGTCGGGCCAAGTTGGCGAAAAATCCGATCTTTCAGAACGTGATGACGTAATTTCGTTATGATGGGACTACATTCAGGCTAGTAGCCAATAGCTTTGATGTAGGAATTTGATCTGAGCATGCGTGGCACTTGGTCCGATCAAAATGCTCTACACATGATCGGATTAGGTCCGTCCGGCCCAGTTGGTCGGGAAATATTTCCAACATGTTGGAAAATTGGGTCGGACGGAGATTCGGACGGAATAAGTCCGATGCAGACCACACACAGTCGGATTATCTGACGTCACGGTCCGATAAGACTCATTCCGACAGATTCTCCGACCGTGTGTACAAGGGCTAAGCCCTTGTACACACGGTCGGAGATTCCGACGGAATGTGTCCGATCGGAGCGTTTTTTCGGATATTCCGACTGTGTGTGGTCTGCATCGGACTGTTTCCGTCGGAATATCCGTCGGACCCAATTTTCCAACACGTTGGAAATATTTCCCGACCAACTGGGCCGGACGGACCTAATCCGATCATGTGTAGAGCATTTTGATCGGACCAAGTGCCACGCATGCTCAGATCAAATTCCTACATCAAAGCTATTGGCTACTAGCCTGAACGTAGTCCCGTCGTAAAGAAATAACGTCATCACGTTCTGAACGATCGGATTTTCCGACAACTTTGTTCCGACCGTGTGTATGCAACAGTTTTGGGCAAGATCCGTCAGACAAAATCTGATGGATTTGGTTGTCGGAAATCTCCGACCGTGTGTACAAGGGCTTAGTCCGCTGGACTAGCACACTGACGAACGGATTGTCTGCTGAAAGCCAAGTCCGGTGGACAAATTTTGAGTCAAAACTACTTTCTAAGGCCGCGTACACACGGGCGGAATGTCTGACGGACTTGGTCCGCTGAAACGGGTTTCAGCAGACAATCCGCTCGTGTGTGGGCTTCAGCGGACTTTTTCGGCGGACAGTCTGGCGGACTAAGTCTTTCGGAATTTCCGTAATATTGTCCGTCCAAACTTGGTTTCAGCGGACAGTCCGCTCTTGAGTAGGCAAGTTGGACGGACTAAGTATGGCGCATGCTCAGAAAGGATTTACACGGCGAAGGTTGCATTGCAGTGTATTGGACGTCGTATTTCTAGTCCCGTCGTACGTGCTGTACACGTCATCGCGCAAGCTTTCGGTGGACTGTCTGTTCATCGTGTGTGGTCAAGTCCGTTCATTCGAAAGTAGGACGGACTGTCTGTCGGATTGTCTGACGGACTTAGTTGGGCAGACAATCCGCCCGTGTGTACGTAACCTAAGTCCGCCAGATTTTACGATGAAAAAGTCCGCTGGAGCGGTGATCAAATTGTCCGGCGTACTGTGGTCCGGCAGACCAAGTCCGCTGGACAATTCGATCGCGTGTATTTAATGCTAAAAAAAGTTTAGCCATATGGCTCACTCTTTAGCAGCTTACTGGTCCCCTTATGCCTCGTACACACGATGGGATTGTTGGCCAACAAAACCGTGGAATTTTGTCCGAAGGGCGTTGGCTCAAACTTGTCTTGCATACACACGGTCACACCAATGTTGGCCAACAATTACGAAGGTAGTGACGTACTTTGTGGTTTTCAGCTCTTTGGCTCTACCCTTTGGGCTCCTTCTGCTAATTTCATGTTAGTAGAATGTTTGGTGAGTGTTGATTCGTGCTTTTTCTTTCCGCGCTTTTCATTTCGTTTTTCTGAATGGCCGTTCACCAACCAGACATCAGGGGAGATAACGTCTTATTTATTATTGGCCTTGGAGTTATTGCTTTGACATAATTTTTTTGGTTGAATAATTTGGTATATTATCTATATTTTTGGATGCATAGAATGCACTTTTTGGTTAAGTTCTATTGGCAATTAGTATGTCTAATTTATTATTATTATTATTTATTTTTTAATGCACAAAAAAAAAAAAAATTGTGTAGAATAAAACTTGGCTAAGTGATTTACTTCAATTGACAGTTTGAGAGTAGAAAGTTACATTTTAAAAAATACAATGTAACATTAACAAGGGACACCAACATAGTTGTTTCTTTGATCTTAAAAACGACGGGATAATAGTGTTGTGGTAACTTGCCCAAATAAAAAAAAAAAAAAAAAAAAGCATAATAATATTATTCTTGATATCACAAAAAAAAAAAAAGCCTTTGAAAATGTGTTTGCAATAACTCCATCAGTATCACCAGCAAAGCATCTTAATTATTATCCCATTAAAGAAGAGAATTGTGCGCTGCATTTGGAGATTTCATAATTTGCTGCCTCACGAATTGAGGCAGCACAGCGGTGTAGTGGTTAGCACTCTCACCTAGCAGTAAGAAGGGTCACGGGTTTGAATCCCAACCACGACACTACCTGCCTGGAGTTTGCATGTTCTCCCTGTGCCTGTGTGGGTTTCCTCCGGGTACTCCGGTTTCCTCCCACTCTCCAAAGACATGCAGGTAGGTTAATTGGCTTCTGTCCAAAAAAATTGACCCTAGTATATGAATGGGGACCTTGGATTGTGGGCTCCTTGAGGGTAGGTACTGATGTGATTGTGCAATGTGCAGGGATAGGGACAATTGTAGACACTCACTCAGGTTGAACTGGATGGACTGGTGTCTTTATTCAACCTTACTAACTATGAATGTTAATTCTCCATTACGAACGCTCGTTTACAAGACCGACCGCTTCCGGCTTGTCCTTGCTTCCGAGTATGCGTGTTTGTACTTTGGACTTTTGTCCAACGGACTTGTGTACACATACTCAGACAATTCGAAAACACACATTTGTTGGCGGAAAATGTGAGAACCTGCTAGCCAACATTTTTGTTGGCGGAAAGTCCAGTATAATAGTATAACAGTTATACTATTAAACAGATGTCGCTGTAGATAAACATTGCAGCCTAAGCCCTTGTACACACGGTCGGAGATTCCGACGGAATGTGTCCGATTGGACCAAACTTTCCAACTTGCCGGAAATATTTTCCGACAAAATGCTCCGATCATGTGTAGAGAATTCCGATCGGACAAAGTGCCACGCATGCTCAGATCAAATTCCTACATCAAAGCTATTGGCTACTAGCCTGAACGTAGTCCCTTCGTAACGAAATGACGTCATCACGTTCTGAAAGATCAGATTTTCCGACAACTTAGTCTGACCGTGTGTATGCAACAGTTTCGGAGAAGATCCGACGGGCAAAATCCGACGGATTTGGTTGTGGAAATCTCCAACCGTGTGTACAGGGGCTTAATCTAGCGTGATCCCGTCCACCTTCTCCCTGTCCTGTTTGCTCCTTGCCCCCATCTGCTGATCTCCCGTTGATGACCCTGGCCGACGGATTTGGTTGTCGGAATCTCCGACCGTGTGTACAAGGGCTAAAGGTGGCAGAGTACATCTACAGGCTGAAGGGTTTTATTTTTGTCATAAGAGCCTCCAGCCTGTCTGTGATCTCTATGTCATAACTGACAAGACACGATTGGGAATGACTCTGGTTTCCAGTCTTTAGTGGCCACTCATGCTGTCTCCAACAGTCAGGATTGAGAACCAGCAGTTTCTTTTTCTGCATGTCATCAATCCACCATAATCTTCCTCTCCATTTCCCGTTCTTTGCCATGCTCCCTTCCACAATGGCCATATGGCCAAAACGGTGGCATTTTCTCTTTCAGATAGTTTTGCCCTCAGATGTGGTTTTACTTCATTGACTCTTTCCAGCACCTCCTCATTGGAAACCCTGTCCATCCAGATCCTTTTGTAGCACCACAGTTCAAAACTTGTGATCTTCTTTACTGGAGACATAAACCTTTTCTAAGCCCTTGTACACACGGGTCGGACATTCTGACAACCAAATCCGTTGTATTTTGTCCGACGGATTTTGTCCGAAACTGTTGCATACACACGGTCGGACAAAGCTGTCAGAAAATCCGATCGTACGTAACGTGATGACGTTATTTCGTTATGACAGGACTACGTTCAGGCTAGTAGCCAATAGCTTTGGTCTAGGAATTTGATCTGAGCATGCGTGGCACTTTGTCCGTCGGAGTAGGCTACACATGATCGGAGTATGTCCGATCGGAACATTTTGTCTGAAAATTTTACGGACAAGTTGGAAAACTTGGTCCGTCGGATACTCTGACGGAAACAGTCCGATGCAGACCACACACAGTCGGAATATCCGACAAAACGGTCCGATAGGACACATTCCGTGAGAATCTCCGACCGTGTGTACAAGGGCTTAGAGCATTCCAGACTTTGTAGCCATCTCCTCTTTGTGCATGGAGGGAGATTGTACCTCACAATCTCTTGTGTCTCCAGAAACATTGTCTTTGGCAATTCCATTAACAGTTTTCTTCAGGATTTCATTGAATATTCTGCGGTATCAGAGGTTGGTTACTTGCTATATTCTTCCATTTTCAAGTATTAGCTCTAGATAACCTAAAATATGAAATACTCTACTTATAAAGTGGCTGGGGTACACAAAAATGTTCTCTGGTCACTTTGATGTGTTTTTTCTTCCTTGACTCCTTGCAACATTTCTTTTTGGCCATGTCTGTCTTGCTGATTTTCAAGAGCCTCCAGTAGCACCACAGTTCAAAACTTGTGATCTTCTTTATTAGAGACTTAAACCTTCTCTAAAAATGTACCAAAGTTTGTAGCAATCTGCTCTTTGTGCATGGAGGGAGATTGTTCCTCATAATCTCTTGTGTCTCCAGAAACGTTGTCTTTGGCCTTGGTGATTCCATCAACTTTGCTCTTCAGGATTTCTTTGATTATTCCGAGATATCAAGGTTGGTTACTTGTTCTGTTCTCTGTTCTTCCATTTTCAAGTATTAGCTCAGATAACCTAAAATATGAAATACTCTTCTTACAAAGTGGTTGGTGGGACATACAAAGATTTTCTCTGGCCACTTTCTGTGGTTTGGCTTCCTTGACTCCTTGCAACACCTCTTTATTCATAGCCATGTCTATCTAGCTGAGTTTCAAGAGCCTCCAGTAGCACCACAGTTCAAAATTTGTGATCTTCTTTACTGGAGACATAAACCTTCTCTAAGAGCATTCCAGGCTTTGTAGCCATCTCCCTCCGCTTCGTGCAAGGAGAGAGATAGTGAGGCCCGGAACGGAAAAGACAGAAAAGAAAAAGTAGTGCAGGGTAGGCTTGTGCAATTCGTTTCGTAACGAAACTAAATTCGGCCAAATTTTGCATCTTTCGGACATTCGGATGCATCCGAATGTCCGAATAAAAAAATAACGAATAACAACGAATACGAAAGGAATATAACGAATGGATTCGAATGAATTCAAATGAATTTGGTAATTCTTTAAAGATCTAATGAAACAAAAGGTCAGCTCAAAGTAAATCTTATAGTCCAATCAGCTAATTAATTTTGTGCCGGAGGATGGATTACTGGCAAAGTGCATTCCTGAGAACTGAATTAGAAGGGTGTTGTATTGTATTTGAGATGAGAAGAGACGTTGTCATTGTGTGTGTTAAAAGATTCAATAAACAAACGACTTTCCAAACTACGAATCATTATCACGAATGTCTCTACATACATAAATAGCGAATTTCAACGAATACGAACGAATGAATTCGACACTCTACGAATAATAACGAATTATCATAACATAACGAATATAACAGAACGAAATTATGTATTTTACGATTGACAACGAACCGAAACGAAACAACATTTTCTGTTGTGCACAAGTCTAGTGCAAGTCTAGTGCAGGGCCGGGCATGACAGTGTGTTTAGGGGAGACAATGCATGGGCTAATATGAAGAGCTAAGAGGGGAGGGGACAGTGAGTAAAGTCCAAGGGGGATGGGTAATATATAAGGAGATGGTGGGACTGGGCTGGGGAACAGGAAAGTTGTGGAGAAAGAAAGGAGGGGGCAGTTTTTCCCACCCACCCTCCCTATATGTTTTTCTGCGTTTGTTGGTTTATGTGTTTTCTTTCTTTTAGGAGCATGGCAGCTGTGGATTGACGGTGTTTTGTTGGTCTTTGACGGTGGCAGTAAACATATGTGATGGAAAGGGGTGGGGGGCTCATCGGTAGTATGTGCCCCTCCGGTGTATTCCA
This sequence comes from Lithobates pipiens, assembly GCF_037356315.1. Taxonomy (NCBI): domain Eukaryota; kingdom Metazoa; phylum Chordata; class Amphibia; order Anura; family Ranidae; genus Lithobates; species Lithobates pipiens. The sequence continues at coordinate 12,713,234 of NW_027507786.1, forward strand.
GCGAAAGGTTAGCTGGAATACTGTAATGGTTGCACTGCGGGAAGGGGGTTGTCTCTGAGCTGATTATCCGCTGGAGGCCTACCGTGTGGAAAAAGGTCCCGCAGTGTATTGGTGGAATATGTGTTGGAGTTCCGGGGTGCCGTCAAAGACCAACAGACCGGAGTTAAACAAGTTGTTACGGAGGTGATATTTTGGTATATATTTGATATTGGAGTTATTTATATGGTGTGAATAAAAAAATAGGCTGCTATGGCCATTTATACTCCAAAATGAAGGTGTGGTCTCATCATTTTAGAAGGGTAAGAAATGGGAATGTTGGAGTACAAGTGGTATAGCATTAAGAGGCAGGTTGGGTACCTCTGAACTACACTGGTCATGTTCCTCATAACCTCTTGTGTCTCCAGAAACTTTGTCTTTGGCCTTGGCTATTTCCATTAACAGTGTTCTTCAGGATTTCATTGAATATTCCGCCGTATCAGAAGTTGGTTACTTTATTCATCCATTTTCAAGTATTAAGCGGAGGTCCACCCTAAACTGGACCTTCCGCTCATTGGAATCCTCCCCCCCCCTCCGGCGCCACAATTGGCATCTTTCAGGGGGGAGGGGGGTGCAGGTACCTGTACAGTACAGGTATCTGCACCCACTTCCGGGATGGCTCTCTGCGGAAAGGGGCGTAGATTACGCCCCTTTCCGAAAGTCCCCCGCTGCCTGCTGGGAAACACACGGATCCCAGAGGCAGCGGGGACCATCCTTATTGCGCAGCGCGACTCGCGCATGTGCAGTAGGGAACCGGGAAATGAAGCCGAAAGGCTCCACTTCCTGATTCCCATACCCAAGCTGGCGGCGGCAGCACCCGAGAGACGATCGAGAGATCGGCTTCGGGTGCCGACATCGCGGGTGCGCTGGGCGGGTAAGTGTCCTTATTTTAAAAGTCAGCAGCTGCAGTATTTGTAGCTGCTGGCTTTAAAAAAAAAAAAAAACGCGGAGTCCCGACGGACTCCCGCTTTAGCTCAGATAACCTAAAATATAAAATACTCTTCTTATAAAGTGGCTGGGGCATAAGAAGATTTTCTCTGGGCACTTTGATGTGGTTTTGGTGCCGTGACTCCTTGCAACATCTCTTTATTCATTGCCTTGTCTTTAAGAACGCCCAGTAGCACCACAGTTTAAAACTTTCACTTTGGCCTTGGTGATTCCATCAACAGTGTTCTTCGAGATTTCATTGATCCATTTTCCAAGTTTTGCACTACAGTTCACATCTTCTTAATAAGCGTCATTGTCGAGGGAAAATGTTTCTGCACCATATTTGAGAATGGAGCAGACTTGCATTCATAGCATTGTTCCCCATCACCTCTATAAACTTTGGCCTTGCAGATTTTACCTCTGATGTCATCATTGTTTTTCAGGCTTTCATTGAGGCTAGGTTCACATTGCTGCGATGCGGGAACGCCGCGAATCCGCGGCGTTTTCCCGCATCGCATACCTCCCGCTGGCAGTTCACACTGCCCTATGCGGACGGCTGGGGGTGTCAATGTTATGTTAATGACACCCCCAGATCCGTCGGCATATCGCAGTGCGATCTGCCGACTCGCACAGGAATCGGATCGCAAGGGTCCCGTGCGAGTTTGCTGCGGGACCGCTGCGAGTTCAGCCATACTATCTGTATGGCTGAACTCGCAGCGCTACGGAGATCGGATGTGATTTGCTGTGCGAATCACATCCAGTTCTCCCCCCGCAGCGGTGTGAACCCAGCCTAATCCATATTCCAGCTTATTGAAAAGAGATCCAAGATGTTGCATTTTTGTTGGTGCAGGGCCATCTTTAATATTGATTGGACCCTGGGCAAAACTTTTCTTGGGCCCCCCCCCCTCATACAGTTTTGCTCTCCACCTGCTCTGAGACATACAATAAATAGTAGCTAGACTCAAAATCAGTTTACTGAATCAGATCAGGCAGCTATTGCGATTGGTTGCCAGAGGTTACAGTGTATCATTACCGCTCACTGACTGGTTGCTAGTGGTTACAGCACACATTACTGCTCACTGATTAGTAGCTAGTGGTTACAGCACATGATTTCTGCTTGTTGCTTGGTTGCTAGAGATTACTGTGAATATGACCTCAGGGGGGCATGATATACATATCAATGCCGCCGGCCGCCACTATTTACATATGAATGCTGTTGCTATTTACATATGAATGCCGGTAGTTGGCATGTAAACACAGGGTCTGCAGGTGAGTCATCTTTACACAACAAGAGGGCAGAGCTGGGCAGCATTAGTAGCAGCACTTCACACTGAGATATCAGGACACATCACGGGACTAAAACCTCAAGGGATGAGGGAATTTAAACCAGGATAGTTGGCAAGTATAAGGCAGCTGCTTTGGGCCCCACAACAATGGCAGCTTCCCCTTTTGCCCTGCCTTAAAAAAACGTCCCTGTGTTGGTGACACCCTTTGCACGCATACATTTTCTATAAGTACATTGACTATTTTTCATTTTCGTATTCATGCCTCAGCTGTTATCCTGTAACTGTGACTGTATATCAGTGTTTGTGTACCTGTTTGTAAAGTTCTCCAAAGAAATGACTGCAGCAGCCTGAAATCTAATATTACATTTGAGCAGCTTATAACAATTCCTGGCAGACTGTAAGCCCCTCGCCTGCCTTTCTCTGCCTCCCCGAGGGATCCCGCTGGGATATGTTTTATACAGCATGTAGATGCGGTTTGTGTTCCGCTCATGCTGGGAGCTCGGTTAAGATATGCATTTATGTGATGCTTGGGGTTGCATTTTCTGAGGTTCTGTCAGTTATAAGTAACTTTAATAAAGTGTATCGGTTCTTCATTTCTGGTGGAGGAAACCATGATGTCGGCTAGATCGAGTGTTTGAAAACTTAGCCTGCAGTTACTTAGAACCAGCAACAGCACCAGCTTGACATTAGGAAAAGAAATGCGCACTTTTGTTATAGCTGTGATTAAAATATAAAAAGTTACTAGATCCTAAATCCATGGACATTTGTTAGAGTTCTGCACAACTGGCTCCTAAAAGGTGACCTGTTCTCCTGCAGACCCGAAGGAATTTTGTTTTTGTTTGTTTTTAGATTCTAAACATCTTCATATTTTGTATTTTTGGGATCTTTCGCTTGAAGTGCCTACTACAACCTCCCACCACAACATTAGATGGGGCTGTGGTCACACATCTGACTAAATGATTGTGAAATACACTATATTGTCAGCTGAACTTTTATATCTCCCAGGCCACCCATTTTTTTCTGGGGCAGATGAATAAAGGACGAAAAAAAAAAAAGTATTGGGACACCTGCCTTTACACAAACATGAACTTTAATGGCATCCCAGTCTTAGTCCGTAGGGTTCAATATTGAGTTGGACCGCCCTTTGCAGCTATAACAGCTTCAACCGTTCTAGGAAGGCCGTCCACAGGAGTGTGTCTATGGGAATGTTCTTCCAGAAGAGGTCAGGCACTGATGATGAAGGCCTGGCTCGCAGTCTCCACTCTAATTCACCCCAAAGGTGCTCTATCATGTTGAAGTCAGGACTCTTTGCAGGCCAGTTAAGTTCCTCCACCCCAGATTTGCTCATCCATGACTTTATGAACCTTGCTTTGTGCACTGGTCCAAATCATTTGGTGAAGAGGGAGTTATGGTGTGGGTTGCATTTTAGGGGTTGGGCTTGGCCCCTTGGTTCCAGTGAAGGGAATTCTTAAGGCGTCGGCATACCAAGATATTTTGCACAATTCCATGCTCCAAACCTTGTGGGAACAGTTTGGGGATGGCCCCTTCCTGTTCCAGCATGAGTGCGCACCAGTGCACAAAGCAAAGTCCATAAAGACATGGATAAGCGAGTTTGGGGTGGAGGAACTTGACTGACCTCAACCCAATAGAACACCTTTGGGATAAATTGGAGCGGAGACTGCGAGTCAGGCATTCTGGTCCACATCCGTGCCTGACCGCACAAATAGGCTTTTGAAAGAAAGGTCAAAAATTCCCATAGGCACACTCCTAAACCTTGTGGACAGGCTTCCCAGAAGAGTTGAAGCTGTTATAGCTGCAAAGGGGAGGGGGCAAACTAAATTTTGAACCCTACAGGCTCAGACTTGGATACCATTAAAGTTCATGTGCTTGTAAAGGCAGGTGTCCCAATACTTTTGGTAATATAGTGTATGCTGTTCCTTCTATGTGAGACCAAGGGCCCCATATACAAAGCAGCAAAGCAAAAAAAAAAAAAAAAAAAAAAAAAAAAACACACGCACACATTGATGAATTGCATTGTTTTGGAATACAGATGTGGTGAGCACTATGTGTGCACCAATTGTGAGCAAATGATTTGCAATTCATTTGAATGAAGAGCAAAAATTCAGGAGGAGAGTTTGGTCACTTGATCTCTTCAATCACAGAGAGAACTCCGTGACACATCCCAGCCTGGACACTGTGGCCCTCAGACTGGACACTGTGGCCCTCAGACTGGACACTGTGGCTTCAATTTTATGAATGGACTGTAAAATGCAGGCTACAGTATAAGGTTATACTGCCGAGTCCATTGGACAGTGGATTGGGAAATCCACTCTTCATTTAAATGGGTCGTGTACAAGATTCCATAGATGGGTCCTGGACGGGAGGTATGTGTCTTCTTTGTTTGGGTTGTGGTTCCTTTCAGAGGGGACAAAAAGGCAATTGGAGTACTCTGGGATTCTCACCCATGTAGGGTGAGGGCATCTGGGGTGATCCGGTAGAGCGGTAAACCTGATTTACAGTTTTTCCAGGATTATTAAGTCCTGATATGGGTCCTGAAATTCAGAGGCCATTGGTGGGAAAGAGCCTCCAGACCTGACTATATGTTTCTTGGTCCTGAAAGGGTTAACCCACCTGCGAGAGAGGGCTAAAAGGGTCAGGAAGCAGCCAGCAGGGGTCCATGAGGTGTTATGTTGGGCTGGAGAGCAAAAGCTGTATACTGTTCGGTCACTGAGACAAAGCAGAGCTGTAGTGACCTTTTCTTTGGACCCCTGGAGCAGGTGGGGACTTTTAAACCCTGTTAAGGGACAAGGTTATGCTGGCGGTGAGCCAAAGTTTTAATTTGTTCCAGAGATTGATGGACTCGTTTGTTTTACATGCCGGCAAGTAAGCTGTTTTTGTTGGAATTTTTCAAAATAATCACTGTTGGCTTTTACAAAGCGTGGCTGACTAGGGATCCAGGAAACAACCCCTCCCCCCTCCACAAATATCACAGCCCCTGGGTTGATTTTTTTCATCAAACATTTCTTTGTTTTTGGTGGTTGTAATGTTGAATGCTCCAGCATTCACTTGGACCACAAACCGGTGCCATGTGAAATTGCCTGACACATGATCGAAACCCACCCTTGAGCCCAAAGTGCTAGAGCAACCCTAGATCGTTATATACTCCCTCCACCATAGTGCACAGTTGGGATGGCGTTTTGGTGTTACCTTACTTTATCCCCCATCCGCTAAAACTCTGCATTGTTCCATTTGTTTTAGTGATGCTGTACAACAGTAAGCAGGGCTGGACTGGGACAGAATTGTGGCCCTGGACTTCATCCAGACCGGCCCACATACATCAGAGTGTCCCATTACCAGCCCCCTTACAACAGAGTGTCCCATTACCAGCCCCCTTACAACAGAGTGTCCCATTACCAGCCCCCTTACATCAGAGTGTCCCATTACCAGCCCCCTTACATCAGAGTGTCCCATCAGCAGCCCCCTTACATCAGAGTGTCCCATCAGCAGCCCCCTTACATCAGAGTGTCCCATTACCAGCCCCCTTACATCAGAGTGTCCCATCAGCAGCCCCCTTACATCAGAGTGTCCCATCAGCAGCCCCCTTACATCAGAGTGTCCCATTACCAGCCCCCTTACATCAGAGTGTCCCATCACCAGCCCCCTTACATCAGAGTGTCCCATCAGCAGCCCCCTTACATCAGAGTGTCCCATCAGCAGCCCCCTTACATCAGAGTGTCCCATGACCAGCCCCCTTACATCAGAGTGTCTCATCAGCAGCCCCCTTACATCAGAGTGTCCCATTACCAGCCCCCTTACATCAGAGTGTCCCATTACCAGCCCCCTTACGTCAGAGTGTCCCATCACCAGCCCCCTTACATCAGAGTGTCCCATCAGCAGCCCCCTTACATCAGAGTGTCCCATCAGCAGCCCCCTTACATCAGAGTGTCCCATCAGCAGCCCCCGTACATCAGAGTGTCCCATCACCAGCCCCCTTACATCAGAGTGGCCCACTGAGCCATCAGCCCACCGGGAAACTCCCGGTAGTCCCAATGGCCAGTGCATGCCTGACAGTAAGATATTAATAAGAATAGTAATGCGCAAACCAAATGTGTATGAGTCAGTGACTGGCTGCTGATATGAACTGGTGTTTCCACAGTTCCCACACAGTGACAAATATAAAAGTAAATAATGTGGCGCTTACTCAATGTATAAAGTGCAAAAGCTTCCAAAGTGACAAAGCAATAATAAAGTGACAATGCAATAATCAATAATAATATCGCGAGGTCCTGGGTCCCCAGAGACCTATTGGTGACCTCCAGAGTTAGGAACAGCTGACATCCTTCTGTGTAGAGTGGGTTACAAGGCATGGTGGGTGTAATGCAAGGTAGATTAATGGGCGCCAGACACTTCTTGAATGCAAAGAGATTTATTGTCTTTTGAACGGAGAGAGGGTTAGGGCCAGGACCAGGGCAGGACTTAGGGTGGTGGGGGCCTCTGGGCTTGAGTCACATTCGGGCCCTACCTTCTATACATTACCGTATTTATCAGCGTATAACACGCACCCCAAGTTTAGAAGGAAATTTTAAGGAAAAAACGTAAAATTTAAATGCCCATTAATGCAGCCTTATCAGTACCCATCTGCAGGCTTGCCCATTCCATCTGCAGCCTTGTCCAGTGTCATTCCAGCCTTGTCAGTGTAGCCTTGTCATTTTCAGCCTTGTCATTGCAGTCTTGAAGTTTAAAAATGGCGCCGCCGAGATACAGAGTCCTGTGTATCTTGGCGGCTCTCGGGTCCTCGCGGTGGCTCTCTGGTCCTCTCGCAGTCCCGAGTGGAGCCGAGAGTATCCGAGTGTACTTGGCTCTGCTCACAGTCACGCCCAGTCCCTGTGTTATGTCCATCATAGGGCGGGACTGGGCGTGACTGTGAGCGGAGCCGAGCCGAGTACACTCGGCTATGTATCTTGGCAGGACCCCCTATTGGGCGGGGCCCATGGGCTTGAGCCCAGTCAAGCCCAATGGTGAGTCCGGCCCTGGCCAGGACACCCTTAAGTAGTTGCAATGTTAATTGGCAAGACTTTTATAGGTAGACAGCCATACAGGGAAAGGCATCCAGCAAGACACCACATCTGCATGAGTAGGATCATTGTCTCCTTCGCCGCGATCTGCGGCCTGCCCAGTGCACCTGCACGCATGCGCCGAAGACAGCGGTGGCTGCCTTCCAGTAAATATCTCCTAAACCGTATAAGGTTTAGGAGATATTTCTTGGACCTACAGGTAAGCCTTAGCCCTTGTACACACGGTCGGAGAATCCATCGGAATGTGTCCTATCGGACCGTGTCGTCGGATAATCCGACTGTGTGTGGTCTGCATCGGACTGATTCTGTCGGAATATCCATCAGACCCAATTTTCCAACATGTTGGAAATATTTCCCGACCAACTGGACCGGTCGGACATACTCCGATCATGTGTAGAGAATTTTGATCGGACCAAGTGCCACGCATGCTCAGATCAAATTCCTACATCAAAGCTATTGGCTACTAGCCTGAATGTAGTCCCGTCGTAAAGAAATTACGTCATCACGTTCTGAAAGATCGGATTTTTCGACAACTTAGTCCGACCGTGTGTATGCAAAAGTTTCGGACAAGATCCGACGGACAAAATCCGACGGGCAAAATCCAACGGATTTGGTTGTGGAAATCTCCGACCGTGTGTACAGGGGCTTAATCTAGCCTGATACCGTCCACCTTCTCCCTGTCCTGTTTGCTCCCATCTGCTGATCTCCCGTTGATGACCCTGGCCTGGCCACATTTACGATTCTGGTATTCCCCATCTATTGTATATACCTGTTTAAGCCCTTGTACACACGGTCGGACATTCCGACAACAAAATCCGTCGGATTTTGTCCGATGGATTTTGTCCGAGACTGGTGTTGCATACACACGGTCAGACAAAGTTGTCGGAAAATCCGATCGTTCAGAACGTGAGGACGTTATTTCCTTACGATGGGACTACGTTCAGACTAGTAGCCAATAGCTTTGGTCTTGTAATTTGATCTGAGCATGCGTGACACTTTGTCCGATCAGAATTCTCTACTAACGATCGGACAAAGTGCGATCGGATCATGTTGTCGGAAAGTTTTATAGCCCAGTTCTAAAACTTTGTCGGTCGGATATTCAGACGGAAACAGTCCGATGGAGCCCACACACTGTCAGATTATCCAACAACACGGTCCGATCGGACATTTTCCGTCGGAATGTCCGACCGTGTGTACAAGGGCTTACTGTTGTTATTTGTGGGTCTCTGTCTGGTAGTTGGTTTGTTGTGCACTGTGTTGGATTGGAGGTGTTTGTATCTATATTCACTTACATGAATAAATTACATTTTCTCACTTTACATGCATTTGGTTCCCTCTGTTGTTGTCCACGCAGTTCTGGTCACACCTGCTCATGACGGCATCACTAAGTCAGGGTCAATACGGAAGCAAATAAGCAGACTTGGAGGGACCAGATATGAGTTGGGAACAAGACAGGTCAGCAACTGGAATTGGGACCAGATTCTGAATTACTGGTCACAGAAGTACAGCTGAGGATCTCTCAGCACTGGAGTCTTGTTGGCCTCATCATTAAATAGCCAGCTTGGTGCCAGAATAAGAAAAGCGTGTTCACGCTGCAAGACACATTTAATGGCATAGAGCAGGGATATGCAATTAGCGGACCTCCAGCTGTTGCAAAACTACAAGTCCCATCATGCCTCTGGGTGTCATGCTTGTGGGCTGGCAGAGTCCTGCTATGCCTCATGGGACTTGTAGTTCTGCAACAGCTGGAGGTCCGCTAATTGCTTATCCCTGGTATAGAGTATGTGTGCACAATTCTATGAGCAGATCTTTTCACATGCACACACGTGCATGCGCTGGAATTGGCTGCCTTGATCTTTCTGAAACATGTACTCTACCAATCAGTGCCGGGACAAGGTCATCCAGCGCCCAGGGCAAAGATGCCAAACTGAGCCCTCCTTTCCCTTAGGGTTAGGGTCAGGGTGCCCCCTACCCCTGCAATAAACCATTGCGCCAGGGGCAGCCGTCCCTCCTGCCCACCCCTTGTCCCGGCCCTGCTACCAATCTAGGAACGAGACCTTCGTATTTGGTTTGGTGATGTGTGCCCGACTGGGACAGATCTGTGACTCTGCAGGGCTTTTCTTTGCCGGAGTGCTGGATTGTTGAGGATATTTTAGACCAGCTTGTTTGTTTTTTCAGGAGAAGCAATAAATTTATATTACTGCCAGAGACAAAACAACTTAAAATAGTTGTAAATGAAGCACAGGTGTTAGCGGTTATTGAGAGATAACCGGGGAGGTGAAAAAGCGGCACTGTTCTGCCGAGGTTCACACAAGTGCAATGCCGAGAGGAGTCTTAGTCTGGTGGTGCTTATCAGTCAATGAGGCTATCCGTTTGCTACTGAACTAATTGGTCTGTCAAATAATTGATTTGTGTTTAAGATGGACTCTAGCTTGTTGAATAGGATGCACACAAATTAATTCTAGTTGGGGAAATAAATTGTCGTTCAGATTTGTCCTTTTAACCGCTCAACGGGGAAGTTTAAACAGAGCGAATGCATACCATAGACAATATACTGATCACACGGCAGCTCGGTTTTGTAGGAGCAAGTGAATAATAAAAAGTTCAAAGTCGCTCAAAACTTTTTTAGTTTTAGGTACAGTGGGGGAAGGCTTAAAATGCATGGCGGGACTTGCTGCCTGTGATATTTTTGTCAGGATCCAGATCTGAACCCAGGACCTCTGTTACATTTGGTAGAAGCTGAATGAATGAATTTAATCACTTGCAGGGGCGTAACTATAGGGGGTGCAGCAGTCGCGACCGCAACTGGGCCCTGTACAGCAGCATAGGCAGCTAGGGGTACCAGTGCACCATGCACACGGGTGGCTGGAGGTGGAGGGTGACTAGCAGAGCTCCATGCTCGACTATCGCACTGGCTGCTCTTTAGTTGTGCATTCCCCGCATGACCCGTGTCCTCGGCCGGCTCCTCAGAGTACCCCTCTCCTTCTCCATGCATTGCCGCTCTGTCCGATGTCTGTTCTCCCCAACCAGAGTCCGAACCCCCCCCCCCCCCCCCCCCCCCCCCCGAGTCCGGCCCACACTGCACTGCATACTTCTTCAAACTTTAAGCACACAGATGCACTGCAGCCCTATGAGAGCCCCCCGGAGGACACTGCAGGCTCGTCTGCCAGGACCCCTCCTCCCCCGTCATACACAGATGATGAAAGGTCTTTCTGGGAGATATGCTGATCACCCGTCCAGCACACTGGATGGAACCCAGGCCAACATGGATGAGTGCGCAGCCTGCAGCTTGGTCATGGGGAGTGAGAGGACCCCATCCCCCACACACCATTACTTACCCCCTCCATCCCCCCGGGGACAGGGGCCCCTTCTCACGTTGGGACAGGGACCCCCATCTCCCCTGGGGACAGGGACCCCTTCTCACCTGGGGGTAGTAACTTCATCTGCACTGGAGAAAAGGACCTCATCTCTTCTGGAGACGGGGGCCCCATCCTGCCTAGGGACAGTCCCCCAATGGGGCACCTAAAAATAAAAATAATTAAAGTGGTTGTAAACCCTTACAAACCACTTTGACCTACAGGTAAGCCTAGATTAAGGCTTACCTGTAGGTCCAAGAAATATCTCCTAAACCTATATGAGCGCGGCATTCTCAACGACGGAGCTGCCGCGCGTGTCGGCTCCCGTGCACATGCGCGGGAGTGACGTCATCGCGGCTTCGCCGAATGACAGCGGCGGAGCTGCGAGACCCCACCAAGAAGATGGATGCGGCGGACTACAGGGGACAGCGGTGACTTCGCTGGCTCCTGTGTCAGGTAAGTGACACATAATGGACTACTATGCGATGCATAGTAGTCCATTATGCTTTGCCTTTGCAGGGAATGAAAGAGGAAGTAAACTCATCAGGGTTTACTTCCTCTTTAAAAAAACTACTGATGCCAGTGGTGGATCTACAGGGCTCACAAAGGTCATACCTGTGACCATGCCCTGGAGTTCCACCGCTGGACTTGGAGGGAAGGGCCCTGGCTGGGGTTCAGGGCGGCGCTTCATGGTTTCTTGCATCTGGACCCTGAAGGTTCTAGTTACGCCACTGATAACTTGTATAGCGCTACATCTGCAAACTAAATCTCCTCATTGTCCATCTGGGTCTTCAGAAGAGAAGGGTCTTGAGCTTCTTCCTGAAGGCCAGATGGTTTTCTTCTGAGCGGATGTCCGCGGGTAGAGCGTTCCATAGCCGTGGTCCTTGGACTGCGAACCTTCATTCGCCTTTTAATTTATAACGGGTCTTGGGGATGTGGAGGAGGTTCTGGTTAGTTGACCGGAGAGGTTGACCTGGGGGTGTAGTGCTTTATTTTGTCGCAGAGGTATTGCGGGGCTTTTCACTGTGTACATTTGTGAATGAGACAGAGGGTCTTAAATGTAACCCAGTCCTTCACGGCTAGCCAATGGAGGGTCCTCAGGGACGGGGTGATTGATTCCCAGGGTTTTTTTCCAGTTACCAGTCTCTTTGCTGTGTTCTGGACTGTTCTGAGCTCTTCTCGCTGTGCCACCTGACATGCTGGAGAGCTCTCTGCCTGATCCCTGGGACAATATTACACTCCGCCTTTTTTTCTGGTGACCCTTGAAATCTGTACTTCTCCCATGATGTTCATATTTAGGTCATGTCTTTGCACTTCCCATGTGCCAGTGTATTGTGCTCCTCTCCAGCCAATATCTTGTGCCTAAAGCTCCTGCTACCATCCGTATCTTCACTATCACTCGCTACCAACCTTTGGCTTGTTCCTCAACTAAGCTTCTCCTTGATCCAAACCTGCAAACTACTTGTTACCGACCTTTGGCTTGTTTTCTGACTACACTTCTGCTTGATCCCCTACCTGCTATATCTGATACTAGACCCCAGCTTACTCACCTCCTGGTGGGATGATCCTGAGGGCCAGAACCTGAAAAAACATTCAACGAAAACCCATCTTCACCATCAGGAGCTTTTTTAAGGACCTTTTAGTGCTCACCTTTACCTCCTATAACGTCAAGGGCTTTAATAGCCCGTATAAGCCCGTATAAATTCACTAGACTCCTAGGCAGGCTCTGGAGACTGGTTTTCCTTCAGGACAGGGGCGGTGTCAGGGCTGGGCTCAGCCCTTCCTTCTCTGAGCTCAACTGTTGGCTAATTGCCAGCTCCTATCTCTCCATGGTGACTCATCTGTTGATGATCCTGCTCGTCAGTACTGCCTACTTAAGCCGTCGAGTCCAGATGATCTCCACCTTCTCCCTGGTCACATCTCTAGAGACGCTCTCCTGTGTTCCTGTCAAAGACTTGCTTGGCTGACGTTCCTTCTGGCTCCAGATCCTGCTTGCTGTTCAACTACGCTCATCTCTGGCTCCCTGACTTTTTGGCTTGTCTGACTATCCGCTCCGGTTCCTGAACGCTGGCTATGTTTTGACTATGCTTACTGCTTTTTTATTATTATAATTATTATTATTATTAAACAAGTGTTATTTAACTGTACTTCTGTCTCGGTTTGATTCATGGTTTCTGACAATCGGCCCTTCCATTAAGGGCCCCCTCCACCCTGACCATCACCGCCTCCCCTATCCATGTGTCCAGCCTCTTTCAGGACACCGGCGCATGGATTCCAATGCGGGAGGGGGGGCTGTTTTTTTAAAGCACAGATTAGAGCCAGAGGTTCCAATAGACTTCAATATTGAGTGGGCTCTGGTCACAGAGAGTGCTCTCTGATCCCACCCAGGTGTGTTGCAACAACTAATCAATATTCGCTGTTGTAACACTGATCTTCCTCCCGGCCAATCAGGAAGCGGGTTTTGACACCGGTCACCCGATTGGCTCAAAGGACAAACGATCCTATTAGATGCCTAGGAGGAGGAGGGGAGGAGCTGGAAGCCTCCATGGAGGAGAGGACACAGAGCCGGGTGGCAAACAGTGGTGGGGGGGGGGGGGTGAGTGTTGCTCAGGGAAGATGGGTGGTTGTTTGCCCCCCCCAAAAAAAACATCAGCCACCACTGCTTCAGATGTCACATTTTAGAAATCTGGGTATTTGAAATCCTCACTCTTCTCCCTCTCCACATACAGTGCTTCAGGGATAAAGCAGAAGAATGACCCTGAAGGTAAGTATGGTACAACTCGGGGGAGGGGGGATGTACGGTAATAGTTCATCTTTTTGTTTTTTTTCTGTGAAGGTGAACTAACACTGTAACCATTCTGACGAGTGCTAAAGCCCTGATGAAGGGGGGATTGTTTGTTCCCTGAAACTCGTTGGCTGCCTTTTGTTGAATAATAAAATGATCAATGACGGTCAAAACCTTTTTGGTTTTGAGGGAAGGGTTAGACCATCTGGTGGGGCTTATTGCTGCCTGTATTTTGTCAAGATCCAGATCTGAACCTAGGACTTCTGTAGCTCTTCTTACTGTGCCACCTGATCCCTTGGACAACCTTGCTTTCCTGTCATTTGCAGATTTAATGCATCTTAATGTACAGTACATTTATTCTGTGTGAATGGGAGAAAAATCCAGAGGTAGGCTATTTTCTCTCCAGGGCAAATGCAAGTCATCCAAACAAAATAGAATGGATCAGGAAAATACCGCTTTATGGCCACTAGATGGAGGTGGGGTGATCATGGTAAATAAGTATTTGCAATGATCATCGGCTCCACCTAGTGGCCATAATGCAGTATTTTCCTTATCCCTTCTATTTAGTTTCAATGAAAAATATTTGACCTGCACTGACATGCCCCCCTGCCCAGCTAATCGTGGGGAAGGTCAGTGTCCTGCTGTTTCTCTGCCTCCTGCTGACATGCCCCCCCCCCCCCCTCCGCACTCTCCACCCCCAGCTACCTAAGGCAGCCCACACATTAGTTGTTTTTTGTGCAACCAAAAAAAAACTGACTTGATTCCCCCCATCCACATATTTGAGATTGATAAGGGAATCCTCCCTCTGAGCTATTGCATTCATCCCCACCATCAGAATACTCTGATCAGTGCTAGACGTGTGCAGTTCCTTTTGTTCCAAATTTAAATTCAGAGAAATTTTTCGTTATTCGGAAATTCGGATACATTCGATACATAGAAAATAATATAATAGAAAATAAAAGAATATAATAAAGTAAAACGGAACAGAATAGAAGATAAAAGAATGGAAACAAATAGAATAGAAAATAAAGAGATAGAATAGAAAAAATAGAATAGAAAATAAAAGAACAGAATAAAATAGAAAATAAAAGAACAGAATAAAATAGAATATAAAATAAAGGAATAGTATAGAATAACAAATAGAAAAGAATAAAATAGAAAAAATAAAACCATCTCCTGAAATTTGAATTTCAAATAGAATAAATTAGAATTTGAATACAATGGAAAAGAACAGAAAATATTGGAATAGAAAAAAAAGAGAGAATATAATAGAATAAAATAGAAAGAATATAACCTTCTTCTGAAACTTGAATTTTGAATAGAATAAATTTGATTTTTAATAGAATTTTATTGCCTACTGCGCATGCGCGAAGCTCGGCTGCTCTCTCCTACTGGTCCCGACAGTAGGGGAAGGAGGAAGAGGGGGCCGGACTTCTGACGTACCTCGCCGCGGGGAGGTCCAACGGAAGTGGGGACAGGGTACCTTTCAAAAACAGGTACCCGCTCCCCCGGAAAGTTGCCAAATGTGGCAACGGAAGGGGGACGGGGAGACATACAAGCGGAAGTTCCACTTTTGGGTGGAACTCCGCTTTGAGGGTCCCTAAGGACTTCTAAGGATTTCTCCTTTGGAGCTCTCTTTGACCCATTACACTTGGATTTCTCAACTCGGTAGAATGTCCTCTCCTGTCCCCATCTTTGTGATGAGCTGCTGAATACAGGCCAGTTGGGCTCAGGAAATGACTTTGTCCACATTTTAATAACCTGTGAAAATCCATGTACAGCGCCCCTCTACCATTACCTCCAGCACCCCTCTACCATTACCTCCAGCGCCCCTCTACCATTACCTCCAGCACCCCTCTACCATTACCTTCAGTGGTGTACTGTGGGTCACCAGTGCCTGGGGCAAGGCAAGTATTGTGCCCCCTAAACCCATAGACTAGAGGTCTCAAACTGGCGGTCCTGCAGCTGTTGCGAAACTACAAGTCCCATCATGCCTCTGCCTGTGGGTGTCATTCTTGTGACTGTCAGCCTTGCAATGCCTCATGGGACTTGTAGTTTTGCAACAACTGGGGGGGGGGTCACCAGTTTGACACCTCTGCCATAGACCATGGGCCTTACCTGTGTGCCTGGGTTTCTTATCCACTCCATGCCCCCCCTGACTTTGTACCTCCACCCCCTCGATATGCACCCCCCCTAATTTTTCTCCTGAAATCCATACCCCCCCCATTGTGCACCTTCAGTCCCTCAACCCCCTTATTGTACATCCCAACTTCATATAACCCCCCTTCCATCCCAGGTTTACTGGTAATGGAAGTTCCACTGCACAGCATGCTGGTTGGCGAGGAAGGAGAAGAGTCATTGTCACCTGCACTGAGCAGCACACTGTCACACATTCATCCCACTCGCTCTCCTCAACTCCGAGCACTCCGACCTAGAACTGCCTAGCCAGACCCAACCACATAGCCTAGGAGGAAGAGAGAGAAGAGGGTGCATGCTGCTGATAGGACCAGAACAGGAGCATACACAGACTGATCTCCCACCTCTTCTCACCCCGAATCGTTACTAATTTAGTGCCCCTCAGACAGGGGCATTGCTAGGTGGCAAAAAAAACAGGGGTTTCAGCCCAAAGTCTGAGTCTGGCACCGGGGGGTGTTACCTACCTGACGTGCACTGACCTACCTCCAGGCAGCCGCAGCCAGAGCCATGACAGGACACAGGACAGGAGGGCACGAGAGGAGGATAGGACAGGAGAACCGTGTCCGTGACAGGACAGGGCAGGAGAGGAGGACAGGAGAGGAGAGCCACCCGCCCGAGCGGGATCTTCTCACAGTGACGTGGTGTGGCGGGCGCATTGTAATTCCCACCTTCTGGAGCCTGCAGTGGCTATGATGGACGTCACATGTCACATGTCCCATGGTCCTGGCATTCACTGGACCTGTGTGATGTCCATCATAGGCGCTGCCTCCTGGACCCGGCAGCGTCTATTATGGACATCACACAGGTCCAGGAGGCAGCGCCTATGATGGGCAGTGGCATCGGGTGGGGGGGGGGCTGGGGGGAGCTGGAGCCCTGAATGGGTCCCGAAATGCCCCGAGTCTCAGTCATTTATAAAACAATTATTAGCTCCGAGTCACCTGAGAGAGTGCGGCGCTGCACTGTGCATGAGCGGGAATCGATCTGAGCAGCGAGCACAAAGTCCGGTCATGTGGGCAGTGGTGATATTTGGCAAGTCTATTGGACGTCACATGGTCCCGCCCGTGATCCCGGCATTGGACCAGTGAGACGTCCATCATAGGTCCGGCCCGCGATCCTGGCATTGGACCAGTGAGACGTCCATCATAGGTCCCGCCCGCGATCCCGCCAATGGACCAGTGAGACGTCCATCATACGCAGTGCCATCATAGGCGCTGTCATGTCAAGAAGGCAGCGCCTCCTGGACATGGCAGCGCCTATGATAGACGTCTCATTGGTCCAATGCCAGGATCGCGGGCGGGACAGTGTGACGTCCAATAGACTTGCCAAATGTCTCCACCACCCACGTGACCGGACTTTGTGATCGCTGCTCAGATCGATCCCCGCTCATGCGCAGTGCGGCACCGCACTCTCTCAGGTGTCTCGGAGCTAAAAATTGTTTTATAAATGGCTGAGGCTCGGGGCTTTTCGGAGACCCATTCGGGGGTCCAGCTCCCCCCAGCCCCCCCCCCCCCCCCCCCCACCCGACGCCACTACCCTCGGAATTTTGCGCTCATGTGGCCCCGCCCATGCTACATTCCTGACTACCTCTTGTCCTTTGAAGTCTTAGCAGGGCAGGTGAATTGCATTGATTTTTCTTCTTCTCTTTTACAACTGTTGGGAAGTATTTGGTATGTTTTCACTGCTCCAATGCCTCCTCACTCCCTTCTCAGAAATAACTCTACATTGTTATTCCTTGTTATTTGATTTTCAATTTGGCAAACCAGAGATTGACATTGTCTGTAATAAAAGTTTAATATAGGTAGATAAATAAATAAAGCCGCGAGGAAAAGACCTGCCTGGAAGCCTTTGCCGGAGTCAGGCTGACGCGGATCGCGCCCGTGGCAGATGGCATGTTGGTTGGGTTTGAGGCGAGCGGGAGAGATCTGACTCTGTTTTCCCATCCCGGGTGGCACAGAAGACTCTTTGGGCGTCATCTGTGTGCTTTGTCTGGCCGAATTAAAATTCTGTAAACAGAGCTGAGGAATCGCTAATTTCCTGCCAGCCATGTGCTCAGGTAAAGAGCCGCTATCCCCATAGATTCGGCAGATAGAAAATGCCTTGCACCGTGCTTCGTATTAAAGACCAAAATTAGATGAAGACTCAAACTACAGAAGAATATCTCCGGGAGGACATTAATGAACACCTCCCCTGACCGGTATCCTATGAAAGATGGTATACCCTCCTGCAAATGCGCAGGCACCGGTTTCAGACAAAACAAGCCGAGCGCCGATCCGAGACAGCTTCAAATAAATAACCCCTTACAGGACGTAGCGGGCCCAGAGGATGGAGCGGGAGGGGATACCAATCTGCATGCTACAGTCACTTTAGCGGCAAGCGAGAGCTGTGACCGGGCTGAGAGGGAGGTGGATTGTCTTTGAAGAGATAGAATAATAAGAATGTACAAAGGCATGAGTTAGAACTGAAGGGTAGATAGGAGCACAGATCGGTATCCCCTCCTGCTCCATCCTGTGGACCCGCTCCGTCTTGTAAGGTGTTATTTCTATGAAGCTGTCTCGGCTCAGCGCTCAGCTTGTTTTGTCTGAAACCGGCGCATGCCCATTTGCAGGAGGGGATACCATCTTTCATAGGATACCGATCTGCATGCTACAACAGCCCGTCCTTTACAGGGAACAACGACACACAGCTTGGCAGAAAAGCTGTAGATGTCAGCTGACCAATTATATCTCCCAGGCCACCCAATTTTTCCTGGGGCAGATGAATAAAGGACAAATATATATATATATATATATATATATATATATATATATATATATATATAGTAGCTCACAAAAGTGACTACACCCCTCACATTTTTGTAAATATTTTCTTCTGTCTTTTCATGTGACAACACTGAAGAAATGACACTTGTCTACAATGTAAAGTAGTGAGTGTACAGCTTGTATAACAGTGTAAATTTGCTGTCCCCTCAAAATAACTCAACACACAGCCATTCATGTCTAAACCGCTGGCAACAAAAGTGAGTACACCCCTAAGTGAAAATGTCCAAATTGGGCCCAATTAACCATTTTCCCGGTGTCATGTGACTCGTTAGTGTTACAAGGTCTCAGGTGTGAATGGGGAGCAGGTGTGTTAAATTTGGTGTTATCGCTCTCACTCTCTCATACTGGTCACTGGAAGTTCAACATGGCACCTCATGGCAAAGAACTCTCTGATGATCTGAAAAAAAGATTTGTTGTTCTACATAAAGATGGCCTAGGCCAGTGATGGCAAACCTTGGCATCCCAGATGTTTTGGAACTACATTTCCCATGACGCTCCACTACACTGCAGAGTGCATGAGCATCATGGGAAATGTAGTTCCAAAACATCTGGGGTGCTAAGGTTCGCCATCAATTGCCTAGGCTATAAGAAGATTGCCAAGACCCTGAAACTGAACTGCAGGGTGGTGGCCAAGACCATATAGCGATTTAACAGGACAAGTTTCACTCAGAACAGGCCTCGCCATGGCCAACCAAAGTTGAGGTCACGTGCTCAGCGTCATATCTGGAGGTTGCCTTTGGGAAATAGACGTATGAGTGCTGCCAGCATTGCAGAGGTTGAAAGGGTGGGAGGTCAGCCTGTCAGTGCTCAGACCATAAAACTAAACCCTATTGAGCATCTGTGGGACATCCTCAAACGAAAGGTGGAGGAACACAAGGTCTCTAACATCCACCAGCTCCGTGATGTCATCATGGAGGAGGGGAAGAGTACTCCAGTGCCAACCTGTGAAGCTCTGGTGAACTCCATGCCCAAGAGAGTTAAGGCAGTGCTGGCAAATAATGGTGGCCACACAAAATATTGACTCTTTGGGCCCAATTTGGACATTTTCACTTAGGGGTGTACTCACTTTTGTTGCCAGTGGTTTAGACATTATTAGCTGTGCGTTGAGTCATTTTGAGGGGACAGCAAATTTACACTGTTATACAAGCTGTACACTCACTACTTTACATTGTAGACAAGTGTCGTTTCTTCAGTGTTGTCACATGAGAAGATGGAATAAAATATTTACAAAAATGTGAGGGGTGTACTCACTTTTGTAAGATAATATATATATATATATATATATATATATATATATATATATTACAAGATAAAATATATACACTATGTCTTATTTCTTAGTTTGGGCCCATATGCTGGGTAACACTACTCGTTTCAAAATCTTTGTTTCTTCTTCAGGGGTATGCCACCCTGAAACAAGAAATGAGACAGAGTGTATACAGTATGTCTAGAGTTGTTTGTAATCGGGGATTGCTACATTGTTACAATGTTCAAACAGTTTCATCCATTAGTAGCATGTATTATTGATTTTAACTTCTTATATATATTTTATTTTGCATATAATAACAATAATTGTAATAATAAAGGACGTGGTTTTATTTGAAATATTGATTATGTTACCCTTAAAGTCCCCTTGGAGGCAAATTGAAAGTAGAATTTTTTTTTTGTTTTTTATTTTTTTATTTTTACTGTTGAAAGTTTGACTCATTTTATTTTTTAAATTAAAATAATTTAATTTGATGTTTTCATTTACTTGATTAAATATTTACATTTAAATACATTAAATTCATTTAATTAATTGAATTAGTTAAATAAGTTAATTTGTGGAATGTCAATGATTTCTTTTTAAAACCAGAGTTGCTTGTTTGGAGGGTGGGTTTGTTTTCCCAATAGGGGAATGCCCTTGCTGCATTAGTGAGTCATAAGGGGTGATTTGTATTTTGGGGTATATCTGCCAGCCAAGTTGTGCTGTTTCTTTACATGTACTGCAAGGATCCTCAAACTACGGCCCTCCAGCTGTTGCGGAACTACATATCCCACAAGGCATTGTAAAACTCTGAAATTCACAGACATGACTAGGCATGATGGGAATTGCAGTTCCTGAACAACTGGAGGGCCATAGTTTGAAGACCCCTGAATTCTATGGTATGGCAAAATTGGCAAAGCATAGCAATATACAAATCTATAGCCGAGCCTGTTACTAGACAATCAGGGGTAACGAGTCCATTAATCTTCACGCCCCGGGCATTGTCCTCTAGGTACGTCTCTCCCAGCCCCATCCTCCATCCAGTCAATGTAACTAAGTGAAGTAAATCCAGATCCGATATGTCAGGGTTTCATTAATCCTTGATGTTTGTACCTATAGATTGGGAAGGTTGCGTTTCTCAGAAACGTATTGACTGTTACGGGTGAAAATGATAACTTTGCACTTTTCTCAGCTTCTCCGGGGTGGCATTATGAATTATGGTGATGTTGTTGAGGAAGGTGATTAAATTTGAAGAGTTTGAGTTTGGCGGAGCAGAGACGGGATCCATCTTCTAGGCAACAAGTCTTATTTCCTTTTAAACATAAGCTAATGATATATATTTGATACACTGCCGCCAACTTTGCAGATTTTCCTACTTACAAAGCATGTGTAGAGGTCTGTAATTTTTTTAATCATAGGTACTCTTCAACTGTTATGCCGGCCCTACACGGTTTGAATTTTCGAAAGAATTTTCTTTTGAAAATCGTAGCTAAGAATTTTCGTAACAATTTCGCACCATTAGTGGGGCTGTAGCAACAGCCGATTTTCGTGCGGAAATCAAATTTGAGGAATGGGACATGTTGGAAATTTTTTGAAAAACAAACGATTTTCTAATCAATGATGGGAGAATCGTGTGAGGAAATGTAATAAGAAAAGAAAATTTACAGAGAGAAAAGAAGATTCCCGGCCACGAAAATTATTTTCTGTAGCAACATGAGGTGAAATTGAAGGCTTTGGTCGGCCGAATTTCGAAAATCAATGGTGGCGCCATCTGATCACAAAAAAAAAAGAATTTTCTGTTTTTGAAAAGAAAATTTGTTCGAAATTCGACCGATTCGATTAATATTTAGTACAGAAACCTTTGTTTGCAATTACAGAGATCATACGTTTCCTGTAGCTCTTGACCAGGTTTGCACACACCGCAGCAGGGATTTTTGCCCACTTCCCAAAACAGACCTTCTCCAGATCCTTCAGGTTTCGTGGCTGTCACTGGGCAATACGGACTTTCAGCTCCCTCCAGAGATTTTCTATTGGGTTCAGGTCTGGAGACTGGCTAGGCCACTCTAGGATCTTGAGATGCTTCTTACACAGCCACTCCTTTGTTGCCCTGGCTGTGTGTTTCGGGTCGTTGTCATGCTGGAAGACCCAGCCACGACCCATCTTCAATGCTCTTACTGAGGGAAACAGGTTGTTGCCCAAGATCTCCTGATACATGGCCCCATCCATCCTCATACATCTAAAATATGTATACAATAAATGATGTCATATTCTTAATCCATAAAGTGTACCATGAATTATTGTCTTAAAATGAACGTGATGCTAAGCAATACAAAGTGCTAATCTGAACCCTGCTCGGGGTTAAATAATAACTGTGAAAAAAAAATATTTATATATATTCAAAGCAAGTGCAATATAATGTGTAAAGAAATGAGTCCAGCTAAGGATTAGCCACTAAGTCCAAACGGTGCAAGGAAAAAAGGAAAGTTTCCACTTGGAAAAGAGAATATCCACTTCAAAGTAAAAAGATATTCCCCAACATGTGTGTCCAAAAAGAAGTTGTTATTGCTCTCACCAGATCCACTGCCCCCTTGGGGGTAATCTCGCTGCCACAGTGTGAGCCCCTGTGTCGCTGTGTGGTTTTCCTCTGGGGGTTCCTTTAAATGGTCCGTTGGGGATGCCTCAGGCAGTATATTAATAAAAGAGAAGGGCATCCATAGTGTAAAACCATCATAAGACTCGCTTTATTATATAAAAAGTTCTACTCACATTCATACAATGTATCTTTCGTATATATTCAAAACAAAGCCGCCGTCCGTCGTGGCGTTCTAAGCCAGAGAGAATGCGTCTATTGGCCATTCCCTACGCGCTTCGTCACTCTGACGTCCTCTGGAGCGAACCCTCCCCTCCCCTTTTCTTTGGGGTGGAGATATTTTGTAGAGGCTGCTCATACCCATTTATACCAGTTCTTTAACAGTCCATAGCGCAATCTCACCCCCCTTTCTTTGTCCCATCCATCCTGCCCTCAATACGGTGCAGTCGTCCTGTCCCCTTTGCAGAAAAGCAGCCCCAAAAGAATGAGGTTTCCACCTCCATGCTTGGCGGTTCGGATAGTGTTCATGGGGTTCTACTCATCCTTCTTCTTCCTCCAAACAAGGCGAGTGGAGTTTAGACCAAAAAGCTCTATTTTTGTCTAATCACCACATGACCTTCTCCCATTGCTCCTCTGGATCATCCAGATGGTCAATGGCAAAGTTCAGAAGGGCCTGGACATGTGCTGGCTTGAGCAGGGGGACTTTGCGTGCGCTGCAGGATTTTACTCCATGACGATGTAGTGTGTTACTAATGGTTTTCTTTGTGACTGTGGTCCCAGCTCTCTTCAGGTCATTGACCAGGTCAATGTTGTGTAGTTCTGGGCTGATCCCACACCTTCTTCATGATCATTGATGCCCCACGAGGTGAGATCTCGCATAGAGCCCCAGACTGAGGGAGATTGACAGTCATCTTGAACTTCTTCCATTTTCTAATAATTGCACCAACAGTTGTTGCCTTCTCACCAAGCTGCTTGCCTATTGTCCTGTAGCCCATCCCTGCCCTGTGCAGGTCTACAATTTTATCCCTGATGTCCTTACACAGCTCTCTGGTCTTGGCCATTGTGGTGAGGTTGGCGTCTGTTTGATTGAGTGTGTGGACAGGTGTCTTTTATACAGGTAACGAGTTCAAACAGGCGCAATTAATACAGGTAATGAGTGGAGAACAGGAGGGCTTCCTAAAGAAAAAAAATAACAGGTCTGTGAGAGCCGGAATTTTCACTGGTTGGTAGGTGATCAAATGCTTATGTCATGCAATAAAATGAAAATTAATTATTTAACCACTTCAATGCCTTGCACTTTCGCCCCTTCCTGCCCAGGGAAATTTTGAGCTTTCAGCACTGTTGCACTTTGAATGAAAATTGCGCAGTCATACAACACTGTACCCAAACTCAATTTTTATCATTTTCTTCTGCGGTTTTTATTTTTTGCTAAACAAACTAAAAAAGACCGACATTTAAAAAAAAAAAAAAGTTTTTCTTTGTTTCTGTTATAAAATGTGTTTTTCTCATTCACTGAAGGGCACTGATGAGTTGGCACTGATAAGGTGGCACTGATGGGCACTGATATGTAGAATTGAGGGGCACTGATAGGCAGCACTGATATGCAGCACTAATGGGTAGGGATGAGCCGAACACCCCCCGGTTCGGTTCGCACCAGAACTTGCGAACGACCCCCGCGTTCGGTACGAACGTTAGAACCCCATTGAAGTCTATGGGACTCGAACGTTCAAATTGGAAAGTGCTAATTTTAACGGCTAATATGCAAGATAGTGTCCTAAAAAGGGTTTGGGGACCTGCCTCCTGCCTCAGGGGACATGGGTCACTGCAAAAAAAAGTTTTAAAAATTGCCGTTTTGGCGGGAGCACTGATTTTAATGACGATTAAAGTGAAAAAAAAAAGTGAAATATTCCTTTAAATATGGTGCCTGGGGGGTGTCTGTAGTATGCCTGTGAAGTGCCACGTGTTTCCCGTGTTTAGAACAGTCCCTGCACAAAATGACATTAAACGGAAATAACACCATTTTAAGGGGAACCCCGTACCCATATTAAAAAAAGGAAATGCGTGTGGCCCCCAGGCCCTATATACTCAGAACAGCAGTATACAGGCGGTGCAAACAAGACAGGGACTGTGTAGGTTTGTTGTGTTAAGTTGAATCTGTTTGTCATTTTCAACCGGTACATTTTTAAAGTGTAGCTCCAGTCAAAAAAACTATCTTTAAGCTTTTTGGAAAACATAGGGAAGGGTTATCACCCCTGTATAATTTGTTTTGTCGTCCATCTTTTTTCATCTCACTTGCTGCTGTCTCCTTGCGTTTGCAAGTAGGAGATGTTTGTAAGTTGGATGTTTGAAAGTAGGGGCCTGCCCTATATTATAGCGGTATGTACTGGGTACAGAGCACGCAGACAGCACGCACTATCTCCTAACACTACTGACTGCAAGCTCTATTATTAACCACTTGTTAGCCCAATGTTTGCATAAAGTGAAAGATGAAGTTATGCTGAGTAAATAAATATCAAACATGTCACTCTTCAAAATTGTACATGCCCGTGGAATGGCGCCAAACGTCGCTACTTAAAAAATCCCCATAGGCGACGCTTTAAATATTTTTTTACTGGTTACATGTTTTGAGTTGCAGAGGAGGTCTAGGACTAGAATTATTGCTCTCGCTCTAACATTCTCGGCGATACCTCACATGTGTGGCACATGCGAGCACATGGGGACATGGGCGCTTTAATTTTTATTTTATTTTTTTATTGTTCATTTTACTTTATTTATGTTAGTTTGACATTTTTTTCCCCAAAAATATATTTTTGATCACTTTTATTCCTATTACAAGAAATGTAAACATCCCTTGTAATAGGAATATGGGGTGACAGGTCCTCTTTACAGTGAAATCTGGGGGGTCAATATGACCCCACATCTCACCTCTAGGCTGGGAAGCCTGAAATAAAAAATAAAAAAAAAGATTCTGGCTTTGATCGTACTGGCGAGTTGGTAGAAGCACCGGAGGGCGGTGAGGGGTGGGGGGCGTCTATGGCTGGGTATTTCAGGGTATCACCGAGTATGGCTGGGTATCTCTGAGTATGGCTGGGTATGGCAATTTATGGCAGGGTATTACAGAGTATTGTCGGGGTATTGGCGGGGTACTACAGAGTAATAGCAGGGTACTGCAGAGTATTGGGGGGTACTACAGAGTAATGGCAGGGTACTGCAGAGTATTGGGGGTACTGCAGAGTAATGGCGGGTACTGCAGAGTAATGGCGGGTACTGCAGAGTATTGGGGGGTACTGCAGAGTAATGGGGGTTACTGCAGAGTAATGGGGGGTACTGCAGAGTAATGGCAGGGTACTGCACTGCAGAGTAATGGCAGGGTACTGCAGAGTAATGGCAGGGTACTGCACTGCAGAGTAATGGCGGGGTACTGCAGAGTAATGGCAGGGTACTGCACTGCAGAGTAATGGCAGGGTACTGCACTGCAGAGTAATGGCAGGGTACTGCAGAGTATGCACTGGTATTGCAGAGTATTGGCAGGGAATTGAGGGGTTAAATTCGGTGAGCAGCGATGTGGGCACTGCAGATGCAGCCCACGTCGCTGCTGACACCGATCTCTTTCCCCTCCGCTGTACCGATCGGTACAGAGAGGGGAGGGAGGAACAGGCGTCATAACATGACGCCGGTTTGTTTCCAAGTGATCACTCCGTCATTTGACGGAGCAATCACGTGGTAAACGGCCGCTATGAGCGGCCGTTTACCGTGATCCGTGATGCGAACCGGCGGTCACGGATGCTCTCGAGTGCGCACACCTCGGGGCACGCGAGAGCAGAATTCTGGGAGGCCGTTAATTAACGGCCTCTCAGAGTTAAACAACCGCCCTGAAGCCGTTAATCGGCAATGGGCAGTTGTTAAGTGGTTAAAGCTAGATCACTAGCTATATAGGTGAGGTGAATATAGTGGTGTATACTGCGGTCAGGGCACAGACAACAACCACTACACAGCAGCAAGATAGGAAATCAGCCAAAAACGATTGGTGTGTACTGTGTTGAAGGTACACAGAACACCCACTGCTTCAGATGCAAAGTAACACACTACACGAAGCCGCCTCAAAGGCGGCCTTATATAGTGTGGGGCGTGCACTACACAGCCTGAGCTATGATTGGCCACAGGCAGGATGCCTGTGGCCAATCATGGCTCTCCTCGCTGCTGGCGCTGCGATTGGCCAAGCATGCGGGGTCACAGTGCATGCTTGGCCAATCATGGGGCAGCAATGCACTGCGCCACCGCAGTGCATTGTGGTCCGCGCGCGCGTCACTCGAATTTTGACGCGAACGGCCCAAACGTTCGGAATTCGCCGAACGGCCGAACAGCCAATGTTCGAGCCGAACGTACGTTCGACTCGAACACGAAGCTCATCCCTACTAATGGGCACTGATAGGTGGTACTGACATGCAGCGCTGATGGACACTGACAAGCGGCACTGATGGGCACTGACAGGTGGCACTGACAGGTGGCATTGATGGGCACTGACAGGCAGCACTGGCACTGATAGGCGCCATGGATTGGCACTAACAGGTGGCATTGATGGACACTAATAGATGGCACTGATGGACAGCACCGATTGGGAAGGTACGGATAGGTGTTAATGCTGGGCACTGATTGGCACTGTGATGGACACTGATTGGCACTATGGTGGGCACTGATTTGCACTGTGATGGGCACTGATTGGCACTTTATTGGGCATTGGCAGGGGGTTATGACGGGGCACTGACTGGGCATCGATTGACAGCTTATGGGTACATTTGATGTTACTGTTGCCTTTCTATTATCTGGAACCAGTCTGCCCATTCTCTACCTTACCAGGCCAGCAGGGCAGGACTTAGGGTGGTGGGGGCCCCTGGGCTTGAGTCACTTTCGGGCCCTATCTTCTATACATTATCGGATTTATCGGCGTATAACACGCACCCGAAGTTTAGGATGGGATTTTAAGGAAAAAAACTTTTAGGAGGGAAGTTTCAAGAAAAAAAACCTTACATTTAAATACCCATCAATGCACCCTTATTAGTGTCTATCTGCAGTCTTGCCCATCCATCTGCAGCCTTGTCCAGTGTCAGTGTAGCCTTGTCATTTGTAGCCTTGTCATTGCAGTCTTGAAGTTTAAAAATGGCGCATCTCGGCAGCTCTCGGGTCCTGTCGCAGTCCCCGAGCAGAGCAGAGAGTATCCGAGTGTACTCGGATTGGCTGACGTTCACACCCAGTCCCTGTGGTATGTCCACCATAGGGCGGGACTGGGCGTAACTGTGAGCGGAGCCGAGCCGCGTACACTCGGCTATGTATCTCGACAGAGCCCCCTATTTGGCGGGGCCCATGGGCTTGAGCCCAGTCAAGCCCAATGGTAAGTCCTGCCCTGCAGGCCAGAACCAACCATGGAAGAACAGATACCACAGGACCTGTCTATACAGAATCATTTATGAAAACCATGGCTTCTATGGAGTAGGGCTTGGGACCCATCTGAGTTATATTTTCTTATGAGCGTGGCATGTTTTATGGGTTTTTATTGGATAATTGGATTACTCTGCAGCTGTTTTGTTGGAAATCCCCATTTGCTGACTCAAAATTTCTGCTTTTACTTTTGTAGGATCTACGAGCGTGTAATAGATCCTCCGGAAACCAACCTTTCGCCAGGAAGTACACTGTGGCTGGGGCAACGCAACAGAAAACATGGCTTCTTTAAGGTAAGAAGAAAGCTGGGATTAGGGCGGGGCTCCGCAGAAATCATATGTGTATGTGTTGCATTCGTCTTATAGCTACCCTAGATGTGTCCACCACCATCACCACCACCACCATCACCACCACCACCATCATCACCATCATCATCACCACCATCATCACCACCACCACCACCACCATCATCTCCACTACCAAACTCTTGGTAATTGTATCTACTGCTGAACTTGAATTTCCTATGTCTCCACCCCCCCCGCCCCCCCCCCCCCCCCCAGCCTGTGATTGGACAGTGCATGAGCAGCAGAACGCTGATGAGGTCATCCTGTGCCTTTCACTCCTCTAAGCATGTTTCCTGTGTTGAACTGACAGGGCTATACATTGTAGTGCAAATATTCTCCCAGGCTTTTTGTGCAAGGGACTGTGGGTAGCTGATATAAAAACAGATGTGGGCACTTATATTGCCTAAAGAAACAATAGCTGGATTAAAGAGTGTGTGGGTTTTTTTTTTTTTTTTTTTGTTTTGTTTTTTATAGTGACTCTGTACCAAAAATAAATCTACATAATCTAATAAATAAAAAAATAAAAAAAATAAATCTAATAAAGCTGTACCTGTAAACAAAGGAGATACGACTTACCTCTCCCATTGATTGTGCCTCCAAATGCGGCTTTGAAGAAGAAAAACAATCTCCTGAATTTCTGTACAAACACAGCACAGGACACGGTACAGGGACGCGGTACAGGGACGCGGTACAGGGACACGGTACAGGGACACGGTACAGGGACACGGTACAGGGTACAGGGACACGGTACAGGGACACGGTACAGGGACACGGTACAGGACACGGTACAGGGACACGGTACAGGACACGGTACAGGGACACGGTACAGGACACGGTACAGGGACACGGTACAGGGTACAGGGACACGGTACAGGGACACGGTACAGGACACGGTACAGGGACACGGTACAGGACACGGTACAGGGACATGGTACAGGACACGGTACAGGACACGGTACAGGGACATGGTACAGGACACGGTACAGGGTACAGGGACACGGTACAGGGACACGGTACAGGGACACGGTACAGGACACGGTACAGGGACACGGTACAGGACACGGTACAGGACACGGTACAGGGACATGGTACAGGACGCGGTACAGGGACACGGTACAGGGACGCGGTACAGGGACACGGTACAGAGACACGGTACAGGGTACAGGGACACGGTACAGGGACACGGTACAGGGACACGGTACAGGACACGGTACAGGGACACGGTACAGGACACGGTACAGGGACATGGTACAGGACACGGTACAGGACACGGTACAGGGACATGGTACAGGACACGGTACAGGACACGGTACAGGGACATGGTACAGGACACGGTACAGGACACGGTACAGGGACGTGGTACAGAGACACGGTACAGGACACAGTACAATCAACATCCGCCTGGAAGAAAATCACCTGGCTTTTAGGAAAAAACTCAAGACCTTTCTCTTTTAGCAGATGATCAAAGCTCGCCACAGCGCCTAGAGGCGATTCAGTTCGCATTGTGCGCTATACAAGTATTTCATTCATTCATTCAGTACAGGACACAGTACAGGAACATGGTACAGGGACACAATACAGGACACGGTACAGGGACACGGTACAGGACATGGTACAGGGACACAATACAGGGACATGGTACAGAGACACGGTACAGGACACAATACAGGGACATGGTACAGGGACACACTACAGGACACGGTACAGGGACACGGTACAGGAACATGGTACAGGAACACGGTACAGGAACAGGGTACAGGAACACAGTAAAGGGACACAGTACAGGACATGGTAAAGGGACACGGTACAGGGACACGGTACAGAGACACGGTACAGGACACAATACAGGGACACGGTACAAGACACAGTATGGGACACGGTACAGGGACACAATACAGAGACACGGTACAGGGACACGTTACAGGATTTGGTACAGGGACACGGTACAGGAACATGGTACAGGACACAGTACAGGGACACAATACAGGGACATGGTACAGGGACATGGTACAGGACACAGTACAGGGACACAATACAGGGACATGGTACAGGAACATGGTACAGGACACATTACAGGGACACGGTACAGGGACGCGGTACAAGGACATGATACAGGAACATGGTACAGGACACAGTACAGGGACATGGTGCAGGAACATGGTACAGGACACGGTACAGGGACATGGTACAGGAACACGGTACAGGGACAAGGTACAGGAACACGGTACGGGACACAGTACAGGGATATAGTACAGGACACCTTACAGGAATACAGGGACATGGTACAGGAAGAGGGTAAAGGAGACACTACAGGATACAGTACAGGACATGGCACAAGGACATGGTACATGGACACGGTACAGTGACAGTACAAGAATATGGTACAGGGACACGGTACAGGGACATGATACACAGACATAGTACAAGGACATGGTACAGGGACACGGTACAGGACACAGTTGAGGAACATGATACAGTGACATAGTACAAGACACAGTACAGGGACATGGTACAAGGATACAGTACAGGGACATGATGCAATAACATAGTACAGGACCCTGTACAGGGACAGGGTACAGGGAAATAATACAGGGACACGGTACAAGGACACAGTACAGGGACGTGGTACAGAACACAGTTGAAGGACACGGTACAGTGTCAAAGTATGGGAACATGGTACAAGGACATGGTACAGAGACATAGTACAGAGACATATATGATATGAGGGTCAGCAGGAGACCGAAGCATCTCAGGAGGAAACTCAGGAGATTGTGACTCCCGGAGATATCGATTTTTAGGGCCGATGGTGGTTATCAGAGTGGTGATTGGTGGGGTGGTCCGGGTACAGGTAAAGCTTTCATTTGTAGAATCATTTTTGTGACGCGGTCACTTTAACATTTTTTTCTCCTGATGTTCTGCTTTGAATGTCATCATGAGCTGCTGTTCACATTCTCACCATATCTCTAAATCAACCATGAACTACTGAACTACCTCAGGGAGCAAAAGGTGAAGGTCTTCACAGTGGTCTTCACATTCCCTCAGACTTGAATATATTAGTGGAAATCAGTAGCTGGATGTCAGACATGCAGAGCATACAAGACAACCCAGGAATATTCCTAGAAGATGTGAGGATGTGGAACGTGTGCCCTCAACTTTGCTGAACTAAGTTCTGATTATAGAGCCCTTGTCAGCATACTAATAGATGGGAGATCTACCTCTGGGGCTAATACCTCGCAGCCACACAATAAACTAGCCAATCACAACCGGGATTCTGGGAAATCCCTTTCAGAGGTTGTCTAGGGGTTCCCTGATCTGTGGCTGATTGACCTCTCATCCGATGGTGCCTCCATGGTTCCAGGTCCAAATGCCATTTCTAAGCCCAGAGCCACCAGCAGGGCAACCAATAAATTACTTAGCCCCTGTACACACGGTCGGACATTCTGCCAACCAAATCTGTCGGATTTTGCCCGTCGGATCTTGTCCGAAACTGTTGCATACACACAGTCGGACTAAGTTGTCGAAAAATCCGATCATTCAGAACATGATGACGTAATTTCGTTACGATGGGACTACGTTCACGCTAGTAGCCAATAGCTTTGATGTAGGAATTTGATCTGAGCATGCGTGGCACTTGGTCCGATCAAAATTCTCTACACATGATCGGAGTATGTCCGACCGGACCAGTTGGTCGGAAAATATTTCCAACATGTTGGAAAATTGGGTCAGACGGATATTCCGACGGAATCAGTCCGATGCAGACCACACACAGTCGGATTATCCGACAACACGGTCCGATAGGACACATTCTGACGGATTCTCCGACCGTGTGTACAAGGGCTAAGATGTAAAGAAACATCCATCCATCATTAAAGTGATGTTTACATTGTCCCTTCTATTCCTGTATGTGTATGATGGCACTGTCATGACTATGCTATTAAAAATATCTTGTTAACTGCTATGCCCAAAAGCCCACCTTTCCCGTAGTGACCACACCACACAAAATTGGAGTTAAATTGCCCTTTTTATTAAACAAAATATAAATAACCAATAATTAACATATCAATAACATAAAAACCAGACCAGAAGGTTTATTAACCACTTTTAGCCCCCGGACCATTTTGCTGGTCAAAGACCAGACCACTTTTTTTGCGATTCGGCACTGCGTCGCTTTAACTGACAATCGCGCGGTTGTACGACGTGGCTCCCAAACAAAATTGACGCCCTTTTTTTCCCCACAAATAGAGCTTTCTTTTGGTGGTATTTGATCACCCCTGCGGTTTTTATTTTTTGCGCTATAAACAAAAATAGAGCGACAATTTTGAAAAAAACGCATTATTTTTTACTTTTTGTTATAATAAATATCCCTCAAAAATATATAAAAAAAAACATTTTTTTTCCCCTCAGTTTAGGCCGATACGTATTCGTCTACATATTATTGGTAAAAAAAATCGCAATAAGCGATTATTGATTGGTTTGCGCAAAAGTTATAGCGTTTACAAAATAGGGATAGTTTTATGGCATTTTTATTAATAATTTTTTATAATTTTTTTTTTTACTAGTAATGGCGGCGATCAGCGATTTTTAATGTGACTGCGACATAATGGCGGACACATCAGACAATTTTTGACACATTTTTGTGACCGTTGTCAGTTATACAGCAATCACTGCTATATAAATGCAGTGATTCCTGTGCAAATGACACTGGCAGTGAAGGGGTTAACCAGTGGGTGGCAGTGTAGGGGTTAAGTGTTCCTAGGGGTGTGTTACTAACTGTGGGGGGGTTGGGCTTTCATTTAGTGAACGCTGATCTCTGCTCCAATCACATGGAGCAGAGATCAGCGTCACTTGTTGCTAGGCAGAATGGAGAAATGCTGTTTACAACGGCATTTCTCCATTCAGCCATCCCGTGAGACGATCGCGGGTATGCCCGCGGCGATCGAGTCTGCGGGACCTGCGACCGGACTCATGGGGGTCCCGAGCAGCACGCGAGTGCGCCGCCGGTGGCGCACTCGCGATGGCAGGGCGGCATTGAAGATTGGACGTACCTGTATGCCAATAGGCCTGCCCGTGCCATTCTGCCGACGTACATCGGCGTGCGCTGGTCGGGAACCGGTTAAAGAGAAAGAGCCAGAAGGTCCTAATAGGCATAAAACCCAGGACAGTACCTGCTGGTCACTTCACAGGCCTCCAGGCGCAAAAGCCACCAACTCGGAGACAACTAGCAGTTACACATCCGCCAACTGGGAGCCGTACCTCAGACGGGTCCCTACACCATACCTTTTGTGCCCATATGAACCTAAAAAGGACCTTGCACCCCGCCACCACCACATCTGGCTAAACCAATCCCCAATTCCATAACCGGCACAAAAAAAACCACCATATTCAGGGTGGTAGGGTGGGAAGTTGCTCCACTCTGCTCTCTGACTGCAGCCCTCCCCTTTCCAGTCTACTGACCACTTGCCCCCATTTGCTCCACCCAGCTTAAACCCTGCCCCATACGGCCTGATAACACCTATCCTGCTATGTTCGGACTTTAGTGGTACCGTATAATTGGCTGTTAATGAACAGTTGATAATACAATTAGTGCTGGTTCGAATCCCAACCAGGACACTACCTGCCTGGAGTTTGCATGTTCTCCCTGTGCCTGCGTGGGTTTCCTCCAGATACTCCGGTTTCCTCCCACACTCCAAAGACATGCAGGTAGGTTAATTGGCTTTTGTCCAAAATCGGCCCTAGTATATGAATGGGGACCTTGGATTGTGGGCTCCTTGAGGGTAGGGACTGATGTGAGTGTGCAATGTACAGGGATAGGGACAATTGTAAACACTCACTCAGGTTGAACTGGATGGACTGGTGTCTTTATTCAACCTTACTAACTATGTAACTATGTAACAATTATTCAGGATATTTTATTACAAAGAAGAGCTACATTTATTTTACAAAGGTAAGTATAAAACCAAATCATGACAACCAGAAATACTTTTACATTCTATCTTAACGATTAAAACATTTGTACCATCTTAGTGGTGATTACTCTACATGTTTCGTGGACTTGGCAGCTTCTTCAGGAGATTTTTTTATGCAGATGGTATGTCGAGAAAAGATTGTCATATAACTAAAAATGGAGAGAATACACACATTATTCACAAGAAAAAACAGTGTGTGATTACAACCAGTAACATTTAACATAAATATAAGATATCTGCTGCAAAACACCCGCCAGCCACACGTCTTACCGGAGGGGGCGTCAGCAAGCTGGGGGGCCCGGAGAAAAGGTGCCCCACCCCGGAGGGCCTGGGAGCCTATTGTAGGGCACTGGATATGGCTAATATTTGCCTAGTTAGAAGGAACAAAATGGGGGGTGTTATCAAGTCACCCAGAAAGGAATGACATGTATGTGATACATTTGAACATGTATGCGTATTAAGCGGATTTTATGATACCCGAAATGGGGTTTAGATATGATTATGCAGGCTTAACGAGATGGAAAATTTAATCCCTCTTTTTTTTCTTTTTTTTTTTGCTTGTTATCAAACCTTTTCTCACCTTTTTACGTGTTTTGGGACACTTTGGCATCTTTTCCGCTCAAAACCTCCTCTCAAAAACGAGAGTTTGGGGGGGGGTTACGCATCTTTCTCATGTTTAGAAAAATACTGCAACAAAATTACATTTATAAAGGAAAAAATGTCATTTAAAATTGCTCACGGCTGTAATGTATTGCCTCCTGGGGGGGGGGGGGGGGGAGGTGGAGTTACGCATCTTTCTCATGTTTAGAAAAGTACCGCAGCAAAATTAAATTTCTAAAGAAAAAAATGTAATTTAAAATTGCTAACGGCTGTAATATATTGCCTCCTGGGGGGGGAGGGGGGGGTTACGCATCTTTCTCATGTTTAGAAAAGTACCGCAGCAAAATTACATTTCGAAAGGAAAAAATGTCATTTAAAATTGCGCCGGGCTGTAATGTATTGCCTCCTGGGGGGGAGGGGGGGTTACGCATTTTTCTCATGTTTAGAAAAGTAACGCAGCAAAAATACATTTCTAAAGAAAAAAATGTAATTTAAAATTGCTCACGGCTGTAATATATTGCCTCCTGGGGGGGGGGGGAGGGGGGGTTACGCATCTTTCTCATGTTTAGAAAAGTACCGCAGCAAAATTACATTTCTAAAGAAAAAAATGTAATTTAAAATTGCTCACGGCTGTAATATATTGCCTCCTGGGGGGGGAGGGGGGGTTACGCATCTTTCTCATGTTTAGAAAAATACTGCAGCAAAATTACATTTCTAAAGGAAAAAATGTCATTTAAAATTGCTCACGGCTGTAATGTATTGCCTCCTGGGGGGGAGGGGGGGTTACGTATCTTTCTCATGTTTAGAAAAATACTGCAACAAAATTACATTTCTAAAGGAAAAAATGTCATTTAAAATTGCTCACGGCTGTAATGTATTGCCTCCTGGGGGGGGAGGGGGGGTTACGCATCTTTCTCATGTTTAAAAAAGTACCTCAGCAAAATTAAATTTCTAAAGAAAAAAATGTAATTTAAAATTGCTCACGGCTGTAATGTATCGCCTCCTGGGGGGGAGCTGCCTGGTGACCTGACCGTGGGGGTCGGTGTGCGGCTGTAGATTGTTTGCCGCCCCCCCCCCCCATAAAAAATTTACCACCACCCGCCACTGGCAGAGGAAATGATGGTCAGAGTCTGTGAACTTGCTATAGATGTGGTTGTAGATTGGAGTCTCCGGTGAATTTTGGTAATTTTTAGGCTCTCCATGGAATCCACGTTGACAGCAATGAAACGAATAGGTTGGGTGGTTCGTTTAGCATTTGAGGGACGCCGCTCTTTTGTTTGCGGCTGCAGAGGAAAACGATTGTCTTTCAAATTCACGATTTCGCATTCATCCAGTTCTCCGGTTATTATTCAGTCGTCAATGTTGTGCATTAATTAGCAGCGCTAAGTTGGGGAATGCTCCAGGCTGCATTTTATTATCACGTTCTTGGCAACCGATGATTACTAGGCAACCTATACCAGTTCATTATGGTTAATACTAATGGGATTTGCATACATATGAGGAATGGAGATTATATTTATTTTTAGTTTTTTTAGTTTTTTTCTGTTTGGTACACAAGAGAGGGTCAGTTGAAATAACAAGGTGGGCATAGACCGAAATCCATAAGATACAAAATTATCTTATGAGTGCTCCCAAATGTCTGCTTGATTGACAGTTGTAATCAGGAGCGATTTACATTCAAGGGGGCTTGTTCTGTAATGGTGAAGATGTTGGGCTACTCACCTGAATAGCTTGCTCAGCTCCAATGGGTGTCGGGAACATACCTTGGCAGGTACGTGGCACCACCCAAGACGAACATGCCAAATTGTGCCGCCCCCAGGGAGATCTGAGATGCAAGAAGCTTCCATGTCCATGTGTTCATTGACTGGGCCAGTGCAGAACTGGACCCCCTTTTGCCTTCATTCTTAGTGGCATAGATTCAAGTCAAGGTAATCACTGCTCCGGGTGGTATCACTTGCATTAACAAAGTCCTGGCCTCTAGGAGATGAAGGGTGCCGGCTCGGCAAAGTCCAATGGCAAGAAATATAAAGAGGACGGCCGCAATCCAAAATAATGCTTTTATTTAGTGAAACTTGATCCATACATCAGAGGCATAGCTCCAGATAAACACTGACGCGTTTCGCACCGTTAATGGGGCATTGTCATAGCGATGACTAAGCGCCATTTACAGTGCGAAACACGGCAGTTACCAACTGGACCTGTGCCTCTGATGTATGGATCAAGTTTCATTAAATAAAGGCATTATTTTTGTGTGGGGCCATCCTCTTTCTATTTATTGCCATTGGACTTTGCCGAGCCGGCACCCTTCATCTCCTAGAGACCAGGACGGTGTTAACCCCTTCAGCCCCGGAGGATTTTACCCCCTTTCTTACCAGAGCTTTTTTTGCGATTCGGCACTTCACCGCTTTAACTGACTATTGCACGGTCGTGTGACGTTGCACCCAAACAAAATTGACGTCCTTTTTTTTCCCCAGAAATAGAGCTTTCTTTTGGTGGTATTTGATCACCTCTGCGGTTTTTATTTTTTGCGCTATAAACAAAAAAAGAGCGACAATTTTGAAAAAAAAAAACACAATATTTTTTACTTTTTGCTATAATAAATATCCCATTTAAAAAAAAAAAAAACTAATTTTTTCCTCAGTTTAGGCGGATACGTATTCTTCTACATATTTTTGGTAAAAAAAATTGATTGGTTTGTGCAAAAGTTATAGCATCTACAAAATAGGGGATAGATTTATGGCATTTTTTATTTCTTTTACTAGTAATGGCGGCGATCTGAGATTTTTTTTTTCGTGACTGCGACATTATGGCGGACACGTCGGACACTTTTGACACATTTTTGGGACCATTCACATTTACACAGCGATCGGTGCTATAAAATTGCACTGATTACTGTGTAAATGTGACTGGCAGGGAAGGGGTTAACACCAGGGGGGCGCTGCAGGGGTTAATTATGTTCCCTATGGGAGTGATTCTAACTGTGGGGGGGAGGGGACTCACAAGGGGAGGAGACCGATCGGTGTTCCTCTGTACTGGGAACACACCATTGGTCTCCTCTCATCTGACAGGGCCGTGGATCTGTGCGTTTACATACACAGATCCACGGTCCTGCTGTGTTCCCAGGCAACCGCGGGTGCCCGGCGGACATCGCGGCCGCCGGGCACACGCATTGGGTCCCGAGCAATGCCGCGGGTGCACGCGCCCCCCTAGATGGCCAGGAATCAGAGGACGTCATATGACGCCCACCCAGGATGGGAGATCCCATCTGTGGGCGTCATATGTCTATAGGCCGGGGCTGAAGTGGTTAATGCAAGTGATACCACCTGGAGCAGTAATTACCTTCTGGAGGTCTTCTGGAGGTCAAGTGGTTAAAATGCATTCAGTGGTCAATGTAATGTTTTGCATTAACCACTTTCGGAGGTCAAATATACGCCGATATACGTCCTTTCTTTGAAGGGGGACCCCGGTACAGCCGGCGGTCTGCTTCTAGATAAAAGTGATCTCTGTGGCGGATTCGCCGCAAGATCACTTTTTTTATCGGCTGCGAGAGAGGGCCCCTCCCCCAGCCACGCTACGGAGGTGCCCTCTGTAGCGTGGTACCCTCCGTAGCGCGGTGCCCTCCGTAGCGTGTTCCCCTCCGTGCCAAACCGCTGGCAGCGGCGGAGGCGATCGGATCCTTCTGCTGGCTGGGTATGGAGACAAGTGAGGGGAAGATGGCCCCCACACGTCTCCATGACATTGCAGGGCGGAAGCGACGTCAAAACGTCACTTCTGCCCATAGCTCTTAAAGGGCCATTTTTTAAATTCTTTTTCTAAATGACAATTTTTTTTTTTTTTATTACATTTTAGTATAAATATGAGATCTGAGGTATTTTTGACCCCCCAGATCTCATATTTAAGAGGTCATGTCATGCTTTTTTTTCTATTACAAGAGATGTTTATGTTCCTCGTAATAGGAATAAAAGTGACACATTTTTTATTTTTTTTTAAAACAGTGAAAAAATAAAAGGTAAAATAATAAATAAGAATATTATTTTTTTTAAACACGCCCTGTAACGCTGAACTCGCGTGCAGAAACTAACGCATACGCGAGTAGCGCCCCGCATATGAAAACGGTGTTAAAACAACACATGTGAGGTATCGCCGCAATCGGTAGAGCGAGAGCAATAATTCTATCCCTGGACCTCCTCTGTAACTCAAAACATGCAACCTATAGAATTTTTTAAATGTCGCCTATGGAGATTTTTAAGGGTAACAGTTTGTTGCCATTCCACGAGCGGGTGTCATTTTGTAGCGTGACATGTTGGGTATCAATTTACTCGGCGTAACATTATCTTTCACAATATAAAAAAAAAAAAAAATGGGATAACTTTACTATTGTCTTATTTTTTTATTCAAAAAAGTGTATTTTTTTCAACAAAAAAAAAAGTGGGATAACTTTACTATTGTCTTATTTTTTTATTCAAAAAAAGTGTATTAAAAAAAAAAAAAAGTGGGATAACTTTACTATTGTCTTATTTTTTTATTTTAAAAAAGTGTATTTTTTTCAACAAAAAAAAAAGTGGGATAACTTTACTATTGTCTTATTTTTTTATTTTAAAAAAGTGTATTTTTTTCAACAAAAAAAAAAAGTGGGATAACTTTACTATTGTCTTATTTTTTTATTCAAAAAAAAGTGTATTTTTTCAAAAAAAAAGTGCGCTTATAGGACCGCTGCGAACATACGGTGTGACAGAGAGTATTGCAACGACCGCCATTTTATTCTCTAGGGTGTTAGAAAAAAATGTATAATGTTTGGGGGTTCTATGTAATTTTCTAGCAAAAAAAAAATCAGTTTTTAACCTGTAAACACCACATCTAAAAAAGAGGCTCGGTCTTAAGCGGTTAAACACAGATATTTTTTTAGCTAGAATGTATTTGCTATAAATTACTTTAAATAAAAGTAGACAGCAATTTAAGAGAAGTGTATTTAAAAAAAAAAAAAAAAAGTGGGATAACTTTACTATTGTCTTATTTTTTTTATTCAAAAAAAGTGTATTTAAAAAAAAAAAAAAAGTGGGATAACTTTACTATTGTCTTATTTTTTTATTTTAAAAAAGTGTATTTTTTTCAACAAAAAAAAAGTGGGATAACTTTACTATTGTCTTTATTTTTTTATTTTAAAAAAGTGTATTTTTTTCAACAAAAAAAAAAGTGAGATAACTTTACTATTGTCTTATTTTTTTATAAAAAAAAAAGTGTATTTTTAAAAAAAAAAAGTGCGCTTATAAGACCGCTGCGAAAATACGGTGTGACAGAGAGTATTGCAACGACCGCCATTTTATTCTCTAGGGTGTTAGAAAAAAATGTATAATGTTTGGTGGTTCTATGTAATTTTCTAGCAAAAAAAAATCAGTTTTTAACCTGTAAACACCACATCTAAAAAAGAGGCTCGGTCTTAAGCGGTTGAACACGGATATTTTTTTAGCTAGAATGTATTTGCTATAAATTACTTTAAATAAAAGTAGACAGCAATTTAAGAGAAGTGTATTTAAAAAAAAAAAAAGTGGGATAACTTTACTATTGTCTTATTTTTTTATTCAAAAAAAGTGTATTTAAAAAAAAAAAAAAAAAAGTGGGATAACTTTACTATTGTCTTATTTTTTTATTCAAAAAAAGTGTATTAAAAAAAAAAAAAAGTGGGATAACTTTACTATTGTCTTATTTTTTTATTTTAAAAAAGTGTATTTTTTTCAACAAAAAAAAAAAAGTGGGATAACTTTACTATTGTCTTATTTTTCTATTCAAAAAAAGTGTATTTTTTTCCCAAAAAAAAGTGCGCTTATAAGACCGCTGCGAAAATACAGTGTGACAGAGAGTATTGCAACGACCGCCATTTTATTCTCTAGGGTGTTAGAAAAAAATGTATAATGTTTGGGGGTTCTATGTAATTTTCTAGCAAAAAAAACAAAACAGTTTTTAACTTGTAAACACCACATCTAAAAAAAGAGGCTCGGTCTTAAGCGGTTAAACACGGATATTTTTTTAGCTAGAATGTATTTGCTATAAATTACTTTAAATAAAAGTAGACAGCAATTTAAGAGAAGCAGATGGAAGTTGAATGTCTGTCATTTTCCCCTCCATGATTAATTTCGCTTCAGATATCTCAGAGCTTATTGGGCATTACAATATATTAATGAGAATGAAAAAAAAAAAAAAAAGACTTCAAAGTCTCTTCTGTATTTTTGCCACTCTGAAATAGAGGCCTCTCATCCCACCCCTATTTAGGTATGAAGGCCACATCTAAAAGGTTCTTCGCATCAAAACATTATTCATTTGAGAAAATTGCCCATGTGACAGCAATATTCTCCTCAAAATTGTCCTGAATTTTCCATTATCAAGATGGTTGAATACTCATTCAATTTCCCCTTAATGCATTCAGTACATAACTGATTACACAAGTCATGCAGATCAAATGCCAAATGAAGTTTCTTTGATAATGCAATCAGACAGGACAAGTTCAATTTTTTCTTATTTTTTTTTTTCCTTTTAGTTTACTTGTTTACTGGCTTTTTATTTCAGCGTGTTCACTGTTTTTTTTTTTTTTTTTTTTTTTTCTACTTTAGATTAATTTTTATTATTTTTTTTTACTTTTATATGCCCTGTTACTTCTCTTCAATTTTCCTTTTACTCCTGCCTTACGTTCATGGAGATAACATACCAAATGGAGTCTCCTAATGCAATCAGTCTGGAACAGATCTCTTTTATTTTCTTCTCTCGTTGTTGTTTTTTTACATAATTAAATTTTTTACATGAGTTACTTATAATTAACTGTTTTTTTTTTTTTAACTGAGCATTTACATGTTTATTTAATTTTTTTTTTTTATTTTATTTTTTTTATTTTAGTTTTTTTCTTTAGTTTATTTTGTTAATTGTTGACTATTTATTTTCCTGACCTCCCCTCCCCCCTTGTCCTTATTATAACAAATTGTCATTGGAGAAATATGTTGGATTAATTGCCAACTGGAGGTTAGTAGAGTGATTTCACAGAAGTCAAATTTTGCATCAAAATAATTGGTTTTGCCTTTCCTGAAATGGTGTCAAAATTAGCATCAGATTTCGCTTTGTAGAATCTCATGGTTCTTTATTCTAATAATACGACTGACATGGTAAATCACGTGGCTCTGTAGCTAAACAAAGCCAGCTCTATTTCTAACGCTAATACAAGCCTTAACCCTGTAGTGGTACTCCCGGCAGGAGCAGCTGTAAAAGTCACCAGTTCTTCCCCAATGTCGGTGCCGAGGCGGCCAGGCACACTCAGTTCACTCACTCTGGTTCAATGATCAGTCTAGGGCAGTGATGGCGAACCTCGGCACCCCAGATGTTTTGGAACTACATTTCCCATGATGCCCATGCACTCTGCAGTGTGATTGAGCATCATGGGAAATGTAGTTCCAAAACATCTGGGGTGCCAAGGTTCGCCATCACTGGTCTAGGGGATGTCTTTTAGAGGTTTTATTGTTGAGGAACTTGGATGAGGTGTAAGATAGTACGGGATACTGTAGATTCTCGAAGTATTTACTAATTCACTAAGAGGGCTCTTCACTCTTCCCAATATATCTCTGTTGACTTTATACAGGAAAAATTACGGATGACAGAGACTGAGCCCCTGATCACCCCAAGCAAGAACGCCACGGGTTTATCAATCCAGGAGGGTATTGCAGAGGGAGCTGCTGTTTTAAATCTCAGACTATTTATATGCCTCCCCAGCCACCTTCTGGGAAAACCTCCCCAGGGACTGGCCCGGAGCACAATCAATACTCAGGTTGGTAATTGTCTTGCCCAGCCCTCTATTCCAGAACCATCTGGAAGGCAAGGGAGAGCAATCAAGCCTGCGGCCTGTAAGATCCAAAACAGGCAAAAGTAATCAACAAATGCTCCACTGACTACAGACGAGCTAAAAAGAACTACATTTGCCTGATGTCCTAGCAGACTATTGATGTGCCTCCCCAGCCACCTTCTGGACAAACCTCCCCAGGGACTGGCCCGGAGCACAATCAATACTCAGGTTGGTATTTGTCTTGCCCAGCCCTCTATTCCAGAACCATCTGGAAGGCAAGGGAGAGCAATCAAGCCTGCTGCCTGTAAGATCCAAAACAGGCAAAAGTAATCAACAAATGCTCCACTGACTACAGACGAGCCAAAAAGAACTACATTTGCCTGATGTGAAAGGGCAGCACAGTGGTGTAGTGGTTAGTACTTTCACCTAGCAGCAATAGGGTCATTGGTTCAAATCCTGACCACGACACCATCTGCCTGGAGTTTGCATGTTCTCCCTGTGCCTGCGTGGGTTTTCTCCGGGTACTCCGGTTTCCTCCCACACTCCAAAGACATGCAGGTAGGTTAATTAGACCTTGTCTAAAAAATTGGCCTTAATATGTGTATGTCAATGTTGTAGGGCAAAAGGGGAAGCTACCCTGGGCCCTGCCATTGTTGTGGGGCCGAAAGCAGCTGCCTCATATTTGCCAACTATCCCGGTTTAAATTCCCTCGCCCCTTGAAGTTTTAGCCCTGTGCTGTGTCCCGATATCTCAGTGTGAAGTGCTGCTACTAATGCTGCCCAGCTCTGCCCTATTGTTGTGTACAGATGACTCATCTGCAGACCTTGTGTTTCATGTAAATTACAGGCATTCATATGCAAATAGCGGCAGCATTCATATGTAAATAGCGGCGGCCGGTGGCATTGATTTGTATATCATGCCCCCCTGAGGTCATATCCACGGTAATCTCTAACAACCAATCAACAAGCAGAAATCATGTGCTGTAACCTCTAGCAACTAATCAGTGAGTGGCAATGTGTGCTGTAACCTCTAGCAGCCAGTCAGTGAACGGTAATGTGTGCTGCAAACTCTAGCAGCCAGTCAGTGAACGGTAATGTGTGCTGCAAACTC
Organism: Lithobates pipiens; assembly: GCF_037356315.1. NCBI lineage: Eukaryota > Metazoa > Chordata > Amphibia > Anura > Ranidae > Lithobates > Lithobates pipiens. The sequence goes on from NW_027507786.1 coordinate 12,756,825, forward strand.
TAGCAGCCAGTCAGTGAACGGTAATGTGTGCTGTAACCTCTAGCAGCCAGTCAGTGAACGGTAATGTGTGCTGCAAACTCTAGCAGCCAGTCAGTCAGTGGCCGTTGGCATTGATTTGTATATCATGCCCCCCTGAGGTCATATCCACGGTAATCTCTAACAGTCAATCAACAAGCATAAATCATGTGCTGTAACCTCTAGCGACTAATCTAGCAGCCAGTCAGTGAATGGTAATGTGTGCTGTAACCTCTAGCTACCAGTCAGTGAGCGATAATGTGTGCTGTAACCTCTAGCAGCCAGTCAGTGAATGGTAATGTGTGCTGTAACCTCTAGCTACCAGTCAGTGAACGGTAATGTGTGCTGTAACCTCTAGCAGCCAGTCAGTGAACAGTAATGTGTGCTGTAACCTCTAGCTACCAGTCAGTGAGCGGTAATGTGTGCTGTAACCTCTAGAAACCAGTCAGTGAGCGGTAATGTGTTCTGTAACCTCTAGAAACCAGTCAGTTAATGGTAATGTGTGCTGTAACCTCTAGCTACCAGTCAGTGAGCGGTAATGATACACTGTAACCTCTGGCAACCAATCACAATAGCTGCCTGATCTGATACAGTAAACTGATTTTGAGTCCAGCTGCTATTTATTGTATGTCTCAGAGCAGGTGCAGAGAAAAACTGCATGGGGTGGGGGGGCCCTAAGAAAATTTTTGCCCGGGGTCCAATCAGTATTAAAGACAGCCCTGTGGACAAGCATGGAACCCAGCTCTGTCTGCCACAGAGGTGAAACAATCCAAAAAATCAGGCAACCTAAATCTATAAATATCTATCATACAATTCAGCCCTGTAGATATATCCCCCAAACAGAATGGACATATGGAGCTTACCAGGACTGGCACAAACCAATAGGACATCTCAGGCCCCCGAAGGGCAATTTCCTGGGCGAGTGTGGAAGCCAGGTCACAGTGCAAAGAATAAAAAAACTGTCAAGGATAAGCAAAAAAGATACAGCAAAAGATACAGCAAAAGATACAGCAAAACCAAATAATTGTTGGCCCAGTGTGCTTGCAATGGCATAATCAACATGCAAAATAAGCCACACTCAAAAAGAATATAAGAATATGTAGAGTATACATCTCAGATAATACGCAACAATTAGATGCTTATCATAAGATAAGATAGATGGCAATGAGGCCTGAGGGGGCGGGAATCTCAAAGGATGAAAATCAGGAGCTTGAAGCCAGCGAGGGAGGGCTGTATAAAATATATGGCAACAAATAGATCTTCTAAACACTGTGCATTTAGTTATGTATACACAACTACCCTGTTTTCCCAAAAATAAGACCTAGTGTGATTGTCGGGGATGGCTGCAATATAAGCCCTACCCACCAAATAAGCCCTACCCTGTTTCCCCGAAAATAAGCCCTACCCTGGAAATAAGACCTACAAGGACTTTAACTAGGGCTTATTTGGGGGGGTAGGGCTTATATTGCAGCCATCACCGACAATCACACTAGGTCTTATTTTTGGGGAAACAGGGTAATACTATCATAGAGAGCATGAAATCAAGATGGTCAATAGAAACACTCACCCTGCTAAGATGGTTGAGATATGAAAAGACATTTCATCATTTAGACCGAAAGTCCAATCAAATACAGGTGAGGTAGATTCCAATTCATCAGGTTTCATCAACCACAACCAGTAGACATGTGCACTGACAAAAAATGTGTTTGTTTTCGCTTCTTTCGTTTTTTTTTTTTGCTTTTTTAGGAAATTCGGAAATTTGAAAATTCAAAAAATCTGAAATTCGGAAATCCAAAAATTCGGATTTTCAAATTTCCAAATTTTCGAAGTGAATGTTCGGATTTCCGAATTTTCAAATTTTCACATTTCAAATTTCCGAATTTTCACATTTCTGAATTACGAATTTTTGGAAATTTAAAAATTAAAAAATTCGGAAATTTGAAAATCCGAAAATCAAAAAAAAAAAAAAAAGAAAATCAGCAAATTTCGAAATAATAACTAACTAATAATAACTGACTATTCAATTATAGGTATTGGAATTTCCTTTCAAATTTGTCTGTTAGTGAACGTAACGAATACAAATTTATCTGGAGTTTCGAATTATCCGAAATAACGAATGCCACGTCTAAACAAATGGAATGGAAGAAATTAATCAAAAATAATAATAATAAAAAGGTTTTATTATTATTATTTATTATTATTAGATCATTACGTTTCATTCTTTTAGATTCGGCATTCATTATTTCAGATAATTCGTAACTTCGGATAATTTGGTACTCGTTACGTTCACTAACAGCCAAATTTGAAAAGGAAATTCCAATACCTAGAATTTAATAGTTATTATCAGTTAGTTAGTTATTTCAGATTTTCAGGTTTTCGGATTTTCATTCTTTTGAATTTTCAGATTTTCAATCTTATTTTCGGATTTTCAAATTTTAGAATTTTAGAATTTCCAAATTTTAAAATGTTCACATTTCGGAATTTAGAATATTCAAATTTACGAAATTTTCCAATTTCCAAATTTAGAATTTACGAAATTTCAAATTTCCAGGTGGCAAGGGACAGCACTGCAGGGAGCAACATATTCCAAACCATATAGATACAACACAGGGGAAATAGGTAACTGTATAGAAACATATAATGATGATCATTTAAATTGAAAAAGTTAATAAACTAGTGCCAGTAAATGTTTTCTGTGGGGACAAAAAGGCATATAGTAGTCATCCGGTCCTGGAGAAGATTATAGGTGACCGACCAACAATCAGGAGAGCAATCCATAGCAACAACAGAGATTGTCTCAATGTTGCAATTTATACAGTATATATTTTTTTTAATTCTGGTTTCCTTTTTTTTAATGAATTCCAACCTTTTAATTTGTGTTCTTCTGACACACCTACACATACCTTCATATCATGTCTGTTAAATTGGATGATGGATGATCACTTTTTATGTTTTTTTTATTTTTTTAAACAAAATCTTGACCAAAATTTTCTTTTTTTTGTAATTTACAAATTTTATTTTTTTCAAATTCTGGTTTCATTTATTTTTTTTTTTGTTAATGCATTCCAAAATTTTAATTTGCAGTCTTCTGACACACCAACATTTTTATGGGTCTTCATTCCTCCACATCATGTCTGCTAAAGTGGATGGAGGATCACTTTTTATATATTTGTTAACTGCATTTTGTCAACAAATTTTTTTATTTTTTTTTAGAATTATTATTATTATTTTTTTTAATTCCAGTTCCTTTTCTTAATGCATTCAAAAATTCCAATTTGCAATCTTCTGACACACCTACCCTTTTATGGGTCTTCATACCTTCACATTATGTCTGCTAAAGTGGATGGAGGATCACTTTGTACATTTTTTTTTGAACTACATTTTGTCAACAATTTTATTTTTTTATTTTTTATTATTATTATTTTTTTAAATTCCAGTTCCTTTTTTTAATGCATTCCACATTTCAATCTGCAATCTTCTGACACACCTACCCTTTTATGGGTCTTCATACCTTCACATTATGTCTGCTAAAGTAGATGGAGGATCACTTTGTATATATTTTTTAACTACTATTTGTCAACAATTTTCTTTTTTTATATATATTTTTTTTTTATTCTTTTCCTTTTTTTAATGCATTCCAATCTTTTAATTTGCAATCTTCTGACACACCTACCCTTTTATGGGTCTTCATGTCTTCACATTATGTCTGCTAAAGTGGATGGAGGATCACTTTTTATATATTTTTTTAACTATATTTTGTCAACTATTTTCTTTTTTTTAATAATTATTTTTTTTTTTTTATTATTTCAGTTCCTTTTTTTAATGCATTCCACATTTCAATTTGCAATCTTCTGACACACCTACCCTTTTATGGGTGTTCAAACCTTCATATCATCTCTGCTAAAGTGGATGGAGGATCACTTTGTATATATTTTTTAACTACATTTTGTCAATTTTCTTTCTTTTTTTTTTTTTTTTTTATTATTATTATTTTTTTAAATTCCAGTTCCTTTTTTTAATGCATTCCACATTTCAATTTTCAATCTTCTGACACACCTACCCTTTTATGGGTCTTCATACCTTCACATTATGTCTGATAAAGTAGATGGAGGATCACTTTGTATATATTTTTAAACTATTTGTCAACAATTTTCTTTTTTTATATATATATTTTTTTTATTCCTTTCCTTTTTTTTTTATTGCATTCCAACCTTTTAATTTGCAATCTTCTGACACACCTACCCTTTTATGGGTCTTTATATATATATATATATATATATATATATATATATATATATATATATATATATATATATATATTTATTACATTTTTTTAAACAAAAAATACAGTTCCTTTTTTAATGCATTCTAAATTTCAATTTGCAATCTTCTGACACACCTACCCTTTTATGGGTCTTCATACCTTCATATCATGTCTGCTAAAGTGGATGGAGGATCACTTTGTATATATTTTTAAATGACATTTTGTCAACAATTTTCTTTTCTTTTATTTTTATTTTTTATAATTTTATTTATTTATTTATTTATTTTAAATCCAGTTACTTTTTTTTTAATGCATTCCACATTTCAATTTTCAATCTTCTGACACACCTACCCTTTTATGGGTCTTCATACCTTCACATTATGTCTGATAAAGTAAATGGAGGATCACTTTGTATATATTTTTAAACTATTTGTCAACAATTTTCTTTTTTTATAATTATTTTTTTTTATTTATTCCTTTCCTTTTTTTTTATTGCATTCCAACTTTTTAATTTGCAATCTTCTGACACACCTACCCTTTTATGGGTCTTTATACCTTCACATCATGTCTGCTAAAGTGGATGGAGGATCACTTTTTATACATTTTTAAACTACATTTTGTCAACAATTTTCTTTTCTTTTTTATAATTTTATTTATTTTATTTTTTTTAAAAAATCCAGTTCCTTTTTTTTTTTAATGCATGCCAAATTTCAATTTGCAATCTTCTGATACACCTACCCTTTTATGGGTCTTCATACCTTCACGTCATGTCTGCTAAAGTGGATGAGTTAGCGGGACGTGGCAAAATTGATGTCATATTTTATGGGCCGCGTCTGTTGTTTTTTTTTTTTTTACATCAGCTGCTCTGCAGATGGTAAACATATGCCCAGTGCCACAATGCATCACACAAACGTCCCGCTACTCCTCCCCTTTCCCGTACTTAAATCTTTATTTTATGCCTCGCTCGGTTGTGCGCGGTTACAGAACGCAGGAAAATTAATATCTTAACTCATTAGCAGTTGGGAAACAGCTGGAGACTCGCTGATACGCCGGTTAGTGATGGGGGAAAAATAGAATTTCATGGCAGAAAAAAAGAATTTGATTCTAGAAATATAAATTACGGGCCCATCTGGCCTGCCCACTGTAAAAGTCTGTTTTTCTTTTTTTTTTGGTGACAATATTTTACCCTTTTATTGAAGTGTTAACAGCTGTCTTCTGTGTGTGCAATATTTTTGTTTGCGATATATTATGCCATTCTATGGGTTCTCAGAAGCTGTTGCACAAAATCTTAATTTGAGGACGGGGAGGCTGGTAAACATATTCAGCACGGCGACGTGCGGGAAACTCTTAGCCCTTGTACACACGGTCGGAGATTCCGACGGAATGTGTCCGATCGGAGCGTTTTAACGGATATTCCGACTGTCTGTGGTCTGCATCGGACTGTTTCCATCGGAATATCCGTCGGACCAAATTTTCCAACTTGCCGGAAATATTTTCCGACAAAATGCTCCGATCGGACATACTCCGATCATGTGTAGAGAATTCCGATCGAACAAAGTGCCACGCATGCTCAGATCAAATTCCTACACCAAAGCTATTGGCTACTAGCCTGAACGTAGTCCCGTCGTAACGAAATTACGTCATCACGTTCTGAACGATCGGATTTTCCGACAACTTCGTCCGACCGTGTGTATGCAACAGTTTCGGACAAAATCCGTCAGACAAAATCCGACGGATTTGGTTGTCGGAATCTCCGACCGTGTATACAAGGGCTTAGTCTAACTGCTAGATTCAATTCCCACCAAAGACACTATCTGCATGGGGTTTGTATGTCCTACCTGGACCATGGGGCTTTCCACCATGTGCTCCTATTCCCCGCACCCTTCCCCATAGACTAAATCATTCTGGTGGTTAAGTATGCCCTACTGCTTATGTGGGGGGACATTAGAGTGTAAGCTCCTCTGGCACAGAGACTGATGTGACTGGCTCAGGGTTTGCTTTACAGCACTGCGGTATATGTCAGAGCTATATAAATTGTATATTAAACCAGGTATTGTTACGTCTGGCAGTGTGGGCCGGTGCCAAGTCCTGCTGGAAAATTAAATCCGCATCTCCATAAAGCTGGTCAGCAGAGGGAAGCATGCACTTCTCTAGAATTTCCTGCTAGAGGGCTGCGCTGACTTTGGACTTGATAAAACACAGAGGACCAACACCAGCAGATGACACGACCCCCCCCCCCAAATCATCATGGACTGTGGTAAATTTTGTATTTCATTTGGACATTTTGCCGTCCCGGAGTCTGGAGGAGGAGAGGAGAGGCACAGAATCCAAGTTGCATGAGGTCCAGTGTGAAGTTTCCACAGTCAGTGATGATTTGGGGGGGGGGGGGGGGCGTGTCATCTGCTGGTGTTGTTCCTCTGTGTTTTATCAAGTCCAAAGTCAGCGCAGCCATCTAGCAGGAAATTCTAGAGAACTTCAAGCTTCCCTCTGCTGACCAGCTTTATGGAGATGCGGATTCCATTTTCCAGCAGGTCTTGCCACACTGCCAAAAGTACCAATACCTGGTCACATGATTATGGGATGACTGTGCTTGATTGGTCTACAAACTCGCCTGACCTAAACCCCATAGAGAATCTGTGGGGTATTGTCAAGAGGAAGATGCGAGACACCTGACCCAACAATGCAGATGAAGATGAAGGCCACTATTAAAGCAACCTGGGCTTCCATAACACCTCAGCAGTGCCACCGGCTGATCTCCTCCATCTTCCCAATGACACCACAGTGATTCCAATCAAAAAGTACCCGGCCACCGTAAGAAAAACCTGCTTACCAGATGGCAAGCAAGAAAAAGGCATGTGGCTATAACCCAGCCAAGGCCTTTAGTTTGCACAGACGATCACTGCCCGAATATCCCAGTATCACGGGATGGATGGCTGTAGATCTCCCAAGCCCTGGCATTGTCTATGAAGTCCGTGGCTGTTAAACCCAGCAAATGACCCAGAAAGAAAGACTGACCGTAGTGTAATACAGACTAATCAATTTAATTTGTAAAAAAAAGTATTGCACTTACATTTAGAACGCTAAAAAGTTTGCATATAAAAACAAAGGCAGCCAGCAAACGATAAAAGCCCCTCCTCCTAGTACACGGCATGGTGACGTCAGCACGTACCCTCCTCCAGACGCGTTTCGTCATATGTCAGGTACTAGCTGTAAGCCATAATCATCAAAATGAAAAGAAAGAAATGCTTGAAATGTATCACTCTGTGTGTAACGAATCGATATGAAATATAGGAGTTTCACTTTTTGAATTTAATTACTGAAATAAATTAACACTTTGATGATATTCTAATTTTATGAGATGCACCTGTATATGTATAACAGTAGAGTACTGTTGTGGGACTTTGAAGTGAAAGCTCCCCTGGTGCTGAGATTTGATGTAATTTGGCTCAGTATTCTCAGTACTGTGGTATATGTCAGAGCTATATAAACGTATACTATTAATATTTAATGATTGTGGTGGGGTATTAGCCCCTGTACACACGGTCGGAGATTTCGACAACCAAATCCGTCGGATTTTGTCCGAAACTGTTGCATACACACGGTCGGACTAAGTTGTCGAAAAATCCGATCTTTCAGAACGTGATGACGTAATTTCGTTACGATGGGACTAGATTCAGGCTAGTAGCCAATAGCTTTGATGTAGGAATTTGATCTGAGCATGCGTGGCACTTGGTCCGATCAAAATTCTCTACACATGATCGGAGTATGTCCGATCGAACCAGTTGGTCGGAAAATTTTTCCAACAAGTTGGAAAATTGGGTCAGACGGAGATTCCGACGGAATCAGTCCGATGCATACCACACACAGTCGGATTATCCGACAACACGGTCCAATAGGACACATTCCGACGGATTCTCCGACCGTGTGTACAAGGGCTTAGAGTGTAAGCTTCATGGTCAATGTTTCAGTGTCCTCTGTAAACCACGGCAGGCTTGTGTCTGCGCAGTTAACTAAATTCAACAGATAATTGACCTGACATCATTGTGGGTTCCTATTAGCGGGTGGCGTGCCAATTATAACAAGGGAGGCAAAACTGTCTTCCTGGTAAGAGAAGCAATAACATATTAAATGTGTCACTACAGCAAAGACCTTTAAAGTGTTAATGAAGGAAATAGGAGATTGTTGAAGGATTCAAGAAATTAGCTCTAAACCAGACAGCAGAGTTATAGAAAAAATACGGAGCTTATAGGAAAGGGTTTTCAACAGAATTCCAAGAAACGAAACAGCACCTGACTACAGAGGTGTATGTGCCGGGTCCATGAGGTCAGGAGGCCCAGTGTAGCAGCTTCCCACCTTTTATTTACCAGCGAGTTGCTCAAATTAGATTCAGTACAGAATAAAGCAGCATTTTTCATTCCCTTACATCCCTTTTCCATTGTGTTGTCAGATCCTCTACTGCTCTTATTAGGCCACCTAAGAGGTTTTATTAAATCAGAAGCTCCAGGTCAGCCTGAGACCCCTGAAAGGTTTTAGAAGATATATGAGGTTCTCTCTGTTTGCTGAAATTCAGCTCAGTGGAGTTTTTTTTTTTTTTTAATTGAATTTGTTTTATTTATTTATTTATTGCATGGAATTGCTAACAATATACATAGCAATGTACATACCGTATATTAACATCAGCCCCTGCCCTCAAGGAGCTCACAATTAAGGATGTAAGGTATTTAATTAAGGTATTAATTAAGGTATTTATGGAATTGCTAACAATATACATAAAAATGTACATACTGTATATTAACATCAGTCCCTGCCCTCAACGAGCTCACAATTAAGGATGAGCGAAGGCTTAGGCCAAACTCAGTTTAGCCTGTACCAAACGAGTAGAGATGCTGGTGACATGATTGACCCAATATGGCCACATTTCCATGTTTGGGCAGTGACATTGTCCAAATTTGGTCATGTGGCCATACTAGGTCAACTATGTCACCAGCATGACCAGCTCTTTGTTACATGTAGGGAATTCCAAGGAGGTAGCTATCATTAGCATCCCTGCACCTAACAAAGAAGTAGGGATGCTGGTAACACGATTGACCCAATATGGCCACATGGCCATGTTTGGTCAATGACATTGTCCCAATATGGCCATGCGGCCATATTAGGTCAATGATGTCACCAGCATCACCAGCTCTTTGTTACATATAGGGAACTCCAAGGTGGTAGCTATCATTAGCATCCCTGCACCTAACAAAGAAGTAGGGATGCTGGTAACACGATTGACCCAATATGGCCACATGGCCATGTTTGGTCAATGACATTGTCCCAATATGGCCATGCGGCCATATTAGGTCAATGATGTCACCAGCATCACCAGCTCTTTGTTACATATAGGGAACTCCAAGGTGGTAGCTATCATTAGCATCCCTGCAACTAACAAAGGAGTAGGGATGCTGGTAACACGATTGACCCAATATGGCCACATGGCCATGTTTGGTCAATGACATTGTCTAAATATGTCCATGTGGCCATATTAGGTCAATGATGTCACCAGCATCACCAGCTCTTTGTTACATGTAGGGAATTCCAAGGTGGTAGCTATCATTAGCATCCCCGCGCCTAACAAAGGAGTAGGGATTCTGATAACACGATTGACCCAATATGGCCACATTGCCATGTTTGTTTAATGACATTGTCCTAATATGGCCATGTGGCCAAATTGGGTCACTGGTGTCATCAGCATCCCCAGACATAACAAAGGGGTGGGGTGAAATGATTGACTTAATATGGGCACATTAACATATTTGATCAATGACTGTCCAAATATGGCCATGTGGCCATATTAGGTCAACCATGTCAACAATATCTCCACCCACTTTGTTATGTATAGGGAATTCCAAGGTAGCAGCTGTAATTTGCATGCTTGCACTTAACAAAGAGGTGGGGATTCTGGTATAATAATTGACCTAATATGGCCACACTATCCTGTTTGGTAATCACTAAGCCAGTATGCCATAATCACAACAGTTATTTGCTTCAGGCAAAATCAAATAGATGTAAATGATATATCACACAATTATAAGAGCTATATAGGACTCTTCTGCTTCTCCATCACATCATGGCTGAATGATTTTGTGACAGATAGGGCCATCTGGTGTAGAAGACAAGGCAAAAAGCAAGAGCGCATTGGTCTCATTATGAGGCACTTACTACCATTTATTATGAATAAAACATAATTAATACTCACAAACATAGGAAATGAGTCAATACATGGACATTAAATTCCACTGATCAGCAGAAATTATACAATACAACGTCCAAGAACCTCCACTAGCTTCCACAGATGACCTTCAACCGCAAGTATTGAAATGGCCCTTCAGGATTGATGTTGTCCATTTCTGGTGGTATTGGGTCATTGTATCTTTGTTTTTTCCCACTAATCAATGGTATTTTATGTTCACATGTTGGCTCACTTCTTGCTGGTGGTGGAGGGCGTTGTCTGGTTTGCTTTTCATAGGGTAGGTTTAGATGTGAATCTCAATCTCCATTTTCCTCCAAAACCCAATCGGGCAATCAGACTTATATGTTATAAGTATGGGTGGCAGATGGGCTGTTAGGTTCATAAGCCTCTCACAATGGAGCCGGACCTGCCAGAGGAGGAAAAAGCCATTAGCGTCTATGGCGTCCCTCATGCACCTCAGACATGGAAGTCACTGGGTAGATGGACCGCTACATGTTTCAGGGGCTCCACCCCCTTTGTCATGCTTAAAATATGTAATGGTCTGTGTTTCAGGGGCCTGTCCCCTGTGGCAAGCTTGGAATTTGTAACGGTCCACCCGCCCAGTGACATTCACATTACCTGTCTGTGGTGGGTTGACTGCTATGCAGGGCCCCGCCCCCAAGCTTCAAACACATAGCGGTCCACCCATGTGGTGACTTTCACATTATCTCTTTGTGGCGGGCAGACCACCATGTGCTTCAGGGGCCCGCCCTCCTTTATCAAGCTTGAAATTTGTAGGAGGTCCACCTTTCATGTTACCTGTCTGTGGTGGGTGGACTGCTACACGTTTCATGGATCCTGCCCTCTTTGTCAAGCTTGAAAGACATAGCAGTCCACCCACTCAGAGACTTTTCTGTTGCCTGTCTGTGGTGAGTGGACTGCTATGCATCTCAGGTGCCCCATTTCATACCAACCTACGAAGGGATCCTTATGAAGCTCTTCTGTGTAAGCCGATTGCAGAACTGCTTCGTCCAGATCGCCAGTTGGAGCTGCATTTCTTTACTGCAACTAAACTAACTATAGCAAGGGCATGGAAGACACCTGCACTCAGCTATGAGGCGGTTAAAATCCACATGAATGATATGATGGTGAATGAAAAGCTGACGGCTATACTTTCAGACACCCGTGACAAATTACTACGGGTTTGGCAGCCTTGGGTCGCCTACGTTCAACCTTCCAGATTTGATTCTACACTTCTCTCGATTTAATATGTTCCCGCGCCCCACACCGTGGACTCCCCTTCTTTCTTACTGCTCTCTTCTTATTCATATTCTTGGTCTTCCACCTCTCTTTTCCTTTCCCTTTGTTTCGTCTCCTTTACTGTTTTTTTCCTTTTAGCTCATTAGGACACCAGGCCTATGCCTGGCAGAGATGGTTACATACGTAGTTAACTTCTAACACCGCTATATAGTAAATCTTTGATCATATCATTTTTGATTATATGGTTTGATAGCAAGCTGCACCAGTGGCGGCTGGTGCTCAATATTTTTGGGGGGGCTCAAACAAACTGAAAAATTCTGAAAAACACTGAAACAAAAACATCAAATGCAGTCACTGTGCCATCAATTGCAGCCACAGTGCCCATCAAATGCAGACAGTGTGCCCACCATATGCAACCATTGTGCCCACCATATGCAATCATTGTGCCCACCATATGCAACCATTGTGCCTCATTATATGCAGCCACTGTGCCCATCAAATGCAGCCACTGTGTCCATCAAATGCAGCCACTGTGCCCACCATATGCAGTCACTGTGCCCATCATATGCAGTCACTGTGCCCATCATATGCAACCACTGTGCCCCATCATATGCGACCACTGTGCCCCATCATATGCAACCACTGTGTCCATCAAATGCAGCCACTGTGCCCACCATATGCAGTCACTGTGCCCATCATATGCAGTCACTGTGCCCATCATATGCAACCACTGTGCCCATCATATGCAACCACTGTGCCTCATTATATGCAGCCACTGTGCCCCATCATATGTGACCACTGTGCCCCATTATATGTAACCACTGTGCCCCATCATATGCAGCCACTGTGCCCCATCATATGCAGCCAATGTGCCTCATTATATGTAGCCACTGTGCCCCATCATATGCAACCACTGTGCCTCATTATATGCAGCCACTGTGCCCCATCATATGTGACCACTGTGCCCCATCATATGTGACCACTGTGCCCCATCATATGTAACCACTGTGCCCCATCATATGCAGCCACTGTGCCCCATCATATGCAGCCACTGTGCCCCATCATATGCAACCACTGTGCCTCATTATATGCAGCCACTGTGCCCCATCATATGTGACCACTGTGCCCCATCATATGTGACCACTGTGCCCCATCATATGTGACCACTGTGCCCCATCATATGTAACCACTGTGCCCCATCATATGCAGCCACTGTGACCCATCATATGCAGCCAATGTGCCTCATTATATGTAGCCACTGTGCCCCATCATATGCAGCCACTGTGCCCCATCATATGCAGCCACTGTGCCCCATCATATGCAGCCACTGTGCCCCATCATATGCAGCCAATGTGCCTCATTATATGCAGCCACTGTGCCCCATCATATGTAACCATTGTGCCTCGTTATAAAAGATAAAAAGTGCATTTTATATACAACTATATGGATCAGACCAAAATGAGGGACAAATGAGGGGGGAAGAGGGACATTATTCCAAATCAGGGACAGTCCCTCGAAATCAGACATTTGGGAGCTATGCTGATGACATCATCTCAGCCTTGGCAAAGTCACTGTGAGAGAGGAGACTGAGGAAATGCTTCCTCCTGTCTGCAGCGGACTGACAGCATAATTTCAGCCTTGGCAAATTAGCTGTGGGAGAGGAGACTGGGAAAATGTTTGCTCCTGCCTGTAGCAGACTGATGACATCATCTCAGCCTAAGCAAAGTCACTGGGGGAGGGGATACTGAGGAAATGCTTTCTCCTGCCTGCAGCAGACTGATGACATCCTGTCAGCCTAGGCAAAGTCACTGAGGGAGGGGAAGCTGAGGAAATGCTTCCTCCTGCCTGCAGCAGACTACTGACATCATCTCAGAATAGGCTAAGTCGCTTAGTGAGGGCATACGGAGGACATGCTTCCTCCTGCCTGCAGCAGACTGATGACATCATCTCAGCTTAGGCAAAGTCACTGTGGGAGAGGAAGCTAAAGAAATGCCTTCTCCTGCCTGTAGCAGAACGATGACATCATCTTGGCCTAAGTAAAGTCACTAGGGGAGGGGAGACTGAAGAAATGCTTCCTCCTGTGACTGATGACATCATCTTGGCCTAAGCAAAGTCACTGGGTGAGGGGAGACTGAAGAAATGCTTCCTCCTGCCTGCAGCAGCCTACTGACATCATCTCAGACTAGGTAAAATAACTGAGGGGATACAGAGGACATGCTTCCTCCTGCCTGCAGCAGACTGATGACATCATATCAGCCTAGTAAAAGTCACTGAGGGAGGGGAGACTGAGGAAATGCTTCCTATTTCCTGCAGGAGGCTGATGACATCATCTTGGCCTAAGCAAAGTCACTAGGGGAGGGGAGACTGAAGAAATGCTTCCATATGCCTGCAGCAGACTAATGCCATCATCACAGCCTAGGTAAAGTCACTGAGTGAGGGGGTATGGAGGACATGCTTCCTCCTGCCTGCAGCCAACTGATGACATCATCTCAGCCCTAGGCAAAGTCACTGTGGGAGGGGAAGCCTCCTGCCTGTAGCAGACTGATGACATCATCTTGGCCTAAGCAAAGTCACTGGGTGAGGGGGAGACTGAAGAAATGTTTCCTCCTGCCTGCAGCAGACTACTGACGTCATCTCAGCCCTAGGCAAAGTCGCCGTGGGAGGGGAGACTGAGGAAACGCTTCCTATTGCCTGCAGCAGGCTGATGACATCATCTCAGCCCGGGCAGAGTCACTGGCTGCAGCACAGTGATGGCCCTTTAATAATAAAAGGTGAGGCTTCTCTGGGAAATGATGCCACTGCTGTATATTGTGACATGATTTATTCATGCATCATTTATTTTACTTTAAATAAAGTGTCTGAGCAGCCTGCAGAGACTGAGAATAATCCGAATTCTCCTTTTAAAGTGTCAATCAAAAGACAATCAGATAGAAATGAATACAATGTAACCTTTTTGAAAGAGGTTGTCCTTGAAGGAACTACAGGTCTCAGGCTGGCCCTGACCAGCCGGGGGGTGAATGGGGTTGTGAGGTTCCTCTGCCCGCCGCCTGCCCACAGGTTGCCCCCTCCTCTTCTCCAGCCTCTTCCAAGCAATAAACAGCTGGCGCCGTACCAGTTCATAAACCATCCCGTTCCCCAGCGAGGCATTTACATCCTCAGCAGGGCTCCCCTGTGCATTTTAAGACAATTTGTTTTAGTGTTTGTGCGCGTGGCGGGCGGCTTCTGTTTTTCCGTGGCGTAATCATCAGGAGCCGCTCGGAAAGGTGGAAAGCGGCGGAGAGAATTAAGACGCAAGGAGGCCCCCCCCCCTTTTTTTTTTTGTATTGCAGACATAAATTTCTTATCACCTAAAAGGCCGGGCAATTTATCGGGCCCCGGAGTTTATCTTATTTCGTTCCCCCACATTAGGGCGCCTGTCTTTATATTCGCTGATTTTCTATTTATTTTATCTCGGCACCGTATATATAAAAAATAAAATAAAAACGAGGCGGGTGCTGTTAACCATCGCGAGGACGTTGCAGGAGGGAATGTGATGTTTCTAAGCGTTCGCCAAGTGCCAGGCGGTGCCGAGCGGCAAAATAAACTTCCAAAAAGATGGCGACTTTCGCCGGCTATGGCGTCAATCATTAAAATGATCGGTTGGAATCGGGGGCAATTACTTTTTCACAGTGTGAGTATAGAGCTTGGGGTAGGGAAACTTCAGCCCTCCCAGGTGTACAGATCCCATCATGCCATGCTTGTGTTTCTCAGATGAAGGAGAGCAAATGGCAAGGGTGCGGGATCAGTGTATAGCATATTTATTCACAAATAAAACCGCACGCTTACACTGTATTGCCAAAAGTATTGGGACACCCTTCAAAATCATTGGATTCAGGTGTTCCAATCTCCTCCATGGCCACAGGCAGTGGGCAAAACAAACCACTTGACCCTCCTACCCCCCTTCCTGCAGGTGGTACTTCCGTGGCCAGGCTCTTAATGGGCGCCGTTGCAGAGCACCGAGAGATCCAATCACTTCCATGTCCACAGGCAGTGGGCAAAACAAACCACCTGACCCCCACCCCACAGACATCCCTCCCGCAGGTGGCACTCCCATGGTTGGGTTCTCAATCGGGGCCAATGCAGAGCACCGAGAGATCCAATCACTTCCATGGCCACAGGCAGTGGGCAAAACAAACCACCTGACCCCCCTCCCCCCACCCCCGAGACCGCCCTCCCGCAGGTGGTACTCCCATGGTCCGGTTCTCAATTGGGGCCAATGCAGAGCACCGAGAGATCCAATCACCTCCATGGCCACAGGCAGTGGGCAAAACAAACCACCTGACCCCCGCCCACCCCCCAGGCCCCCCTCCCGCAGGTGGTACTCAGTGGTCAGGTTCTCAATGGATGCTGATGCAGAGCACCGAGAGATCCACTCACCTCCATGACCACAGGTAGTGGGCAAAACAAACCACCTGACCCCCACCCTACAGACCCCTCTCCCGCGGGTGGTACTCCCGTGGTCAGGTTCTCAATGGGTGCCGATGGAGAACACAAGAGATCCAATCACCTCCATGGTCACAGGCAGTGAGCAAAACAAACCACCTACCCCCTCACCCCCCAGACCCCCCTCCCGCGGCTGGTACTCCCGTGGTCAGGTTCTCAATCGGCGCTGATGCAGAGCACCAAAAGATCGCTCAGGGGCGGCCATCTCCCAAGTCTTGGATCATCCACCCTCCCTGCCCAGCCACTACGATCGCTTCTCCTCTCGGCCAATCACTTTCCTCCCACTTCCTGATTGGCCTGGAGGAGAAGCAGGAAGACATTAGCGAATATTAATTTGCTATTGTCCACACAACTGGGTGGACTCGGGGGGGGGGGGGGGGGGACAGTGCTCTGAAAACCCCCATTGGAATGCATGGGTCCGGCGCCCTGCTGGAGCCATGTAGATTATGGACCGGCCATATGTCTATTCCCATAGACACACTCCTAAACCTTGTGGACAGCCTTCCGGGAGAGTTGAAGCTGTTATAGCTGCAAAGGGTGGGCCAACTCAATGTTGAACCCTCCGGACTAAGACTGGGATGCCATTAAAGTTCATGTGTGTGTGTAAAGGCAGGTGTCCCAATACTTTTGGAAATATAGTGTACATGTTATAACCTGTAAAATGGCCTGGAGTGGCAGGAGGGGTACATCTTGCAACCCATGGTATGGGTGGCAGATGGGCTGCTAGGATCCTAAGCCTCTTGCAATGACACTGGACCCACCAGAGGATGAAAGAGGCAAAAGCTCCTTATGCACCTCAGGCATGAAAATCACTGGGTAGTCGCACTGCTACGTGTTGCAGGGGCCCCGTCCCCTTTGTCAAGCATGAAATGTGTAGTGGTCAGCGTCTCGGGGGCCCATCCCCTTTGTCAAGCTTGAAACGCATAACAGTCAACCCACCCAGTGACCTTCGCGTTACCTGTCCGTGGTGGGGGGACCGCAATGTATTTAAGGGGTCACGCCCCTTTGTCAAGCTTGAAACACATAGGGGTTTACCCAACCAGTGACTTTCATGTACACCTCCACTTTCTTTTTTTTTTTTTGCATGGGGTTCTCAGCTGCATGCACATATCGGAATCTTGTGTGCATTTTGGTGGTGGTGGTGATGCTGGAGGGGGTTGTCTGGTTTGCTTTTCATAGGGTAGATTTAGATGTGCATCTAAATCTCCATTTTCCTCTAAAGCCCAATCCAGCATTCAGATTTACAACAGTTTCTACTGCATTCCTCATGCATCTCAGACATGAAAGTCACTGGGTGGTCACACCTCTAAGTGTTTCAGGGGCTTGACCCCTTTGCCAAGCTTGAAATGTACAGTGGTCAGCGTTTCAGGGGTGTGTCCCCTTTGTCAAGCTTGGAACCCGTAGAAGTCCACCCACCCAGTGACTTTCACATTACCTGTCTGTAGTGGGCAGACCGCTATGCAATTCAATTGTCACGCCCCCTTTGTCAAGCTTGAAACACATATCGGTCCACCCACCGAGTGACTTTCATGTACACCTTCTTTTTTTTTTGCTTGGGGTTCTCAGCTGCAGGCTCATATTGGGATCTGGTGTTCATTTTGGTGCTGGTGGTGGAGGGGGTTGTCTGGTTTGCTTTTCATAGGGTAGGTTTAGATGTGAATCTTAATCTCCATTTTCCTCCAAAGCCTGATCGGGCATTCAGACTTACATATTATAACCTGTAAAACAGCCTGGATGGGCAGGTATGGGCGGCAGATGGGCTGTTAGGTCCATAAGTCTCTCACAATAGAGCTGGACCTACCAGAGGAGGAAAAAGCCATTAGTGTCTATGGTGTCCCTCATGCACCTCAGACATGAAAGTCACTGGGTAGATGCACCGCTACATGTTTCAGGGGCACCACCCACTTTGTCATGCTTAAAATATGTAACGGTCTGTGTTTCAGGGGCCTGTCCCCTGTGGCAAGCTTGTAATTTGTAACGGTCCACCCGCCCAGTGACATTCACATTACCTGTCTGTGGGGGGTGGACTGCTTTGCGGGGCCCCGCCCCCAAGCTTCAAACACATAGCGGTCCACCCATGTAGTGACTTTCACATTATCTCTTTGTGGCGGGCAGACCACTATGTGCTTCAGGAGCCCCGCCCTCCTTTATCAAGCTTGAAATTTGTAGAGGTCCACCTTTCATGTTGCCTGTCTGTGGTGGGTGGACTGCTACACGTTTCATGGATCCTGCCCTCTTTGTCAAGCTTGAAACACATAGCAGTCCACCCACGCAGAGACTTTTCCGTTGCCTGTCTGTGGTGAGTGGACTGCTATGCATCTCAGGGGCTCCATCCCCTTTGTCAAGCTTGAAAATTGTAGTGGCCCGCCCACCCAGTGAATTCATGGTACCTGTCTGAGGTTCACAAGGGGCGGCTGGAATTTTCCCCCTCTGATGGGTCCAGCACCATTGAAAGAGGCATACAAGGTGGATGGTCCCTTAGTGGTGACAGTTTCCCCTCTACCTCCGACCACAACTGGTTTCCCCGTCTGGCTGAACCATTCACAACACAGTTGGACTCCAATCCTGCAGTCCCAACCCTAGGCTGCTTCTCTTGCTCCTGGATAAGCTTCAGGCAGCCTAGCAGCCAGGTGTCCCGGGATAGGCCTCTGGTTTGGCCTAGCAACCATAACACATGTCCACCCAGACAGCCGTCCAGGTGGCACAGAACCCCAATCACCTGGCTCCACCCAAATAAATAGGCTCTCCCATCAGGCCAAGGGACTAAAGAAACCCCTACCAATTGGCTGAGACACCCCATCCATCAATAGTCTGACCTTGCTACACCCTTGTCAATCTAATGTCACCAACAAGCGCCACCTAGTGAAAGACGAGAAAAGGTACAGCAAACCAGAGTTAGAGAGGAATCAGTGGATCCTCCAATGCCACGTACACACGACCGGACTTTTCGGCAGAAAAGGTCAGACGGAATCATTTAATTGGATATTCCGATCGTGTGTGGGCTTCATTGGACTTTTTTTTTCAAAAATGTTTTAAATCTTTCCAATAGAATCAACTCCTATCAGGAAAACCGCTTGTCTGTATATTATTCTGATGGACCAAAAACTACGCAAGGGCAGCAATAGGCTACTGGCTATTGAACTTCCCTTTTCTAGTCCCGTCATACGTCATTGCGTTCTAAACAAACCGACTTTGGTGTGATCGTGTGTAGGCAAGTCCGTTTCAGCGGAACTCCGTCGGAACTTCGTCGGAAAGACCGCCAGAGTTTATTCTGATGGAAAAACTGGTAGTGTGTACGTGGCATAACAATCAGCCAGGATGATTAATACCCGACAAACTAAATGTATTAGCAACCCGGCCTAAACACCAGGGTGCTACATCAGCATGCTATTTTATTTTATAAATGAATATACTATACACTGATCTGCGCCCTTGCTGTTTGTTAGGGCACTATTCTTCCAACTGACTCCAACGATAGGATACTGTTCTTCCAACTGACTTCAACGTTAGGGCACTATTCTTCCAACTGACTCCAACGATAGGGCACTATTCTTCCAACTGACTCCAACGATAGGGCACTATTCTTCCAACTGACACCAACGATAGGGCACTATTCTTCCAACTGACTCCAACGATAGGGCACTATTCTTCCAACTGACTCCAACGATAGGGTATTATTTTTCCAACTGACTCCAACGATAGGATACTGTTCTTCCAACTGACTCCAATGATAGGGCACTATTCTTCCAACTGACACCAACGATAGGGCACTATTCTTCCAACTGACTCCAACGATAGGGCACTATTCTTCCAACTGACTCCAATGATAGGGTATTATTCTTTCAACTGACTTCAACGATAGGGTACTATTCTTCCAACAGACTCCAATGATAGGGCACTATTCTTCCAACTGACACCAACGATGGGGCACTATTCTTTCAACTGACTCAAACGATAGGGCACTATTCTTTCAACTGACACCAACGAAAGGGCACTATTCTTCCAACTGACTCCAATGATAGGTCACCATTCTTCCAACTGACACCAACAATAGGGCACTATTCTTCCAACTGGCTCCAACGATAGGATACTGTTCTTCCAACTGACTTCAACGTTAGGGCACTATTCTTCCAACTGACTCCAATGATAGGGCACTATTCTTCCAACTGACACCTCAATAGGGCACTATTCTTCCAACTGACACCAACAATAGGGCACTATTCTTCCAACTGACTCCAACGATAGGGCACTATTCTTCCAACTGACTCCAACGATAGGATACTGTTCTTCCAACTGACTTCAACGTTAGGGCACTATTCTTCCAACTGACACCAACGATAGGGCACTATTCTTCCAACTGACTTCAACGATAGGGCGCTATTCTTCCAACTGACACCAACGATAGGGCACTATTCTTCCAACTGACTTCAACGATAGGGCACTATTCTTCCAACTGACTCCAACGATAGGGTATTATTCTTCCAACTGACTTCAACGATAGGGTACTATTCTTCCAACTGACTCCAATGATAGGGCACTATTCTTCCAACTGACACCAACGATAGGGCACTATTCTTCCAACTGACTCAAACGATAGGGCACTATTCTTCCAACTGACACCAACGAAAGGGCACTATTCTTCCAACTGACTCCAATGATAGGTCACTATTCTTCCAACTGACACCAACAATAGGGCACTATTCTTCCAACTGACACCAACAGTGGGGCACTTTTCCCTCTACTGAGGCATTATTTCTCATACAGACTACAGTAAGCAGTATGCACTATGCAATTTTTTTTTAGATCCCACTGACTGCCAAGCTTGATGTATTTTTTTTCTCCCACTGGCCACATTTTGTCCCCCCTAAAGTCTGAAGAACTGTAAGCTTTATCTTCGTTTAGAAAGTTTGGAGACCCTTGTCTTAAGCCCTGATGAAGGGGCAGAATTACACCCCCAAAACACAATAACTGGTGTGTAGAAACTGCCAGCCCCGATATTCAGATTCTTTATATTTACACCGTTGCCACACTATTGGTTGTTGGACATGATATAAAAACAAAATTAATGTAGAAATCAGATGGTTCCAACACATGGCATCCACCTTCATAAGCATACTACTGATTAAAATGTTTGCATCTGGATATTTAGTATATCTGGGCAAATTAGGAATGTTCTCAATATAATTTTCAACCTTTTTCCTGCCGTCCCCGAGAGCTTACCTCACCTTCTGCCGGTTTAGTTTTACCATCTGGTGTCTGATAAAGTCATTGTGGGAATGTCCCTGGGCACAAAGTAACTGCATATACAAGGTTATGAGAAAGAAGGCATCTCTGGAATGCCTTTTTAGATGTGCATGTTCCCAGACAGCTTTCTTCTGTAGGAATGAGCAATGGGCAAGCACAGATAAAGAGCTGCCTTGACTGGCCCTTCTATTCTTCTCCTCAGGGTCCTCTCCGAAATACCTTTGCTGGATTTTAATGGGGAATCCCCACTTACAATACATGAAAAAAAAAAACATGGATTCCCCCATAAAATCCATACCAGACCCTTATCCAAACGTGCAGCCATGTAAACCAGGAAAAGGGGTGGTAGGGGATGGACAAGCTCATGCACAAACCCTCCTCCTCAGCCATACTGGGCCACATGCCATGTTTCTGAGGACATGGGCCTCTTCTCTACAACCCTGGCCTGGTGGTTGTGAGCGTCTGCAGGCAGGGGACTTAGACAAGGTCCTAGTCCCCACAACAATGGCCTGGTAGTTGTGAGGGTCCACAGGCAAAGGACTTAGACAAGGGCCTCTTCCCCACAACCCTGGCCTGGTGGCTGTGAGGGTCTACAGGCAGGGGACTTAGACAAGGGCCTCTTCCCTACAACCCTGGCCTGGTGGTTGTGCGGGTCTGCAGGCAGGGAACTTAGACAAGGGCCTCTTCCCCCACAACTCTGGCCTGGTGGTTGTGAAGGTCTGTAGACAGGGGACTTATCTGATGTGAATACGCCGCCAATCCCACTAACCCAATTTACATGTTCCACTCTTGTGTTCCATTCGCACAATGGTAAAAAAGACATCTCCTCCCGATCCCCATTGCTAAAAGAATTAACAAAGAAGCTGGGTCTGGCGAGTGACATCATTGACGCCAAATATGGTCATGACCATTTTTGGTCAGTGACATTACTGGGATCCCCCTGGCAACTGGCAAGTTACTTCCTCCCCCCCCCCCCCCCCCCCCACAGTATGTTGAGTGCATGTTGCTGGCATAGTTTGGGAGAGACGGGGCGCATAAGCTTACCTCCCCCATTTCCAGACTGCATGTTTTAATAAGGAGGCTAGTAGGTTGTTGCAGGGGTTTCCCCTATAAACCTATACCAGACCCCAAGGGTGAGGTATGGAATTTGCGGGGGGGGGGGGGGGGACCACCTAAATATTTTTTTTTTTTTACATGGGTCCTTAGATGCATGCTCAGATCAGTATCTGGTGTGCATTTTGGTGATGGTGGAAGGGATTGTCTGGTTTGCTTTCCTTAGAATAGTCAAAATCTCCATTTTATTTTTAAGCCCGATCCGTGTTTGGATTGCGCTTCAGTGTCTACTTACAGGTGCACTGATGGGCATTGATGAGGCGGTACTGATAGGTGGCACTGATGGACACTGATGAGGCGGCACTGATGGGCACTGATGAGGCAGCACTGATAAGTGGCACGGATGGGCGCTGAAAGGCAGCACTGATGGTCACTAATAGGTGGCACTGATGGGCTCTGATAGGTGGCACTGAAGGGCACTGATGAGGCGGCACTGATAAGTGGCACGGATGGGCACTGAAAGGCAGCACTGATGGGCTCTGATAGATGGTTCTGAAGGGCACTGATAGGTGGCACTGATAGGCGACACTGTTGGCTGGCACTGACGAGGAAGCACTGGTGGGCACTGATTGGCAGCACTGATAGGCAGCACTGCTGGGTGGCACATGAGGAGGCACTGATGGGCACTGATTGGCAGCACTGATGAGGTGGCACTGATAAGTGGCACGGCTGGACACTGATAGGTGGCACTGATGAGCACTGATAGGCAGCACTGAAGGGCACTGATAGGTGGCTTGCTTACCTTAGGGTAGATTTTTGACATTTGATAGGCGATTGTGCTTCAAAGTCTACTTACATGGTGCACTGATGGGCACTGATGAGGCGGTACTTATAAGTGGCACTGATGGGCACTGATGAGGCGGTACTTATAAGTGGCACTGATGGGCACTGATGAGGCGGCACTGATAAGTCGCATGGATGGGCGCTGATAAGTGGCACTGATGGGAGCAATGTGACGCCTCCTCACCGCCTGTTTTAACCTAATTTTTTCCGGCATGTCTTTAACGTTCAGTGGTGCGGCAAGCCCGCTATGCGTTGGGTAAACTTTGCTGCAGGCACGAAGTGAAGCCTCGGGACCGCAGCATGTAAATGCTCCCATCTGCTGCTTATTGTGTCTCAAGGGGGGTTCAGTTGGCAGGCAAAAAACGCACCTCAATCGGGCATTTTTGCTGCCTCTCCCCCAATCACTAATCAAAATGAAGCCTTCCGGAAAAGGCTTGACTGGCCTTCTTGTCTTCTTCCCCTCGGGGCCCCTCTTGATCACCCTTACTGCTGCCACCAGCCAGTGCCTCTCGCAAGCTGCTGTGCCAGGTGTGAGAAGCCGCATAGCCGTTAATATCCGTCTTTATCGCAGAGGTACACTCGTTCTTTAACCACCAAACTTATTAAAAGCTCTTTTATGGGAACCGTCGCACAATTCATGTTTATTGGCCTTTTCAGGAGGCCTTTGCCGTTATTGAATTTTTATTTATTTTCTTGCATTTTATGTTGCGTTATTGTTGCATTGGCGTTGAGCGCGCATTAAGGAGAGACATTCCACTTAAGCAGCAGGCATTAGGCTTCGGATTGCGAGCCCGCTCGCTCGGCTCGGCTGGTATGAAATAATAGCGAACACAGGGACCGGTGTAATTAACAGAGCCGCTCTCATCTAATGATTATAAAGCGATCGCCCGGCTCTGGTCGCGGTGCCTGGCAGATGCTCCGGCCTAATATTAGGAAGCATTCCCGCTCGCGGGAAAAGTTCCAAGAAAGAACTCCAGTATTATTTTAAAGTTTAATTTGCTTACATTTCGCTTCCCCGGTTCTTCTCTTTCCCTTCATCAACATGCTAATGAGATTTCCAAAAAAAACCTTTCTGTTTTCATTACGTACCTTCCGCTCTGTGCTTCTCTATGCAATGCAGGCAGATCATGGCTGGTGGGTGGGGCCAGCAGGGGGCTGTACATGGCTTCCTGAACACATCACAGTCCCCCCCCCCCCCCCGGCCTCAGTACTCTCTACAGCCCTCCATACTGTTGCAAGCAGTGGGCTGGCTCTTAGGAGGAGTTATGCAAATATCACTGATTATCAGTGCAGTCTCAACAGTGCCCACCAGTTCTGCCAATCAGTGCCAGCCATCAGTGCTGCCTAGCAGCTCTGCCTATCAATGCCCATCAGTGCCTCCTCATCAATGAGTGCCACCTAGCAGTGCTGCCAATCAGTGCCCATCAGTGCCTCCTCGTAAGTACCAGCCAACATCGCCACCTAGCAGTGCCACCTATCATTGCCCCCTACCAGTGCCCTTCAGAGCCAGCTATCAGTGCCCTTCAGTGCCGCATATCAGAGCCCATCAGTGCCACCTATTAGTGACCATCAATGCTGCCTATCAGTGCCACCTATCAGCGCCCATCCATGCCACTTATCAGTTCCACCTCATCAGTGCCCATCAGTGCCACCTATCAATGCCCATCCATGCCACTTATCAGTGCCACCTCATCAGTGCCCATCAGTGCCACCTATCAGCACCCATCAGTGCCACTTATCAGTGCCACCTCATCGGTGCCCATCAGTGACACCTATCAGTGCCCACCCATGCCACTTATCAGTGCCACCTCATCAGTGCCCATCAGTGCCACCTATCAACACCCATCAGTGCCACTTATCAGTGCCGCCTCATTGGTGCCCATCCGTGCCCCCTATCAGTACCGCTTCATCAATGCCCATCAGTGCAGCCTTCTCATCAATGCCCATCAGTGCCGCCTCATCAGTGCCCCATCAGTGCCACCTATCAGTATCCATTAGTGTCACCTATCTACCGCTTCATCAATGCCCATCACTGCAGCCTATCAGTGCCGCCTCCTTATCAATACCCATCAGTGGCACTTATCAGTACCGTGTCATCAGTGCCCATCAGTGCTGCCTCATCATCTTGACGGTCGGAATTTGGTGTGACCGTGTGTAGGCAAGACAGCTTGAGCGAAATCCTGTCGGAATTCCGTCGGGAAAAACATCAGAGCTTTTTCCGACCAAAATTCCGATCGTGTGTACACGGCATTACAGTGTAGAATGACCGCGCAATTGTCATTCAAAGTGTCACAGCGCTGAAAGCTGAAAATTGGCCTGGGCAGGAAGGGGGTGAAAGTGCCCGGTAGGCACGTGGGTAAAGCGGCAAACAGACAGCAGTAAAAACCGAACACCATCCAAAACGGTATGTACTGCAAATGCTGCAACCTTCAGTGTACAAACCTCCTCCACGCGGTGTCAGCGAGAGCTTTCGGTGAAGCTGCATTGTGTGCCGAGGCTAGTAGGTCCCTCTGTAAAGTGGAGAAGCGGAATATTTTGGCCTAAATTCTGCAGTATGCACATTTTTCTGCTGAAACGAGGTCCTTTTTTTAATGCGACTTGGGCCTGGCGTTTCTCCCGAAAAAGTGCGCGAGTCTGATTTATCTAACAACTTCCCCTTATCAATATTTGATCGGCCAGCGAATGGGAAACCGCTCTGCGTTAATTATTTTCTCATGTTGCAGAAATTGAACACATGGCGGTTTCCAGGAGCCTTCCTCTACGAGTGCCCCCCCCCCATCCTCCATGAGCCAGGCCCATATTTTATTTAAGGACGAGTTTAATGCTTTGCATTACTGGAATGAATTTCCTCGCTCATTAGGGACCGGCGGGCTGCTTGGCTCCTCCCCCCCTGGCAGGTCAGCGCTCCTGATAAGCCCTTTAACCCCCTACTGCAGCTTAACACCAAATGGGGGATCTAACACAACACAAGACGTTTCCACTGCGTTTACTATGCTTCAGTTTGTGAATGAGCATGGTGAGTGTGTTCTATGTGTTCATTTATAAAAGGAAGGGGCTAGTAATTGACATGGGGGGGGGGGCGCAACACAGGGGGAAGCCAAGGCAGTAGGGGGACCACACAGAGTGATTAGGGTGTGCCCAGGCACCCCCGGCACACACCCTGCGCACGCCTATGCTGCACAACCAAATCAACACAGTGATGCTGTAAATACTATGTGTGTGCAGAATGTCCAGTAATCAGAAAACTCATAGCTCTTCCCGAAAGGCTGCAGCACTAGTTTTGTAGAGTCCACTGCGAGGGTTGGCAACCCATCGATTTGTGATCTACCCATCAATCGCAGGCAGGTGACAGGTAGATTGTATCCCTTCCTTGGACATGAGGGGGGGGGGGGGAATGCGGCATTTACTGAAACCGGTCCCCCATATTTTCCTCCTGCAGCAGCTGAAAGCCAGCTTCTCCTCCTCTTCCTCCCACCGGTATTCAGAGCTGCTGCTGGAGGGAAATATAGGGGATCAGTTTCAGTTTTAAGTATATGCTGCCCCCCACCCCCCCTTCATCCAGGGTTCCTTTCATTTTGCTGCCTGGGCATCCCCGTGTGCTTCCTCGGTCCACCCAGCTGGCTTCCCCAGTGATCTTTCATCTCTGCTATTTTTCAGATAGATCACCTCCCCCAGCCACGAGGCCAGGGTTGTGGTGAAGAGACCCTTGTCCTCATTAAAGAGGAAGGACAGGACCCCCAACCACCAGGCCAGGGTTGTGGTGAAGAGGCCCTTGTCCTCATTAAAGGGGTTGTAAAGGATTTTTTTTTTTTAAATAACAAACATGTTATACTTACCTCCACTGTGCAGCTCGTTTTGCACAGAGTGGCCCCCGAAACTGGTCTTCTGGGGTTCCCTCGGCGGCTCTCTCTGCTCCCTCCCGCAAGGACTCCACAACTTCATGCAAGCTCCTTCGCATGATGTGGAGTGCTTGCGGGCAAGCTCCCACGAGCCAATGGCTGCGCTGCTTTCAATCCATCCACTGCTGTCTCTGGCCAGGCTGATCGGTAAGAGGATGTTGGGGACGAGCACGGGACTTTCGAGGGGTCAGGTAAGTATAACGGGGGGGGGGGGGGCTGGGGGGGCCAGTATTGTCAGATGTTTTTTCACCATAATGCATAAGGCCCCCAACCACCAGGCCAGGGTTGTGGTGAAGATGCCCTTGTCCTCATTAGAGAGGAAGGAAAGGACCCCCAACCACCAGGCCAGGGTTTTGGTGAAGAGGCCCTTGTCCTCATTAAAGAGGAAGGGGCAAAACCTCCAACCACCAGGCCAGGGTTTTGGTGAAGAGGCCGTTATCCTCATTAAAGAGGAAGGGCAAGACCCCCAACCACCAGCCAGGATTGTGGTGAAGAGGCCCTTGTCCTCATTAAAGAGGAAGGACAACAAAGCTAATAAAGGGTCTGGAGGATTTTATTATGAGGAAAGGTTGCAAGCTCTGAACTTATTCTCTCCGGAGAAGAGACGCTTGAGAGGGGATATGATTTCAATTTATAAATACCGTACTGGTGACCCCACAAAAGGGAGAAAACATCATTAAAATTAGAAGAAAATACGTTTAACCTTAAACTACATAGAGGGTTCTTTACTGTAAGAGCGGCAAGAATGTGGAATTCCCTTCCACAGGCGGTGGTCTCAGCGGAGGCATCGATAGGTTCAAGAAACTATTAGATAAGCACCTGAATGACCACAACATACAGGGATATACAATGTAATACTGACATATAATCACACACATAGGTTGGACTTGATGGACTTGTGTCTTTTTTCAACCTCACCTACTATGCAATTATGTAACCCTGATGGGTTTTACTTCCTCTTTTTTCCCCTGCAAAAAAAAAAGCATAATGGGCTAGTATACACTGGGACCCATGACTGTTTTTCTTTTTTTGGCATGGTGTAACCCTTAAAATCCCTACCAGACCTGAAGTGTCTGGATTGCATTACGGGGAAACCTGCATGCCATTTTTTTTTTTTTGTCCGTGGGTCACTCATTAACATCTATAGCAGACTGTCATCTAGGATAGGGATCTGTTACAGGTGAATGGAATCCCCGTCTGCTTGGCCTGGGAACTGTTATTTTGCCAACAATTGGAAGCCACTTTTTTATTTTTTTGTCATAGAAAATATCAGTGTTGCTGTTGTATACATCGTACAGACCCGCCGCTATCACCGGCAGAGTCAGGGCATCCTCCAGGCTTGTTATTTAAAAGAATTTTTAATTTTTAATGTTTCACTGTAAGCACTACTTAAATCATTACTCCCTGCGAAAGTGGATTTTTAAAGCGGTAGTAAACCGCAGTTGAAGAAAAAAAAAAAAAATCCCCTGCAAGGCAATGGTATAATGTGCTAGTATGCATCGCAATCGCATACTAGCACATTATGAGAGACTTATCTTAAAACAAAGCCCCTCCAGCAGCACAATGTCACCGCCAAGAGGGCTTCCATCTTCACCCAGTCTTTCTTACGGATACACGGCTTCCTGCTACATGAGTGTCGGGGGGGCATGATGACATCACTCCTGCGCATGCGCTTGGGAGCCGCCATATATGGTATGGGCTCTGATGGTCTGGCATACCGCGTTGGATCTTCAGAGCCTGTGCCGTATATGGAACGTCACCGGCTGCATGCACTCTGAATATCTCCTAAACTGGGCATGTTTAGGAGATATTCACAGAACCTACAGGTAAGCTTTATTACAGGGTTACAAGTGGTAAAAATAGAGTTTACTACCACTTTAACCACTTATGCCCCATACACACGATCGGACTATCCGACGGACAATCCGCCGGAATTTCCAAATGAACGGACTTGCCCACATACGGACTAAAGTCCATTAATTTTGAACATAACTTCAGGTACGGCGGGACTAGAGAAGGAAGTCAATCTCGCCGCCTTCATCAACGAAATTGACACCTTGTGAGCCCCGTCGCCTGGTATGGGTTTTATGGGTAACCCCTATGCCAAAAAATGGCGTGGGGGTCCCCCCAAAGTCCATACCAGACTCTTATCCGAGCATGCAGCCCAGACGGTCAGGAAAGGGGGTGGGGACGAGCGAGCACCACCCCCCCCCCGTACTGTACTAGGCCACATGCCCTCAACATGGGGGGTGGGTGCTTTGGGGAAGGGGGGGTCCCCCACCCCAAAGCACCTTGTCCCCATGTTGATGAGGACAAGGGCCTCTTCCCAACAACTCTGGCCGTTGGTTGTCGGGGTCTGCGGGCGGGGGGCTTATCTGAATCCGGGAGCCCCCGTTAACAAGAGGATCCCGGCCCCCCACCCTATGTGAATGAGTATGGGGTACCCCTACCTATTCACCTGAGGTAAAAAAGTGCCAATAAAAAAACACACTACACAGGTTTTTAAAGTAGTTTATTAGGCAGCTCCGGGGGTCTTCTTCCGACTTCGGGGGTCTTCTCGCCGGGCTCCTCCACTATCCTCTGCTCTTTTGCCGCTCTTTCGCTAGCGGAGGAGCCCGGCTTTCTCCTTTGTCGTTGTCGCTGTCCTGGGGTCTTCTTCCAACTTCGAGGGTTCACATAGGGTGGGGGGCCAGGATCTGGGGGCCCTCTTGTTAAAGGGGACTCCCGGATTCCGATAAGCCCCCGCCCACAGACCACGACAACCAACGGCCAGGGTTGTCGGGAAGATGCTCTTGTCCTCATCAACATGGGGACAAGGTGCTTTTGGGTGGGGGGCGCAGGGTGCCCCCCTTCCCTAAAGTACCCACCCATGTTGAGGGCATGCGGCCTGGTACGGGTTCAGGAGGTGGGGTGCTCGCTCGTCCCCATCCCCTTTCCTGACCGGCCGGTCTGCGTGCTCAGATAAGGGTCTGGTATGGACTTTGGGGGGGCCCCCAAGCCATTTTTTGGCATAGGGGTTACCCTTAAAACCCCTACCAGGCGATGGGGCTCGCAAGGTGTCAATCTCGCTGATGGAGGTGGTGAGATTGACTTCCTTCTCTAGTCCCGTCGTACCTGAAGTCAGGTTCAAAATGAGTGGACTTTGGTCCGTGTGTGGGCAAGTCTGTTCATTTGGAAAGTCCGACGTCTGGTGGACAATTTTGAGTCTTAAGTCTTCTTTCAAAGTCCTCCGAACTTTGGGGAAGAAAAAGTCCACTGGAGCCCACACCCAATCAAATTGTCCGGTGGACCACTAAGTCCGCCTGATAGTCCAATTGTGTGTACGGGGCATTACTGATCGTCCTATATAGTATATTTACACTGCCCAGTGTATGTATATGTAAACAATACAGAGGTCTGTCCTGTAAGCTGGGATATGCTGGATTTTGTTTCCCCACAAAGCACATCCCTTAGCAGTGGCGGCTGGTGGTAATTTTTTTTTGGGCAGCAAACATTGCACCCACCACCTCCCCTGTCCAGTCAGAGCACTTACCCCATTTATGATGGGCATCAAGGCGGCGGGCATCACAAGCGGCAGGCATCACGGCGGTGGGCATCACGAGCGGCAGTAATCACAGCGGCGGGCATCACGAGCGGCAGTTATCATAGCGGCTGGCATCACGAGCGGCAGTCATTACGGCGGCGGGCATCATGAGCGGAAGGCATCACGAGCATCAGGCATTACGGCAGCAGGCATCACAAGCAGGAGGCATCACGAGCAGCAGGCATCACAAGCAGCAGGCAATACAGTGGCAGGCATCACAAGTGTCAGGCATTACGGCGGTGGGCATCACGAGCGACAAGCTTTATGGCGGTGGGCATCACGAGTGGCAGGCATCACATCGGCGGACATCACGAGCTGCAGGCATCACGGCAGTGGGCATCATGAGCAGCAGACATCACGAGCAGCAGGCATCATGGCTGAGGGCATCACGAGTGGCAGGCATCATGGCGGCAGGCATCACAAGGAGCTTCTCAATCCCTCGCTCGGCAGCTTCCATCTCCTCCCTCCTCCTCGGCGGCCAATCGGAAAGCTTCTCCTTTTGGGAAATGGGTTTCACCCTATTTTGAAGCCTATTAGAGCCTCTGGCTTCATCCCCCCCCCCCCCCCCCCATTGGAGCAATCCCACAACCTCAAAGGGGCTCTATGCATGGATAAGGGGGAGGCTTAGTACTGTGCACACATAAACCTGGGCTAGGCACACATTTAACTCTTCAATGGCCACTGATGTTAACCCCTTCCCAGCCAGTGTCATTAGTACAGTGACAGTGCATATTTTTAGCACGGATCACTGTATTAGTGCCACTGGTTCTCACAAAGTGCTAATTAGTGTCAGACTGCCCGCCATACTATCACAGTCCCACTATAAGTCGCTGATCGTCGCCATTACTAGAATTAAAAAAAAGAAAAACAATACAAATTCCAGTATCTATCCCATAGTTTGTAGATGCTATAACTTTTGCAAAAACCAATCAATACACGCTTATGGGGATTCTTTTTACCAAAAATATGTAGCAGAATACCCTTTGGCCTAAATTGATGAAGAAATTCGATTTCTAAGATTTATTTATTTTTTTGGATGTTTTATAGCAGAAAGTAATAAATATCGTTTTCTTTCTTTTCCCCGGAATTGTCAATATTGTTTCTTTATAGAACAAAAAAAAAATTGCAGAGGTTTTCAAATACCATCAAAAGAAAACTCTATTTGTGGGAAAAAAATATATATATAAATGTCATTTTATGTACAGCGTTGCATGACCGCACAATTGTAACGCAGTGCCATACAGCACAAAATGGCCTGGTCATGAAAGGGGGGGGGGGGTAAACCTTCCGCAGGTCAAATGATTACAAACATTTTTTGGGGGGTTTTGTTACATGTCCTCCAGGGCAGTGCACATAGATACCTATGAGGAGAGGGCACAAACGTAAGGGGCGCTCTTCCTATTGACCATCACACTAACGTACCATAAATTGTAGAGGTTGCAGTTATTAGCCCGGGCTTCCCTGAGACCAGAAGGATGTTTATAAGGATTCTTCCATGTTAAAAAAGTTCTTCACCTCAATCTCCGGGCTTGGATTGCTGAATATGGATCAGTTCATTAGTACGCTGCTGCTCCTTTACTGTCCAATCTCTCAGGCTGGGGGAAGGATGGTGACCTAGCCTTGTTGCTTAACTGCAGTAGACAAAAGGCAGGTCACCAGCCTGGCGGTGTGTTGCTCTGAAGCCTATGCAGAGTTTTTCAGCCATCTTCCATTTTATAAAAGTATTATATAATATTTTAAAGTTTATCCTCTTAATAATAAGTATTGTCTTTTGTTTCCAGGGAGTGATCCAAGATGCCAAGCTCATATTTATGCCAAATGGGTACATAACACAGTGCCCAAACCTGAATCGCAGTAAGTAGATATTGGTGTTGTTTTGATAATGGCTTCCTGTGTTGTATGTATGTGTGTGTGTGTGTGTGTGTGTGTGTGGGGGGGTTTCCTCATAATGTTTGCTGCCATGAAACCCAATGGTTTCTCAGCTAGATTGTTCGTTCGGGGGGGGGGGGGGGGGGGGGCACGTTACCTATTGAGGTGACCCCAGGTCCGTGGAGCAAGCATATCCAGGTCAATACTCACAAACTTGCTTTATACTTTAAGCAACCGAAATCTATCACAGCGTTCATGTTCAATGCATGTCCATCAAAAGCAATTGGTGGTGTCACTGGTTGGTAGCAAAGCAAGGGAGGATAGGGATAGGTGGGCCAATCATCAAAACTAAGTTAGACATTAATATTATTTCTCTTGATGGACACAGCTTCTCTTCATTCCTGACCACAAGGAACTTCTGGTCAGGGTGTTCTCCATCTGCCATGAAACTCAATGGCTTCCCAGCTTGATTGTTGGTTCTGGGGTGATCCATGTTACCTATTAGGTTGGCTCCTGGTCCATGGAGCATGAGCACCCAGGTCCATGCTCACAAACCCCCTTTAATTCTTTAAGCAACCTAAATCTATTAGAGCTTTCATGGTCAATGCTTGGCCATCAAAAACAATTGGTGGTGTCACTGGCTGATAGGAAAGCAAGGGGTGGGGATAGGTGGGCCAATCATCAAAACTAAGTTAGAGATTAATATTATTTCTTTTACGTTCATTGATGGACACAGCTTCTCTTCATTCTTGACCTCAAGGAACTTGTGGTCAGGGTGTTCTCCATCTGCCATGAAACTCAATGGCTTCCCAGCTTGATTGTTGGTTCTGGGGTGATCCATGTTACCTATTAGGTTGGCTCCAGATCCATGGAGCATGAGCACCCAGGTCCATGCTCACAAACCCCCTTTAATTCTTTAAGCTACCTAAATCTATTACAGCTTTCATGGTCAACGCTTGGCCATCAAAAACAATTGGTGGTGTCACTGGCTGATAGGAAAGCAAGGGGTGGGGATAGGTGGGCCAATCATCAAAACTAAGTAGACATTAATATTCCTCAGACATTCATTGACGGACACAGCTTCTCTTCATTCTTGACCAAAAGGAACGGGTGGTCAAATAGGAAGCCCTTGTACACACGGTCGGAGAATCTGTCGGAATGAGTCTTATCGGACCGTGACGTCAGATAATCCGACTGTGTGTGTGGTATGCATCGGACTGATTCCGTCCGAATCTCCGTCCGACCCAATTTTCCAACATGTTGGAAAGATTTCCCAACCAACTTGGCCGGACGGACCTAATCCGATCATGTGTAGAGCATTTTGATCGGACCAAGTGCCACGCATGCTCAGATCAAATTCCTACATCAAAGCTATTGGCTACTAGCGTGAATGTAGTCCCATCGTAACGAAATTACGTCATCACGTTCTGAAAGATCGGATTTTTCGCCAACTTGGCCCGACCGTGTGTATGCAACAGTTTCGGACACAATCCGTCGGACTAAATCCGACGGGCAAAATCCGACGGATTTGGTTGGCAGAATCTCCGACCGTGTGTACAGGGGCGAAGAGAAGCTGTGTCTGTCAATGAACCCAGAGAAAGGGATTTTACAGTAAGTAGCAAAAAATCCTGTTTTTTTTGTTTTTTTTCTGGTTATATTTATTGGTGTTAGTAGTAATACCACTGATGGTTTTCTTCTGGATGATCGGGTATTCTTCATCAGCCACTAAACTCCATCAAAAGCAATTGATGGTGTCACTGGCTGATAGGAAAATAAGGAATGGGGATAGGTGGGCCAATCATCAAAACTAAGTTAGACATTAATATTATTTCTCTTACGTTCATTGATGGACACAGCTTCTCTTCATTCTTGACCACAAGGAACTTGTGGTCAGGGTGTTCTCCCATGAAACTCAATGGCTTCCCAGATAGATTGTTGGTTCTGGGGTGATGCATGTTACCTATTAGGTTGGCCCCAGGCCCATGGGGCATGTACATCCAGGTCCATGCTCACAAACTTGCTTTAGTCTTTAAGCAACTTAAATCTATAACAGCTTTCATGGTCAATGCTTGGCCATCAAAAACAATTGGTGATGTTACTGGCTGATAGGAAAGCAAGGGGTGGGGATAGGTGAGTCAATCATCAAAACTAAGTAGACATTAATATTATTCCTCTGACATTCATTGATGGGCACAGCTTCTCTTCATTCTTGACCGAAAGGAACGTGTGGTCGAATATGAAGAGAAGCTGTGTCTGTCAATGAAAGGGATTTTATGGTGAGTAATAAAAAATTATGTTTTTTTTTTGGTTGTTATATTTATTGGTGTTATTAGTAAAACCACTGATCGTTTGCTTCTGGATGATTGGGTATTCTCCATGAACCATGAAACTCAATGGCTGCCCAGCTAGATGGTTGGTTCTGGGGTGATCCATGTTACCTATTAGGTTAGCCTCAGGTCCATGGAGCATGTACATCCAGGTCCATGCTCACAAACTTACTTTAGTCTTTAAGCAACCTAAATCTATAACAGCTTTCATGGTCAATGCTTGGCCATCAAAAGCAATTGGTGGTGTCACTGGCTGATAGGAAAGCAAGGGGTGGGGATAGGTGGGTCAATCATCAAAACTAAGTAGACATCAATATTATTTCTCTTACATTCATTGATGGACACAGCTTCTCTTCATTTTTGACCACAAGGAACTTGTGAAGTAGTATTGGGAGATAAGAAGGCAAGGGATGGGAAGAGGTGGGCCAATCATCAAAACTTAATCACAGAAAGTAGAAAATAATATTATTATTTTGTTTTTATGTTTATTGGTTTATACCATTGATGGCTTTTATTCTGGATGATCGGGTGTCCTCCAGCTGCCATAAAACTCAATGGCTACTTAGCTACATTGTTGGTTCTGGGGGCACGCGCATTACCTATTAAGGTGGCTGCAGGTCCACGAGCAAGCACATCCAGGTCCATGCTCACAACATTGTTTTATTCTTAAAGCACCCTAAACCTATTGCAACTTTCATGTTTGATGCTTGCCAATCATATTTAATCAGTGGTATCACTGGCCTGTAGGCAGGCAAGGGGTGGGGAGAGGTGGGTCAATCATCAAACTTAAATTTCAGCAAATAGACATTAATATCCTTATTTTATTATGTTTATTGGTGTTCGTAGTAAAACTACTGTTAGTTTTCCTCTGGACGATTAGGTGTCCCCAGCTGCCATGAAACTCAATGGTTTCTCGTTTAGTTGGTCTTGGGTGTACACATCTTACCTCTGAAGGTGGCCCCAGGTCCGTGGAGCAAGCACTTTCATGTCCATGCTCACAATTTTGCTTTATTCTTAAAGTACCCTGAATCTTTCCAGCTTTCAAGAAACACAATTGGTGGTGTCACTGTCCTATAGAAGGGCAAGGGCTGGGGAGAGGTGGGCTAGTCATCAAGCCTAAATCACAATGGGTGGATATTAATATTAATATTTTTTTATTATGTTTATAGGTGTTGGGCTCGGTTCACACTGCCATGACTTGTGATCCGACTTGTGAGACCTTAAGTCGCGTGACATGTGAGTTTCAGTTCGCAACAGTGTGAACTGAGCCTTAAAAGTAAAACCACTAATGTTTTCATGGTGGCTTTCCTCCGGATGCTTGGCTGTCTTCCAGCTGCCATGAAAGTCAATGGCTTCTCTGCCAGACTGTTCTGGGGGTATGCTCCTTACCGATGAGGGTAGCCCAAGGTTCATGGAGCAGGTACATCCAGGACCATGATCGCATCCTTGCTTTGTTCTTAGAGCACCCTGATACACCCAGACCCCAAAAGTTTTCGTATGTCTACATCTATAATAGCTTTCCTGGACGATGCCTGGCTATCAAATGCAATCTGAGTCACTGGTCTATAGGAAGGCAAGGGGTGGAAAGGTGGGCCAGTCATCAATCATAGAAGCTGTAAGTCTATTTGCATAATGGAGTGCCTTGGCATTGGGCAGAGGCAGCTGTAGAATCTGGTAGGGAGGTGGGGGGCAAATTTAATGGGTGGATATATGTGAAAAAAACCTATAGTATGCTTTGTGGGAAGCAGCTGGGCTGAGGTACACAGGGCCCACCATACGCTACATGCAGAGTACTGGGGTGCGCTTGGTCCATAGTACAGAGTTTAGGGATGAGCTACATGCTTAGTTTGGGGGTGTGCTATGTGCATAGTGCAGAGTTCAGGCTTGTGCTGCATACAGAGTGCAGAGTTTAGGGGTGCGCTACACATAGAGTGCAGAGTTCCGGGGTGCACTGCACACAGAGAGCAGAGTTCAGCCTTCTTCCACAGCTGCTTATCTCTGCATCCCCCATCCACATCTCACTGTCACCCCTCTTCAGCTTTGACCTCTACATGCAACTCCCCCTCCATTTCACCCATCTCTCCCCCCCTCCCCCCCCCTTAAAAGCTCCACCATCTTCCACATACCTTACTCTTTGTTGCTTGCTGTATTAAGCTGAAGCACCCAGCCTTCTATAGTACTGTACCCCCCAGCACACTGTAGGTGGCTCCAACTCTCTCACTTGCAGGCAGCGCTGTCTCCTGGCCTAGGCCTAGGGCAGCACTTTGCAGGGGGGCAGAACAGAAAGAGTCCCCACTGGCTTGCGCTACACTGTTAGTGTAGCGCCAGTTGTATGGGGCGGACTGGGCTGAGAGACAAATTTGTCTAGCGCCCCCATAAAGCGGCCGCACTGCTTCCCCAACTGTGGGGGGGCTGGCATTTCGCAACTGTGGGGGGGGGGGGGGGCGCCGGATTCCAATTTTGACTGTCTCATCATCCTGGACCACAAACCTTCCTCACTGTGCTATATGTTTTCTGCTGCACCATTGGCATGGTTATATCTTCTTAGTCCTCTCCATAAACTTTTTTAGAAATTTGTGCTTAAAGTAGAACTAGAGGCTAAATACACTACTGCTTTCAGGGAGATCACCTATTGGGGATGTCGGCATCCGCAATGCACCCGGGGCACCTTCATTTCCCTTGTTCCCATCCTGCTGCTCTCTCAGTGGGAGCAGCTCGGGAAATCAGATCTGTGGGAGCCGTTGGGAGACAAACTGTTACGTACCTGGTCGGAGTCCGAAGTGACAAGGTCAGCCTTCCTTGTCTCTCCAACCTGGGTCCCGCTGAGGATGGAGACAGAAGGACCCAAGGGAAAGGAGGAAGACGAGTGCCTGCAAATGGATCCCTGGAAGCTTGAGACAGATGATGCGACTTTGGGAATGCAGGAAGTCGCAGCCAGTTGCAGGAGCAGATTTGCAGAAACACGGCAGGCAGCTTGGAGCCAAACAGGAGACAGGAACAGCCGGGTCTGGAAGCAGGAGGGCAGCGAGGTACCAAATCATCAGACAGGAGCAGGGTCAAATAGGAGGCCAGAATCAAGAACCAGTAATCAGACATGTGGGAGAGGCCAGAAGCAAGGTCAAGGAAAGCCAGGGGTTCAGCAACGGGTATCAATCAGGCAAAAGCAGGAATCACAGGGTACGGGCACAGGAACAGCTGAAGATCAGTCAGCATCTGTTACAAGTCAGTGCGCCCCTTAAATAGGCCATCTGGCACCAAAGGGGCGCGCAGGCTCACTCCTGCGGATGCGCGCACTCCTTTGAGCGCACTCCTTTGCGCACGCGCATTGGTGCGTGTGTGATCCGTAAGGTCCCTTGCGTGTGACCCGTAAGGTCCCTCGCGTGCGCGAGTGCGCCTGGAGCACAGCAACAGTTCTCTTACACAAACTATCATGGGTAAACATGGAAGCCAGACTTCTGTGTTTACAAGTGATAGTGGTGAGCAGGAAGCAGAGGGCCTGTACCAGAGGTGGTGTAACTGAATTCCACCAAGTTCCAGCTAAAAAAAGCCCTGGGGGTGGCTTAACAGTGGTGCTTACCCCTAATGCAGATGGGCAGGCACTATAGCTTCTGTGCTCTTCACCTATAGCAGCCCCCCTTCCCATAAGGCAAGCAGGCCTACCGGTACTTGGTTGTCCCCAGGACTTATGCTCAAAGCTATAGTGCCTGGCCACCGCGCCAGGGCAGGCACAATCTGAGCAAAGCAAACAGGTACTTGCGGTTGGCAGACAGGCAGAGTGGTTCAATGACAGTCCTGGTGCAAGGCAGGCAGGGTTCAGAGAGTAGTTGATATCCGATGTGAGGTCATCAACAAGGAAATCCAAACTGCAGAGCAGGACAGACAAACAGGCAACACACGTGTAACAAACGCAATATCACAAGCATGACAGTGCAGGCTTGGCTAGCTTAGATCAGGTTTGGTCTCTTATTTATTTTTATTTTTTTTAAATGGAATAGTAGAAAAGCCAGAGACTGCTTACATGTCACAAAAGACGTTCAGAGCCCAATCCCCATGTTGCCCCAATGGACTGCTAGAGACAAAGACACAAAGATTGCTCACGTGTTAAAACATCAAAATAGAGAAAGGAGCGCCAAACCAAATAATGAAAGAGTCCAAGTTGTTTTTAATTGTTCATAATATGATCACATAAAACATCCAATGCATTTCGAGGCTCAATACACCCCCACTCCCCCCTTGCATGAGGGCTATAAAATATGAAAAATGTAACCAGTTCGAGCCCGCCCTATAGCCAACAGACGGCTACAGACTGGACGCTAACTGCCGGGAGGGCGTCCCTGGACGTCCTCCTGTTTACTTCCCCAATGCGCGCCGCCGCGGGCGCGCATCAGGGAAGTTCTGTGTTGGCCGTGTCCCTCGGACACAGCCAATCACAGATCGTGCTAAATGGCCAATCACAGCGGCCATTTAGCACTCGATCGGCCTGTCCAATGAGCGGTGTAAACATATGAGATCATCTCTCATCGCCAGCTCCCCTCCTCACACAGAGACAGCGTGTGAGGAGGGAGAGCTTCCATGCTGAAGCTGCAGCGCAGTGACTATGAGTACACACACACACACACATACACAGTAAAACACACACACACAGTAAAACACACACACATGCCCACCTGTCCCCAGTTGCACCTATCAGTGCCATCTGTTCCCTGTGCCACCTATCAGTGCCATCTGTCCCCAGTGCGATCTGTCCCCAGTGCCACCTGTCAGTGCCATCTGTCCCCAGTGCCACCTGTCAGTGCCATCTGTCCCCAGTGCCACCTGTCTGTGCCATGTGTCCCCAGTGCCACCTGTCCGTGCCATGTGTCCCCAGTGCCACCTATCAATGCCACCTGTCCCCAGTGCCATCTAACAGTGTCATCTGTCCCCAGTACCACCTGTCCCCAGTGCCACCTATCCGTGCCACCTGTCCCCAGTGCCACCTGTCCCCAGTGCCACCCGTGCCTAGTGCCACGTGTCCCCAGTGCCACCTGTCCCTAATGCCATGTGTCCCCAGTGCCACCTGTCAGTGTCACGTGTCATCAGTGCCACCTGTCAGTGTCATGTGTCATCAGTGCCATGTATTGGTGTCATCTGTCATCAGTGTCACGTGTCTTCAGTGCCACGTATTGGTGCCATCTGTCATCAGTGTCAGGTGTCATCAGTGCCACGTATTGGTGCCATCTGTCATCAGTGTCAGGTGT
This sequence comes from Lithobates pipiens, assembly GCF_037356315.1. Taxonomy (NCBI): domain Eukaryota; kingdom Metazoa; phylum Chordata; class Amphibia; order Anura; family Ranidae; genus Lithobates; species Lithobates pipiens. The sequence continues at coordinate 12,797,112 of NW_027507786.1, forward strand.
CATCAGTGCCACGTATTAGTGCCATCTGTCATCAGTGTCACATCAGTGTCACGTGCCATCTGTGCCACGTATCAGTGCCATCTGCCATCAGTGTCACATCAGTGTCACGTGTCATTGTCCTGGTGCTCCAGGGCCTTCAAAAGTGTAATAGGTAGTCAACAAGTTAGATGTGTAATTTATGCTCCTAGAACACGTGAAGGCGCTCCCTGTATGTTGGGTCTCTCTAAGTGGCCAGGCTGTGAAAAAGTCCCACACATGTGATATTGTAATACTCAGGAGGAGTAGCAAAATGTATTTTGGGTTATTTTTTGTGGTATACACATGCCACGTGAGATAAATAACCTATTACAATGACAATTTTGTGGGGGGGAAAAATAAAAAAACAAAAAATCTTAATTTTGCAAAGAATTGTGGGAAAAAATGACAACCCCAAAAAGCTCACTATGCCTCTTACTAAATACCTTGGAATGTCTACTTTCCAAAAAGGGGTCCTTTGGGGGGTATTTGTACTTTCCTGACTTGTTCGGGTCACAAGAAATGAGATCGGCCACCAGTACATCAGGTGTGATCAATATTGTATGATTCGCACCACAGCTTGTAGACTCTCTAACTTTCACAAAGACCAAATAATATCCACTAATTTGGGTTATTTTTACCAAAGATATGTAGCAGTATAAATTGTGGCCAAAATGTATGAAGAAAAATTAATAATTTGCATAATTTTATCACAGAAACAAAGAAAAATTCTTTTTTTTTTTCTAATTTTTGGTCTTTTTTCATTTATAGCGCAAAAAATAAAAAACCCAGAGGTGATCAAATACCACCAAAAGAAAGCTCTATTTGTGGGAAAAAAAGGACAAAAAATTAATTTGGGTACAGTGCTGCATGACTGAGTAATTGTCATTCAAAGTGTGAGAGCACCGAAAGCTGAAAATTGGTCTGGGCAGGAGGGGGGTTTAAGTGCCCAGTAGGCAAGTGGTACGAGCTTATAATCATTTGTGCATAAATATAACACCAATTATTATGCAAAAAACATATTAGAATGAAATTATCACATATCACACCTCGCTAGTGTGTGTTTAATAAAATCTCTGTAGCAGGATGAACAATATATATTAATGTATTCAGCACATTTGAAAGGTAGTTTTTAAGCATAGCAACTTCTTTCAGTTATTTATTTATTTTTACCTTTTTAAATAGGTTATTATGTGATTTTTTTTTGTTACATTATTATGTAATAATTTCATTCAAATTTTTTTGCATGATTGTCCATATATATATATATATATATATATATATAGAGAGAGAGAGAGAGAGAGAGAGAGAGAGAGAGAGAGAGAGAGAGAGAGAGAGAGAGAGAGAGAGAGAGAGAGAGAGAGAGAGAGAGAGAAAGAGAGAGAGAGAGAGCCCGGAGCGCAACAACAGTTCTCTTACACAAGCCAGACTTCTGTGTTTACAAGTGATAGTGGTGAGGAGGAAGCAGAGGGCCTGTACCAGAGGTGGTGGAACTGAATTCCACCAAGTTCCAGCTGAAAATAAGCCCTGGGGATGACTTAACAGTGGTGTCCCGCTTACCCCTAATGCAGGTGAGCAGGCACTATAGCTTTTGTGTTCTTCAGCTATAGCAGCCCCCTTTCCCATAAGGCAAGCAGGCCTACTGGTACTCGGTTACCCCCAGAACTTATACTCAAAGCTATAGTGCCTGGCCACCACGCCAGGGCAGGAGCGAACTGAGCAAAGCAAACAGGTACTTGCGGTTGGCAGACAGGCAGAGGGGTTCAGTGACAATCCTGGTACAAGGCAGGCAGGGTTCAGAGAGTAGTCCCTATCCAATGTGAGGTCATCAACAATATATATATATATATATATATATATATATATATATATATATATATAGAGAGAGAGAGAGAGAGAGAGAGAGAGAGAGAGAGAGAGAGAGAGAGAGAGAGAGAGAGAGAGAGAGAGAGAGAGAGAGAGAGAGAGCCCGGAGCGCAACAACAGTTCTCTTACACAAACTATTACTGGTAAACAAGCCAGACTTCTGTGTTTACAAGTGATAGTGGTGAGGAGGAAGCAGAGGGCCTGTACCAGAGGTGGTGGAACTGAATTCCACCAAGTTCCAGCTGAAAATAAGCCCTGGGGATGACTTAACAGTGGTGTCCCGCTTACCCCTAATGCAGGTGAGCAGGCACTATAGCTTTTGTGTTCTTCAGCTATAGCAGCCCCCTTTCCCATAAGGCAAGCAGGCCTACCGGTACTCGGTTACCCCCAGAACTTATACTCAAAGCTATAGTGCCTGGCCACCACGCCAGGGCAGGCGCGAACTGAGCAAAGCAAACAGGTACTTGCGGTTGGCAGACAGGCAGAGGGGTTCAGTGACAATCCTGGTACAAGGCAGGCAGGGTTCAGAGATTAGTCCCTATCCATTGTGAGGTCATCAACAATATATATATATATATATATAGAGAGAGAGAAAGAGAGAGAGAGAGCCTGGAGCGCAACAACAGTTCTCTTACACAAACTATCACTGGTAAACAAGCCAGACTTCTGTGTTTACCAGTGATAGTGGTGAGCAGGAAGCAGAGGGCCTGTACCAGAGGTGGTGGAACTGAATTCCACCAAGTTCCAGCTGAAAATAAGCTCTGGGGATGACTTAACAGTGGTGTCCCGCTTACCCCTAATGCAGGTGGCCAGGCACTATAGCTTCTGTGTTCTTCAGCTATAGCAGCCCCCTTTCCCATAAGGCAAGCAGGCCTACCGGTACTCGGTTGCCCCCAGGACTTATACTCCAAGCTATAGTGCCTGGCCACCACACCAGGGCAGGCACAATCTGAGCAAAGCAAACAGGTACTTGCGGTTGGCAGACAGGCAGAGGGGTTCAGTGACAGTCCTGGTGCAAGGCAGGCAGGGTTCAGAGATTAGTCGATATCCGATGTGAGGTCATCAACAGGGAAATCCAAACTGCAGAGCAGGACAGACAAACAGGCAGCACACGTGTAACACACGTGTAACAAACGCAATATCACAAGCATGACAGTGCAGGCTTGGCTGGCTTAGATCAGGTTTGATCTCTTATTTATTTATTTATTTTTTAAACGGAATAGTAGAAAAGCCAGAGACTGCTTACATTTCACAAAAGACGTTCAGAGCCCATTTTTTTAACGGAATAGTATAAGAAATCAATTTCAAACCTTAGAACTTGCATCTTTAAGAACAAGACACCAATGGCAGCTTTCTGTATTGTTTTCTCTAACTTGCTACATTTTATATATACTTATAGTACATAAGCTTTTTGAATCATGTTTATTTTAATTTCAGAAACAGATAATAATGTTATAGTCAATTCTTAATCAGATTTACATTGAAGAGGTTTTTTTTTTTTCAAGTATTATTTATTGTAGGCACTGCAATATGTAAATAACACATCTTCATTTTCAGGTTAATATCACTTAAAATAAATTAAATTAAAACATCAATTAATTAAATAAAAAAATAAAAATTTAATAGTATAGGAAATCCATTTCGAACCTTAGAACTTGCATCTTTAAGAACAAGAGACCAATGGCAGCTTTCTTTGTTGTTTGCTTTTCTCTACATTTTATAATATATATATATATATATATATATATATATATATATATATATATATATATATATATATATATATAATATGCAATATATAAGTAACACACCTTCATTTTCAGGTTAATAGCACTTAAAATAAAATAAATTATAGCATCAATTAATTCAAATAATAAAAAATAAAAAAATGGAATAGTATAGGAAATCCCTTTCAAACCTTAGAACTTGCATCTTTAAGAACAAGACACCAATGGCAGCTTTCTGTGTTGTTTTCTCTAACTTGCTACATTTTATATATACCGTACTTATAGTACATAAGCTTTTTGAAACATGTTTAGTTTAATTTCAGAAACAGATAATAATGTTATAGTCAGTTCCTAATCAGATTTACATTGAACAGGTATTTTTCTTCAAGTATTATTTATTGTAGGCACTGCAATATGTAAGTAACACATCTTCATTTTCAGGTTAATAGCACTTAAAATAAACTAAATTAAAACATCAAGTAATTAAATAAAAAAAAAATAATTGAATAGTATAGGAAATCCATTTCGAACCTTAGAACTTGCATCTTTAAGAACAAGACACCAATGGCAGCTTTCTGTGTTGTTTGCATTTCTCTACATTTTATTATATATATATATATATATATATATATATATATATATATATATATATATAGAGAGAGAGAGAGAGAGAGAGAGAGAGAGAGAGAGAGAGAGAGAGAGAGAGAGAGAGAGAGAGAGAGAGAGAGAGAGAGCCCGGAGCGCAACAACAGTTCTCTTACACAAACTATCACTGGTAAACAAGCCAGACTTCTGTGTTTACAAGTGATAGTGGTGAGGAGGAAGCAGAGGGCCTGTACCAGAGGTGGTGGAACTGAATTCCACCAAGTTCCAGCTGAAAATAAGCCCTGGGGATGACTTAACAGTGGTGTCCCGCTTACCCCTAATGCAGGTGAGCAGGCACTATAGCTTTTGTGTTCTTCAGCTATAGCAGCCCCCTTTCCCATAAGGCAAGCAGGCCTACTGGTACTCGGTTACCCCCAGAACTTATACTCAAAGCTATAGTGCCTGGCATGTAACACGCCTTTCATTTTCAGGTTAATAGCATTTAAAACCAAATAAATTATAGCATCAATTAATTCAATAAAAAAAAAAAAATATGGAATAGTATAGGAAATCCATTTCAAACCTTTGAACTTGCATCTTTAAGAACAAGACACAAATGGCAGCTTTCTATATTGTTTGCTTTTCTCTACATTTTATAATATATATATATAATTGAATATTATATATATATATATATATATATATATATATATATATATATATATATATATAATTGAAGGTGTGTTACTTATATATTGCATATTATATATATATATATATACCGTATATATATATATATATATATATATATATATATATATATATATATATATATATATATTTATTTATTATGCAATATATAAGTAACATGCATTCAATTTCGGATTAATATCACTTAAAATAAACTAAATTAAAACATCAATTAATGAAATAAAAAATAATAAATGGAATAGTATAGGAAATCCCTTTCAAACCTTAGAACTTGCACCTTTAAGAACAAGACACCAATGGCAGCTTTCTATGTTGTTTTCTCTAACTTGCTACATTTTATATATACTTACAGTAAATAAGCTTTTTGAATCATGTTTAATTTAATTTCAGAAACAGATAATAATGTTATAGTCAGTTCTTAATCAGATTAACATTGAACAGGTATTTTTTTGAAGTATTATTTATTGTAGGCACTGCAATATGTAAGTAACACATCTTCATTTTAAGGTTAATAGCACTTAAAATAAACAAAATTAAAACCTCAATTAATTAAATATACATTTTTTATTTTTTTTGGAATAGTATAGGAAATCCCTTTCAAACCTTAGAACTTGCATTTTTAAGAACAAGACACCAATGGCAGCTTTCTGTGTTTGTTTGCTTTTCTCTACATTTTATATATACTTACATAAGCTTTTTGAATCCTCTTTAGTTTAATTTCAGAAACAGATTTACGCTGAGCGCTTTATATGCAATAATGTAAATAAGACACCTTTGTTTTGAGGTTAATAGCGCTTAATTTATGGATATTTAGCAGTTGAAGTGCTGTGAAAATGATTATGAAGTGGTGTAAACATCTGCAGGCGGTATTACAATGTATCTTCTGTAGTCCCAAGCAGGCTGTTGATTGGCTGTTGAAAGTGTTTGTTTTTACATTGAGCCTATAATGGAATTGTACAAATGGAGCCAATTCTGTAATGTTATGGATTGTATGATTACAATGTTTATTCCCCAATATCCACGCTGCGAGATGATGGGCGGTTGCGCCCGGTTCTTACGTTCTTTCCTTTTTGTCTTCTCTTATCGAGCCTGCCCGACCTGCAGCGACTTCCTCAGCCTCGTCCAGGGGATTATGGATCTTCAGGAGCTGCTGGCAAAACTCACAGCTAAAGTAAGTCTTAATGATTTGCATCAGTGGAGGGATATGTGCGGAAGAGCGGGGCTCGATAAATCGTGGGGGAACGCTGACAGGTGAAAAGTTGATGAAAAGTTTTTGTCTGAAAAGCTCTTTTCGGAAAAGTGTCCTTCCAACAAAAAATCTGAGAGAAAACACAAAGAGATTTATGGAGATGTCATCTCAACTCAAAGTGTGTGTTTTTTTTATTTTTTATTTCTCCTTAATTTTAACTTGTGATATTGCCGGTAACACACTTCCTGTCCTACGGTGACAACACTCACCATGCTGTATCTGTGGAGGATCCGTGTTGTCACCCTTGGTCAGGAGGTGTGACATCACCTCGGTCTAGGCAAAGTCACTGAATTGGAAGTCAAGGGTGGCTTTTTTTAGAGGGTGTTCTGGAGGAAAAAAATGATACTTTTGCTGAAATTACAGGAGTGGCACCCGGTGTGTGGTCTTCTGCTGCTGTAGCTCATCTGCTTCAAGGTTGGATGTGTTGTGCATTCAGAGATGGTATTCTGCATACCTTGGGTGTAACGAGTGGTTATTTGAGTTACTGTTGCCTTTCTATCATCTGGAACCATTCTCCTCTGACCTCTGACATCAACAAGGCATTTTCCTCCACAACTGCTGCTCACTGGATATTTTTTCTTTTGCCCACCATTCTCTGTAATCCCAAGAGATGGTTGTGTGTGAAAATCCCAGAAATGCTCAGACCGGCCCATCTGCCACAAACAACCATGCCACGTTCAAAGTCACTTAAATCCCCTTTCTTCCCCATTCTGATGCTCGGTTTGAACTTTAGCAGGTCATCTTCACCACGTGCCTAAATGCATTGAGTTGCTGCCATGTGGTTGGCTGATTAGCTATTTGTGTTTCCTAACAATTGAACAGGTGTACCTAATAAAGTGGCCTGTGAGTGTATGTTCTGTACAAATAGGAAAACATTTATTGTTCTCAGGCTATTTCCTCTACAGATCGAATGTCATTCATTCATGGTTTTGAATTGACGATCATAACATTTTTGCCACTAGATGGTGCCAAAGATCAAGGACTTTTTTTTAAATTTTCTGTGATCATCAGCTCGATCTAGTGCCCATAATGCACTATTTTCCCAAGCCACTCTTTCTTTTTTTGTTCTGTGCAAATGGGGTAAAATTGATTGTTTTCAGACTGTTTCCTTTACAAGTTGAATGTCATTAGTTCATTAACAAAAAATTGAGTGGTTTGGGAAAAGACCTCCTTATGGCCACTAGATAGAGCTGGGAATAATAGCATTTTGCCAATAGATGGAGCCAAAGATCAAAAAAAAATATATATATATTTTCTGTGATCATCAGCTCTCTCTAGTGGCCATAACATGCTATTTTCCCAAACCACTGTTTTTTGTATCTTTGTTCTGTGCAAATGGGACAACATTGAATCATCTCAGACTGTCTCAGGTTGAATGTCATTTGTGCATAACAAAATGTATGTGGAGTAGTTCAGAAAATACCTAATTATGCCCACTAGATGGAGCTGAGGACCATAGAATTATGGCCACTAGATGGAGCTGAGGACCATAGAATTATGGCCACTAGATGGAGCTGGAGATCATAATATTTTTGCCACTAGATGGAGTCAAGGATAAAGGAAATCAATGTTTATTCTCTGTGATCAGCCCCATCTAATGGCCATAGTGTGCTATGTTCGAAAGCCACTAATTTTTGTATCTTTGTTCTGTGCAAATGGGGCAAAAACAGAATGTTTCTCAGATTGTTTCCTACAGGTTGAATGTCATTTGTTCATAAAAAATAGAGTGGCTCAGGAAAATGTTTAATTATAGCCACTAGATGGAGACCAGGATCATAGAATTATGGCCACTAGATGGAGCTCAGGATCATAGAATTATGGCAACTGGATGGAGTTGAGGATCATAACATTATGGACACTAGATGGGCCTGAGGACCATATAATTATGGCCACTAGATGGAGCTAAGGATCATAGCATTATGGCCACTATATGGGGTTTAGTGTCATAACCTTATGGCCACTAGATGGAGATGAGAATCATAGAATTTATGACCACTAGATGGCGTTGTGGTTCATAACATTATGGCCACTAGATGGGGCTGAGAATCATAGAATTATGGCCAATAGATGGAGCTGAGGATCATAGAATTATGGCCACTAGATGGAGCTGAGGATCACAGAATTATGACCACTAGATGGTGTTAAGGTTCATAACATTATGGCCACTAGATGGAGCTGGGAATCATAGGAAATAGGTATTTTTTTCTGTGATTATCAGCTCCATCTGCTGGCCATACCATGCTATTTCCCAACATTACTCATTTTTGTATCTTTGTTCTGTGTAAATGGGGCAGAATTGATTGTTCTCAGACTGTTTCCTCTACAGGTTGAATGTTAAAAAAAAAGTGGTATGGGAAAATACCTCATTATGGGCACTAGATGGAGCTGAGGATCTCAGAATTATGGCCATTAGATAGAGCTGAGGGTCATAACATTATGGCCACTAGATATAGCAGAGAATCATAGCATTATGATCTAATATTAGATGGAACTGAGGATTCTACCATTCTGGCAACTAGATGGAGCTGAGAATCATAGGAAGTAGGTAATGGGAAATAGGTATTTAATCAGCTCCATCCAGTGGCCATAACACGCTATTTTCCAAAGCCACTTATTTATGCATTTTTGTTCTGTGCAATTGATGCAACATTTACTGTTTGTTCATAAAAAAAGTGGCTTGTGAAAAGACCTTATTATGGCCACTAGATGGAGTTAAGGTTTAGAGAATAATGGCACTAGAAAGAGCTGAGGGTCATAACATTATGGCCACTAGATGGAGCTGAGGGTCATAACATTATGGCCACTAGATGGAGCTGTGGAACATATCATTATGGCCACTAGATGGAGCTGAGGATCATAACATTATGGCCACTAGATGGAGATGAGGATCATAACATTATGGCCACTAGATGGAGCTGTGGAACATAACATTATGGCCACTAGATGGCGATGAAGATCATATCATTATGGCCACTAGCTGTAGCTGAGGATCATACCATTATGGCCATTAGCTGGAGCTGGGGTCCATAGCATTATGGCCTAACATTGGATGGAGCTGAGGATCATAGCATTATGGCCACCAGATGGAGCTGAGAACCATAGGAAATATATATTTGTTTCCTGTGATTATCAGCGTCACCTTGTGGCCACAAAGTGATATTTTCCCAAAGCGCTTTCTTTTTTTGTATATAAGATAAACATTCGACTTTCAGAGGAATTAGAAGAACGTTCAATTTTGCCCTATTTCCCCTCATTTGCAGTTTAGCTGGACAAATGGCTATGCAATCATTTTATAAATACACCCCATTGGGTCTCAGTGCAAGAAGTTTGCGTGTATTTCATATCCATCATCCAGCCTTGGGGCCCCCGAAACTCTCCTGGCATGTCCTCCTCTTTCCTGACACATTTTGTCACTTCTGCTCCGCCAGGGTCCCCTAGGGATAAATAATTATATTATTCGTGGAACAGCAGAATTTTCTGTTTTCTTTGTATTTGGACATTTGCATCATTTTTTTATATCGTTTTTAAAAGAGTGGCAAATCTTTATTGAATTTATTGTTCGACATTTGCTGAAAACAGTATAGATAAACTTCTTCAGGCTGTTGCCGTCGGGGGAAAGGTTCCACCTGCTAGTGGCGCTGTCAGACATTTGGCGTGCAGTACTTATGTCCACCAGCGGGTGTCTCCTGGCAGTCTGGAACTGTCAGGGGACAGCTTTCTCCTGCTGGCGGTACTATTTGATCCTTGGGCCGCAGTACTGGAGTCCACCAACGGATGGTTCCTGGCAGTGTGGAGCCGACATTACCTCCTGCGATCAGGCGTCACCTGAGCCTGATTGCAGAAGATGTGTATAAATACCTGGAAACACACACACATAGTTGACTTGGTATCTTCCTTGCGCCCTGTCCTGAACCTGAGAGCTCTGTACCTGATCCTGATCCTGATCCTGATTCTGATCCTGATTCTGATTCTGATCCTGCTCCTGCTCCTGTCTCTGTAACTGAACCCTGTACCCTGTACCCAGGGCAGGACTTAGGGTGGTGGGGGCCCCTGGGCTTGAGTCACTTTGGGGCCCTACCTTCTATACATTACCGTATTTATCAGCGTATAACACGCACCGGAGTATAACACACACCCCAAGTTTAGGAGGGAATTTTAAGGAAAAGAACTTACATTTAAATGCCCATCAATGCAGCCTTATCAGTATCCATCTGCAGCCTTGTCCAGTGTCATTTGCAGCTTTGCCCCAGTGTAATTTGCAGCCTTTTCATTGCAGTCTTGAACTTTAAAAATGGCGCCACTGAGATGCTGTGTATTTTGACAGACCTCGGGTCCTCTTGGCGGCCCTCGGGTCCTCTCGGCAGCCCTTGGGTCCTCTCGGCGGCTCTCTGGTCCTGAGTGTACCCAGTCCCTGTGTTATGTCCATCACAGGGCATGACTGGGAGTGACCGTGAGCGGAGCCGAGCTTAGTACACTCGGCTATGTATCTCGGCAGGGCCCGCGGGGGCCCCCTATTGAGCGGGGCCCATGGGCTTGAGCCCAGTCAAGCCCAATGGTAAGTCCGGCCCTGCCTGTACCTTGTACTTGAACCTGTCCCTCCTGTGTCCCTGTTACCCTTACCCTTGCCCTGCAGCCTTATCCATCCATCCTTTCCTTGTCCTGTTTGTTCCTTGTCCCCATCTGCTGACCTCCCGTTGATGACCCTGGCCTGGCTATGTTTATGAGTCCGGTATTCCCCATTATGTATATATCTGTCTGATTATTGCTACTCGTGGGTCTCTGTGATTTGGTGGGTTGTGCACTGTATTATATTGGAGGTGGTTGTGTTTATATTTTTCACTTTATCTTAAATCACAACATTCTGACTTATATACGTTTGGTTTCCTCGGTTTCCGTCCTCGCAGTTCGGATCTCACCCCTTACATGGCAGTTGCTGTTTCCCGTCCCGCCACTGTACGTTTTGCTGTGAGTTGTTGCTTAGTTGCAGAGCTAAGCCACTTTGTACGATGTCTCCCACCCCCCGTGCTGCCGCAGTCCCCTGTTGAATATCACGTCGGCGAATGAGAAGCTGGAACATGGGAAAGTGAAAAATTCGGAGGACAGATCTTCTAAATACATAGTTGTGCGGCGGAAGCCAGCGTGGTGCGCTGATTTAATACCGCTCCGTAATGCATGTAATTAGAGCCGACCTGTCATGCCTCCTGGAGGGAGTACGGAGGGGATGGCGTAGATAATCCGGGCTTTGTATCACTCAGGTTACATCTAGTAAATCCATTTTGTAGAAGTCTCGGCGGGGGGAATATCGCGGTGAGGAAGATCCATCTCAGCAATATTTCCATATTTAATGGCGCTAATACGGTACGATAAGACGTCTCCTCGTGTTACCTCTCCGGCCTCCCAGAGCTCCGGGTCATTGACACCCGTGATACAAATATTTGATGCTTTCTCACTGTAGCCTATCTGGGGAGTCATTTGTTTCTGTAAAAGCTGTCACTTAAAGTGGAACTCCGAATAAAAAACCAAAATACACAGTTGAAAGTAAATAAATAATATTATTAATAATGATAATATTAATAATAATAAAATAGTCTGTAATAAAAAAACCATTTTCAACCCGGTACAGCCAGGCAGGAGACATACACAGTCCCCAATTCATTTTTTTTTTTCTGGCTAAGCAATGAAGCTTTGTCAGTGGATCAGCATTATTATCTCTTACATAGTAGGTGAGGTGGAAAAGACACAAGTCCATCAACCACTATATAGAAAAATAAAAATAAATTATATATATAATTTGTTTTTATAGTATGCAATTAATGCAGTGTATTCTAGATATAATAATTATTTAAAAAAATTATATATATATATATATATATATATATATATATATATATATATATATTGGCCGAAATTGTTGGCACCCCAGAAATTTTTCCAGAAAATCAAGTATTTCTCACAGAAAAGTATTGCAGTAACACATGTTTTGCTATACACATGTTTATTCCCTTTTTGTGTATTGGAACAAAATAATAAAAAAGGGAGGAAAAAAAAATCTAATTGGACATAATGTCACACAAAACTCCAAAAATGGGCTGGTCAAAATTCTTGGCACCCTTAACTTAATATTTTGTTGCACACCCTTTATTAAAAAAATAACTGAAATCAGTCGCTTCCTATAACCATCAATAAGCTTCTTACACCTCTCGCCCGGGAATTTTGGGCCACTCTTCCTTTGCAGACTGCTCCAGGTCTCTCATATTGGAAGGGCACTTTTTCCCAATAGCAATTTTAAGATCTCTCCACAGGTGTTCAATGGGATTTGGATCTGGGCCACTTTAGAACTCTCCAGCGCTTTGTTGCCATCCATTTCTGGGTGCTTTTTGACGTATGTTTGGGGTCATTGTCCTGCTGGAAGACCCAAGATCTCGGACGCAAAACCCAGCTCTCTGAGACTGGGCTCTACAGTGCGATTTCATGATGCCCTGCACACATTCAAGGCAACCAGTGCCAGAGGCAGCAAAACAACCCCAAAACATCATTGAACCTCCACCATATTTCACTGTAGGTACTGTGCTGTTTTCTTTGTAGGCCTCATTCCATTTTCGGTAACCATTAGAATGATGTGCTTTACCAAAAAGCTCTATCTTGGTCTCATCTGCCAACAAGACGTTTTCCCAGAAGGATTTTGGCTTACTCAAGTATATTTTGGCAAACTGTTGTCTTTTTTTTTATGTCTCTGTGTCACCATTGGGGTCCTCCTGGGTCTCCTGCCATAGAGTTTCATTTCATTTCAATGTTGGCGGATAGTTCCCGCTGACACTGATGCTCCCTGAGCCTGCAGGACAGCTTGAATTTCTTTGGAACTTGTTTGGCGGCTGCTTATCCACCATCCGGACTATCCTGCGTTGCAACCTTTCATCAATGTTTCTCTTCCGTCCACGCCCAGAGAGAATAGCTACTGTGCCATGGCTTGCAAACTTCGTGATTATGTTGCGCACTGTGGACAAAGGCAAATCTAGATCTCCGGAGATGGACTTGTAACCTTGAGATTGTTGATATTTTTCCACAATTTTGGTTCTCAAGTCCTCAGACAGTCCTCTCCTCTCCTCTCCTCTCTTCTCCTCTCGTCCATGCTTAGTGTGGCACACACAGACACACAATAGACATGTGCGATTCGTTTCGTACGAATCTCAAATTCGTATGAATTTCTCAAAATTCGTACGTTTGGGAGGATCCGAAATACGAATTGCCGTGCGTCCGAATTCTGACTGTTTTTCAGTCATTATGCTTATTATGACTTGCAGAAGACTTCTGTGATAGAAGTCAATGCAAGTTACCTGAAGACATCAGTGAAGGACTTTCATCCTCTCTGGGCTGCCAAGAAAAGAACAAAATGATACAATGTTTCTTCTTCAATGGGCTAAACTCCGTGTGTAGAAGTTCTCAGTTTAACCAAAGACTAAATCTTTTTTGACACTTGTTGCTTACAAGTAAAAATCCAGTATTTTCTGCTAGAAAATCACTCAGAAGCCCCAAAAACTATATATATGTTTTTAGCAGAGACCCTAGGGAATAAAATAGCGGTTGTTGCAATATTTTATGTGACGCGGTATTTGCGCCACAAATGAGGTCTTTCAAACGCAAGTTAGCCCTTTTTTTTCAGTCCACCTCTAGGGAGCACTGACATTAGCAGCGTGACATACAGCAATGACACCTGCACCGTGACAAAGAGCACTGACATCAGCAGCGTGACATAAAGCACTGACACCAGCACCGTGATATACAGCACTGACACCTGCACCGTAAGCAGCCCCAGGAGGAAGTCAGCATAGTACAGGGTTGGTGGGAGCCCCTCATAATAAGCAGCCCCAGGAGGAAGTCAGCACAGCACAGGGATGGTGAACTTTACAAACCTACAAGTCATATTTGCAGCCACAAAATAATTACTAGCTGTGCACACATAGTCCCACCACATGGCCAATGACATAACACATGTATGAGGTGAATCTGGGATCGACAACTACAAGCATTCTTTTTTTATATGTGAAATTCTGAAAATTCAGAAATCTTGAAATAATGGATGCGAGGGAAGGTGAGGGTAGGCAAAGAAGAGGGTGCAGGAGATGATCGCCAGCACCAGCACCATGATATAGAGCACTGACACCTGCACCGTGATAGAGTGATCTGACACCAGCACTGTGACAAAACATATGTATGAGGTGAATCTGGGATCTACAACTACAAGCATTCTTTTTTTATATGTGAAATTCTGAAAATGCAAGAATCTTGAGATAATGGAGGCGAGGGAAGGTCAGGGTAGGCTAAGAAGAGGGTGCAGGAGATGATCACCAGCACCAGCACCGTGATATACAGCACTGACACCTGCACCGTGATAGAGTGATCTGACACCAGCACCGTGACATAACACATGTATGAGGTGAATCTGGGATCGACAACTACAAACATTCTTTTTTTTATATGTGAAATTCTGAAAATTCAGGAATCTTGAGATAATGGAGGCGAGGGAAGGTCAGGGTAGGCAAAGAATCATCTCCTGCACCCTCTTCTTTGCCTACCCTGACCTTCCCTCACCTCCATTATCTCAAGATTCCTGCATTTTCAGAATTTCACATATAAAAAAAGAATGCTTGTAGTTGTCGATCCCAGATTCACCTCATACATGTGTTATGTCACGGTGCTGGTGTCAGATCACTCTATCACGGTGCAGGTGTCATTGCTGTATGTCATGCTGCTAATGTCAGTGCTTTCTAGAGGTCGACCGAAAAAAAAAAAGGGCAAACTTGCGTTTGAAAGACCTCTGCGCAAATACCGCGTCACATAAAATATTGCAACAACTGCTATTTTATTCCCTAGGGTCTCTGCTAAAAAATATATATATCATTTTTGGGGCTTCTGAGTGATTTTCTAGCAGAAAATACTGGATTTTTACTTGTAAGTAAGCAACAAGTGTCAAAAAAGATTTAGTCTTTAAATGGTTAAACTGAGAACTTCTACACACTGAGTTCAGCCCATTGAAGAAGAAATATTGTATCATTTTGTTCTTTTCTTGGCAGCCCAGAGAGGATGAAAGTCCTTCACCGATGTCTTCAGGCAACTTACATTGACTTCTATCACAGAAGTCTTCTGCAAGTCATAATAAGCATAACGAGCAATGTTTTTGCCTTTAAATTCATGGTAAAGAACGTTCGTACGAAAATTCGTATTTCGTACGAAACAGAACAGAATTTCGGACACGAAATACGAATTACGAATTAATTTTATTACGAATCGAAACAGAACAGAACGAAACAAATTTTTTTACGGCGCCCATGTCTAACACACAATGCAAAGACTAATGCCCCCTACACACGATCCGAATATCGTCTGAAAACGGTCGTCTGAGGAAGGATCGTGCGATTTTCGCATCGTGAGTACACTACTTTCGACAGCCGATCACAACCGTTCATCCGACATTATTCGACCGGACATGCACGGAAATTTTCCTCGTACGATTCCAGATCGTACGATTTTCATTTAGTCAGTATAGTTGTCGTCCAAAAATACAATACAAATACATTACAACACGTGACATCACTAACGATTTCTTTTTCTCTATCGTACGAGAATTTTCGTGACTTTATTTAGCTATTCAATTTCTACTTGCGATTATTAACCCGAAAACGGTCGTACGATATTCGGATCGTGTTTACGGGGCATACGTGAACTTCTCTCCTTTTTATCTGCTTTCATGTGGGCCCACACCTGTTACTCGCCCAAGGTGAGTTTAAAAGGAGCATCACACGCTTGAAACAATCTTATTTAGCCACAATTTTGAAAGGGTGCCAAGAATTCTGACCAGCCTATTTTCTGAACTTTGTATGACATTATGTCCAATTTGCTTTTTTTCCTCCCTTTTTTTTGTTTTGTTCCAATACACACATAAAAAGGGAGGAAAAAAAGCAAATTGGACATAATGTCATACAAAGTTCCAAAAATGGGCTGGTCAGAATTCTTAGCACCCTTTCAAAATTGTGGCTAAATGAGATTGTTTCAAGCGTGTGATGCTCCTTTAAACTCACCTGGGGCAAGTAACAGAAATTTTATATATATACATGAGTATAGTAAAACATGTGTTACTGCAATACTTTTCTGTGAGAAATACTTGATTTTCTGGAAAAATTTCTGGGGTGCCAACAATTTCGGCCATGACTCTACATATATATATATATATATATATATATATATTTATACATAGTTTTTTAATAATTATAATTATTATATCTATCATACACTGTATATATTGCATACCATATATATATATATATATATATATATATATATATATATATAAATAGTTTTTGCATACCATCAAAACAAATAAAATATATAATATATATATATATATATATATATATATATATATATATACACACATACAGTATATACTCTCATGGTCACTTTATTAGGTACACCTGTTTAATTGCTCGGTAACACAAATTGCAATCAGCCAATCACATTGCAGCAACTCAATGCATTTAGGCATCTAGACGTGGTGAAGGCGACTTGCTGATGTTCAAACCGAGCATCAGAATGGTTAAGAAAGGGGATTTAAGTGAACTTTGAACGTGGCACGGTTGTTGGTGGCAGACGGGCCGGTCTGAGTCTTTCTGGGATTTTCACACACAACCATCTCTCTGGATTACAGAGAATGGTGGGAGAAAGAGAAAATATCCAGTGAGCGGCAGTTGGGTGCAGGAAAAGTCCTTGTTGATGTCAGAGGAGAATGGGCAGACTGGTTCCAGATGGTAGAAAGACAACAGTAACTCAAATAACCCCTCATTACACCCAAAGTATGCAGAATACCATCTCTGAACACACAACACACCCAACCTTGAAGCAGATGGGCTACAGCAGCAGAAGACCACGCCGGTTGCCACTCCTGTCAGCTAAGAACAGGAAACTGAGGCTGCAATACGCACAGACTCACCAAAATTGGACAATAGAAGATTGGAAAAACGTTGCCTGGTCTGATGAGTCTGGATTTCAGCTGCGACATTCAGAATTCGGTGCATCGATCCATCCTGCCTTGTATCACCGGTTCAGGCTGGTGGTGGGGGTGTAATGGTGAGGGGGATATTTTCTTGGCACACTTTGGGCCCCTTAGTACCAACTGATCATGTTTTATACACCACGGCCTACCTGAGTATTGTTGCTG
The DNA here is from genome assembly GCF_037356315.1 of Lithobates pipiens. NCBI lineage: Eukaryota > Metazoa > Chordata > Amphibia > Anura > Ranidae > Lithobates > Lithobates pipiens. Next base: position 12,814,477 of record NW_027507786.1, read on the forward strand.
ACCATGTCCATCCCTTTATGACTACAGTGTCCCCATCTTCTGATGGCTCCTTCCAGCAGGATAATGCCCCATGTCACAAAGCTCCAATCATCTCACCACTGGACAATGAGGTCCCTGTCCTCCAATGGCCTCCACACTCACCACATCTCATCCAATAGAGGAGCTTTGGGATGTGGTGGAACGGGAGAGATTGGCATCATGGATGTGCAGCCGACAAATCTGCAGCAACTGCGTGATGTTATCAGGTCACTATGGAGCAAAATCTCTGAGGAACGTTTCCAACACCTTGTTGTATCTATGCCACCAAGAATGAAGGCGAAAGGGGGTCCAACCCGCTACTAGAAAGGGGGGGCCTAATAAAGGGGGTCCAACCCGCTACTAGCAAGGTGGACGTAATAAAGTGGCTAGTGGTAAGTGTATACAGTATGTATATATATATATATATATATATATATATATATATATATATACTGGCAGAATTTACAAGGCGAAGGACATACATAAGAAATGAAATCTCCCAGCAAACAGAAGTGGTGAACGTGTCTTAATTGCGTCCCATTGTCATGAACATCCTCTGCTCCGTATCGATCGGGCATCCCTTCCTCCTGAATCGCTCGCTCCTCGAAGTGGCGAATTCCATTGCTGTCCTCGCGCACCGCGCGTTATTGATGGATTAATCATTTATCAATACCAGGTTGCTGGCTGCAATTATATATATAAATGTTTCTATTGTAACCTGCGAAAGTTCATTTGTCGCGCCGGCGATAAACCTCTCGGCAGAGCCGGATTTCTTGATGACCCGCCAGGCCTGTCTGATGGTCATATTTTAATGTAGACTGAATCCCGGCGCTCCGGCGGCAGATCATGTACAGATATCGATCTGTGGCTGATAACTGATCCAGAAGAGGAATGAGCTCAGCCCGGGGAGGGGGAGGGGTGGGATACATTTCAATGATATGAGATGAAGGGAACATATTGTGTTTTGTGTTTAACAAACAAAGATACAATCAGATATAAACAAATGTATCCATTTAAAAAAATAAAAGAAAACATTTCCTACATTCTACTTCCGTCCCCAAGGCTCTGTGTTCACACTTTTGCGTTTCAGTAATGTGAACAGAAACTCTCAGGAATGGGGAACAAAAGCGCTACAAATGCTCCACGTATGAAAAGGTTTGGGAGCTTCTTTGTCGTGGAAGCGCACTCACAGCACATGCGAAATGTGAGTGGGAACACAAGCTCCCGCTGCGCAAAGTGAAAAACTGCCCTAGACGGTGTCAGAAGAGCAGAGGACGGTGTCAGTAGAGCAGTGGACGGTGTCAGTAGGGCAGTGGATGGTGTCAGTAGAGCAGAGGACAGTGTCAGTAGAGCAGTGGACGGTGTCAGTAGAGCAGTGGACGGTGTCAGTAGGGCAGTAGATGGTGTCAGTAGAGCAGTGGACGGTGTCAGTAGAGCAGAGGACGGTGTCAGAAGAGCAGTGGACGGTGTCAGTAGAGCAGTGGACGGTGTCAGTAGAGCAGAGGACAGTGTCAGTAGAGCAGAGGACGGTGTCAGTAGGGCAGTGGACGGTGTCAGTAGGGCAGTGGACGGTGTCAGTAGAGCAGTGGACGGTGTCAGTAGGGCAGTAGATGGTGTCAGTAGGGCAGTGGACGGTGTCAGTAGGGCAGAGGACGGTGTCAGTAGAGCAGAGGACGGTGTCAGTAGGGCAGTGGACAGTGTCAGTAGGGCAGTAGATGGTGTCAGTAGGGCAGTGGACGGTGTCAGTAGGGCAGTAAACTGTGTCAGTAGGGCAGTGGACGGTGTCAGTAGAGCAGTGGATGGTGTCAGTAGAGCAGTGGACGGTGTCAGTAGAGCAGTGGATGGTGTCAGTAGGGCAGTAGATGGTGTCAGTAGGGCAGTGGACGGTGTCAGTAGAGCAGAGGACGGTGTCAGTAGAGAAGTAGACGGTGTCAGTAGAGCAGTGGACGGTGTCAGTAGGGCAGTGGACGGTGTCAGTAGAGCAGTAGATGGTGTCAGTAGGGATGTGGATGGTGTCAGTAGAGCAGTAGACGGTGTCAGTAGAGCAGTGGATGGTGTCAGTAGGGCAGTAGATGGTGTCAGTAGGGCAATGGACAGTGTCAGTAGGGCAGTAGATGGTGTCAGTAGGGCAGCGGACGGTGTCAGTAGAGCAGTAGACGGTGTCAGTAGAGCAGTGGATGGTGTCAGTAGGGCAGTGGAAGGTGACAGTAGGGCAGAGGACGGTGTCAGTAGAGCAGAGGATGGTGTCAGTAGAGCAGAGGACGGTGTCAGTAGAGCAGAGGACGGTGTCAGTAGAGCAGAGGACGGTGTCAGTAGAGTAGAGGACGGTGTCAGTAGAGCAGAGGACGGTGTCACTAGAGCAGTGGACAGTGTCACTAGAGCAGTGGACAGTGTCAGTAGGGCAGCAGACGGTGTCAGTAGAGCAGTGGATGGTGTCAGTAGGGCAGAGGATGGTGTCAGTAGAGCAGTGGACGATGTCAGTAGGGCAGTAGATGGTGTCAGTAGGGCAGTGGACGGTGTCAGTAGAGCAGAGGACGGTGTTAGTAGGGCAGTAGACAGTGTCAGTAGAGCAGTGGACGGTGTCAGTAGGGCAGAGGATGGTGTCAGTAGGGCAGTGGACCGTGTCAGTCATCAAATTATGAAACGCGTTGACAAGCAAGCATGGAGGAGTTCATGGACCTAATCATTTGATATATATATATATTATTTATTTTTGTATCTGTTACAGACCTTGCTATACTCAATTCAAGGATCCATACCTCCATGTCTGTTCTATTGGGTATCTGTTGACCTTGTCAAGCTATAGGGTGTTATTTTAATATTTCTGTAATAAAATGTATACCCTTTTATAAATTACTGCCTCATGACATGCCTACAAAGTCTGTTTTCCTTTGATAGAATTTTTTTTCAAAATGTATTCGATCCTTTTATAAGTAAAATAGGGCAGATCGTCGGATAATGCCTCAGACAATCTGCGCATTGCGCAATGTTGACACCACGCCAGCTAATCGAGAGATCAGAGCGACGCACAGCTGACAATCAGATTCTGCCTCCTTGCTTTGCGTGCGCAGTACGCAACGTCACTCCAGGTGATCTCTCCCGATCAGCAGGCGTGACGTCAACACTGCACATTGTACGGACCGTCGGAGCCGTTATCTGTTGATCTGCAAAGAGTGGAGGCAGAATCTGATCGTCAGATGTGCGTCGCTCTGATCTCTCGATCAACTGGCGTGACATCAACACTGCGCATGTGCGGATCGTCGGATCTCAAATGATTAGGTCCATGAACTCCTCCATGCTTGCTTGTCAATGCGTTTCGTAATTTGATATCGATAGCAGCGAGCAGTCCTCCTTTATTATGCACAGTGATGCAGTTGTGCTCAAAAGTTTGGCAGAAATGGTGAAATTTTGGCATTGGTATTGAAAATATGAGGGATCATGATAAAAAAAAAGAAAGAACAACTGTCTTTTATTTATGAATAGTGATTATATGAAGCCATTTATTATCACATAGTTGCAGAAATTACCCAAATGGCCCTGATCATTCCATCACCTGGCCTTGGTACAGACAAACAAGGTGACACGTAAAGGTTAAAATGGCAATTAGAGGTCCATTTCCCACATCTGTGGCTTTTAAAATTGCAATTAATGTCTGTGTATAAATAGCCAATGAGTTTGTTAGCTCTCACGTGGTTTCACTGAGCAGGCTAGACACTGATGAGGAGCAGAAAAGAACTATCAAAAGACCTGCATAACAAGGTAATGAAACTTTATAAGTGCCGTATCGCAAAAACATTTCCTGGCCACGGCCTCTTTCGGAGGCCAAGTGGTTAACAGGAAGTTCTTAAACAAGGATATCACAGAACCACCATGATTTTTATAAATAAGCCTGCAGATGTGAAAATAATAATAATAACATTTATTTTTGAAAGGACTTTAACAATGATAAAATATATATGAGATTTTAGCGACTGGATCTTCTTAATGCAGCAATGATCATCATCATTTCTTTGTATAGGTTACATGTTCATGTCTTCCTTTGCAGTTAAATTACGCAGAGTCTCGGCTAAGTCAGCTGGAGAGTTGTCACTGTGAGAAGACCTGCCAGGTCCATGGTATGATCTACAGGGACAAGGACTCATGGGTAGATGATGACCACTGCCGAAACTGCACATGCAAGGTGAGACTGCACCATAGCTCATGGGTGGGCTCCTTTTCTTTTTTTTTTCTTGACATGGTCAATATTCCTAATGGTACTTAAGAGAAGTGGGTCAAAGACTCAGGAACTGTGGATATTTGTCATTTGAACTTCGAGTTTCGGACAGAACCTGAGATCGGTCAAATTTTGCCTGTTCGGTGTTCAGGGAACAGCCAAACTAAATGGGGCGTCTGCCCATCCGCCAAATTTCTGCTGTAGCAGGAGGTGCTACACTTAGCAGCAGTATTACTACCACTGCCAAATGTGACAGCTTCCCGCTCAGGTGGGTTGTTAGGGAGCTGGTGGCCACCAGGGTTTGGGAAGGTAACTGACATAACTGACCAAATATGGTCATAACTGGCCAGTGGCCGTGGGCAGGTTTGGTCAAATGGCCAGGAATTCACTTCATCTAAACAAGATTTTAATCCTAGAAGTCCACTTTAGATATTATAGAGTAGTAATGGCGAACCTTGGCACCCCCAAGATGTTTTGGAACTACATTTCCCATGTTGCTCAACTACACTGCATGGTGCATGAGCATAATGGGAAATGTAGTTCCAAAACATCTGGGATGCCAAGGCTTGTCACCACTGTTAGCCCTTGTACACACGGTCGGACATTCCGATGGACAATGTCCGATAGGACCGTGTTGTCGGACAATCCGACAGTGTGTGGGCTCCATTGGACTGTTTCCGTCTGGGCTATACATTTTTCCGACAACATGATCCGATCGGACTTTGTCCGATCATGTGTAGAGAATTCCGATCGGACAAAATGCCACGCATGCTCAGATCAAATTCCTAGACCAAAGCTATTGGCTACTAGCCTGAACGTAGTCCCGTCCTAACGAAATAACGTCATCACGTTAAGTACGACCGGATTTTCTGACAACTTTGTCCGACTGTGTGTACAAGATCTTATAGAGGGACCAGGGGCGGCCCATCCATAAAGGGCGCATGGGGACCACACCCCCCCCCCTGTCCATCGACGCCTCCCCTATCCATTCACCTGGCCAGTTTCAGGACACCGTCACATGCATTCCAACACGGAGGGGCTGTTTTTTTTGAAGCACTGATTAGTGCCAGAGGTGTTACAACAGCGAATCAATATTTGCTGTTGTAACGCTGATCCTCCTCCTGGCCAATCAGGAAGCAGGTTTTGACACCGGCTGAAAGGACAAGGTGGAAGGTGGGGGGAGCTGCACGGCGGAAGCCGCCATGCTGCAGAAAGGACACAGGAGCCGCTGCCTGCCACCCCCATAGGAGCCTGAAACCCATCGCCCGTAGGAGCCTGCAACCCACAACCCGTAGGAGCCCCCAACTCACCCATAGGAGCCCACAACCCGGCCGCTGCCCATAGGAGCCCGCCCACTTGCAACGGATGGGGTAAGTGTCGGGGTGGGGGGTGGCACCGGCTGACCAACCAGGGGGTGCTTATTTGTCCCTCCCAAAAAAATATACACTAACCACCACTGAGGGGGACCCCTGTGCAAAAAAGTGTGGCATGGTCTTTATCTTTAATGAAGATCTAGCAAGAATGTCCAATAGGACCCCCACACCAGGCCCCAAGGGAAAAACCTCTGAAAAAAAAAAACAAGCATGAAGTCTCCCTCCAAAATCCAAACCATATACTTATTTGAGCATGTAGCTGAGCACGCCAGGAAAGGGGGGGGGGGGGTTGTAGAACCTCCCCTCTTTCCCAAACCATACCAGGTCACATGTCCCCATGGGCAGGGTACCTTGACAGAGGAGACTCCCCTCCCCCCCACCCACCCCGGCAAAGCACACTGTCCCTATATTTTTGACAATGTCATCTTCTCCACAAAGACAAATTCACTACTAAAGCCAACATGTTTCAGGGCTGTTTGTCCCCTTTGTCAGGGCTTAAAGAAACAATTGGGGGAAATTGATCAAAACCGATGCAGCCAGAATCTGGAGCTGTGCATTGCAAACAATCAGCTTCTATTTTTCTTTTTAAAGGGTGGCACAGTGGTGTAGTGGTTAGCACTCTCACCTAGCAGTAAGAAGGGTCGCTGGTTCAAATCCCAACCACGACACTACCTGCCTGGAGTTTGCATGTTCTCCCTGTGCCTGCGTGGGTTTCCTCCGGGTACTCCGGTTTCCTCCCACAATCCAAAGACATGCAGGTAGGCTAATTGGCTTCTGTCCAAAATTGGCCCTAGTATATGAATGGGGACCTTGGATTGTGGGCTCTTTGAGGGTAGGGACCGATGTAAGTGTGCAATGTACAGGGACAATTGTAGACACTCAGGTTGAACTGGATGGACTGGTGTCTTTATTCAACCTTACTAACTATGAAACTATGAAACTATGAAAGCTCAGCTTGAACAAGCTGTAAATAGAAGCTGATTGGTTGCCATCCATAGGTGGTTCAGGTTCTGTCTGTTCCAGTTGTAATAACCCCCCCCCCCCCCATGTATTAAACAATAATGAGTTTATATAGCCTCCATCAGAAGCTGGTTCATATACTGTAAGTGGGGCGGGTGCTGTGCAAACTCACACACCAATAAAACATCTTTGTAAGCCTCCATACATGGTCTCTCCAAGCCCTAATGAAGGGGGAGGAATAAAACTCCCCTGAAACAGGTTTCTTTTATTTTTTTTTGAACAACTTGTCTTTGGAATAAAATTTTTATCTGGACTCGAGTATCAAAGCGTGGAGCTTCAATCTTCGACTCGGTATGCGTAATGGTAACATTGAAATATTTTGTCTATCGCGGAGGACATTGTGTCATCCATTGTATCAGGGCTGCTGGAAATTGCCGTCATTTGTGTGCATAGTAAGTTAATACAGCCCTTGCTTTTCCCGGTGCGGTATGAAGGTATTTCTAATAATTATAGCCTTGGGAAATTCAGTTTTCTGGAATAAAGCTTATTGACTCCTGGCTGCTGCGGCTTCCAATCCTTCTATAAAGGACACAGAGAGAATGGTCATTATTGACGGTCTCCAACGCGCTTTCTGTTGATAGCATACAATGCAGCGAGACTACGGGGGAGATAGGGGGGGGGGGGGTGACTTTTGGTGACATTTGCAAGCATTTGTATTTGAAAGCTGGTTGTTAGCAGAGTTTGAAAAGAGCCTGGAAAAATATAGCTTCGGTTACAAGAAAATGTGTGTTTTAGCTGTACTGTATAGGCCATTCACATTTAAAAGGGTCTGTCCAGCCAAAAATGTATAGTATAATATTTATCTTATATTATAATACATTTTATTTAAATAACGTAACATTACAACCACAGTCAGGTAACGTGAATAACATTGATTATCTCAAGACAATAGCACCTCGGAGTGTGTGGGATATATGCAAGTCACAATGTTGTTCAGTGGCGGCTGATGCTTAATATATTGGGGGGGCAGGGGGGGGCCAATGGACACCAAACCCCTCCCCCCCCAGGGAACAGACAAGAGTGCAGCGATTGAAACCCCCCGCCACCCGCTGGAGATGTATGGGAGTGCAACGATCGACCCCCCGTCGCACCCACGGGAGACGGACAGGACGGCGGTGATCAGGGCATTACCTTTAGAGTCAGGGGTAATGAAGAGCCATTGATTCTCCTCCCGGGCGAACAGGAAGTGTGTTCTGAGACCTTATTGGCCAGGGAGTCTTAGGACTCCCTGGCCAATCGAGTCCCAGGACACGCTCGGGTCTCGGGTCACAGGAACTGCTAGCCTGATTGGCAGGGAGGAGAATCAGGAAGACAAAATCGAATATTAATTCACTATTGTCACACAAGTGGGTGGGCTGGGGGCACAGTGCGCCACCCTTTTTTAAAAACCATTAGAGCCTCAGGCTCTAATCATATGCTTGAAAAAGAAATAAAACTCTTTGAAATCCATGCGTCCGATGCCCCGCATGGAGATGAGGGGGCCGGACGCATGGATGGGTGGAGGGGGGGGACGCCAATGTGTCCTGCATAAGTGGCCACCACTGATGTTGTCCCTGAGGTTGATGTGTTGAAAGCAGAAAAGTGGGCAACTGTAAGTATTTGAGGGACTTTGACAAAGGCCAAATTGTAACACCTAGATGACTGGTGCAGAGTAACTCCAAAACTGCAGCTCTCGTGGGAGGTTCCAGGTCTACAGTGGTCAGGACCGACCAAGGAATGAAAATCGGCCAACTGACAACAGGGCCATGAGTGGCAAATTCTCATTGATGAACATGGGGAGAGGAGGCTGGCCCCATGTAGTCCAATCCAATAGAAGAGCTGCTGGAGCTCAACCTACGGGAAGAAAAAGTCAAAACACAGCACACCAGCAAAGCCTAATGCCCCATACACACGATTGGATTTTCCAACAATAAAACCATGGATTTTTGTTCGAAGGTTGTTGGCCCAAACTTGTACACACAGTCACACAAATGTTGGCCAACAATTCCAAACGTGGGAATGCGGTGTCGTACAAGACGTACTCCAAGCCGAGAAAAATGAAGTTCAATAGCCAATGCGGCTCCTTCTGCTTGATTCCGAGCATGCGTGAAAGTTTGTGCACAGACTTGTGTACACACGATCGGACTTTCCGACACCACAGTTTTGTTGGTGGAAAATCTGAGAGCCTGCTATCAAACATTTGTTGGCGGAAAGTACGATGGAGTATACACACGGTCGGACTTTCCGACAACAAGCTCACTTCCAACATTTCCCGTCGGGAAAATCCGACCGTGTGTACGTGGCATAAGTGTCAAACCAATAAAAGTGGCTTCTGCTGGCTCCGTGCAGGCCATGCCGTACGAATCGTTTGGTGCCATCCATAGGTATTTCAGATCACTGAAACAGTTAATGCTGGTTCCAATAGAAAAGTGTCAGAACACACAGTTTGTTGTTTATGGGACTGTGTAGCCGCAGACCGGTTGTGGTGCCCATGCTGACCCGTGTCCACAGCCAAAAGCGCATACGATGGGCATACGAGAATCAGAACTGGGCCACAGAGCATTGGAAGAATGTGGCCTGGTTTAATAAATCATGTCTTATTTAAATCATGTGGGTGGCCGGGTGCCTCACTTACCTGGAGAAGAGATGGCACCAGGATGCAGTATGGGAAGAAGGCAAGCCAACGGAGGCAGTGCGATGCTTTGTCTAGCTCTACTATGCCTCAATGGGTTAGGGTTGTTTGACCGTAGAAGGGGGACTTACTCAATAATAGGTGGGTGGTCATCATAATATTATATTACCTGTATATACAGGTATACAGTATATATGAATGTAAACATAAACTACACTAGAAGGTATGCAGGTGCAGGAGTGAGTTTCCATGACATGAGGAGTAAGAGCCCCAGGAGGGCTGCACAATGATGATTTGCAAAGTGCACTAATTCATGATGACCAGTTCAGCTGCCGTCAGTCCAGGAGAAAGTCTTTGGCTTATTGGCTTGCCCAAATCATTTTACTTTGCACATTGCCATTGCTAAAACAGCTCCCTCTTGCCTTGTCATGGAATGACATATGTCTGTATATTTTGCTCTGATACCCCTTGTTTCCTGCTAAACCATTGATATTACTTTTATAAGATGTTTTTCTGTTTCCCTTCAGAATGGTGCTGTGGAGTGCAGGCGAATGTTGTGCCCACCTCTTAACTGTTCCCCCGAACACCTACCCATCCACATCCCAGGACAGTGCTGCAAAATCTGCCGGCGTAAGTAAAGTGCTTTTCTTTTGTTTTAAAATTTCAGCCTTACACCCACACTACAGCCATAAGGTATGTGGGCACCTGACCAGCACTCCCTACATGACCTTGTAGGACATCCCAATTCAGAACCAGGTACATTCATGTGGAATTGTCCCCTTTTGCAGGCCAGTCAACTTCCTCCACTCCAAACTCGCTCATCCACGCCTTTATAGACCTTCCCCAAACTGTTCCCACAAAGTTGGGAGCATGAAACTGTCCAAAATATCTTGTTATGCTGACCACTTTTAGAGTTCCCTTCACTTGAACTGAGGGGCCAAGTCCAACCCTTGAAAAACAACCCCCACATCATAATCCCCCCTCCACCAAATGATTTTGACCAGTGCACAAAAACATGGATGAACGTGTTTGGGGTGGAGGAACTTGAAGGGCCTGCACAGAATCCTGACTTAAACCTGATAGAACACCTTTGGGATGAATTAGAGCGGAGACTGTGAGCCAAGCCTTCTCACCCAATATCAGTGCCTGACCTCACAAATGCTCTTCTGGAAATATGGTCAAACATTCCCATAGACACACTCCTAAACCTTGTGGACAGCCTTCCCAGAAGAGTTGAAGCTGTTATAGCTGTAAAGGGTGAGCCAACTCAATATTGAACCCTACGGACTAAGACTGGGATGCCATTACAGTTCATGTGTGTCCCAATACTTTTGACAATATCGTGTTTATGCATACATACATACTTACACTTCAGCTAATGATGTCAATCCTTGAAACTCTTGGCTGATTGGATATATAGTATATTCACTAAGCGGAAGAACTAAAAATGACATAGGGAAAGGTGGTATAGAGGGAGATCACTCAATGAGTTAGACATATAGACAAATTTAAGTAAAAAGGAAAAGAAAAAAAAAGACCTTCAGATACATGGTCAGCACCAAAGAGAGCTTGGAGCAGCGTTTTCCCCAGGAACAATATTGCAGACCTTCTATTACAATACTCTTTTGTTTCACCATCCTAACAACACAGCTGACATCATAACAATTGACAACAGGTCCGCTTTGAAATAAATTGGACTTTATGAAAAATTTGATTTTATCTCCATCACAGATAAAAAGCTTTGAGTGCGGCTTGTTATATTTCCTTACCAGCTCCATCCCCGGTATATCTCACCTACATGAATTTCATAGCCGGAGAATATCTGCCGTCTAAGCGGAATTTAATTCGCCGTGACATTCCCGCATGACTGACCCAGCAAATAAAATGATACAGTAATTGTTTAAATGTATCACAATTCCTTGTATATAATGAAGCTTCTTTATGGGCTGTGAAAATTAAAGTGTGCGGAATTTGTTAAGTAAGTTGTTTTAAAAAATATCAGCCGAAACGGAGGATCGTCTTATTGCGATCGGTTACACCTTTGAATCCTAATAGCTTGGCCTGTTGTCGTAGGGAGATGCTGTGGTGGATTTTCCATCCAGTTGTTACCTGGGCCTGATGTATTGGAGGTAGAAAAGGTGGAACCAGGCTTGTGGTGGGGGCCCGGCTTGTAAGATATATTGTTAACAGACCTGAAAGATGTCATGGAGAGGGGGGCCGCATCTTTGGAGAGAAGAACAGTCCTGGTGATTGCAGGACTATACCTGAGGCTAAATAAAATGTACTGATGGTGGAACATAGCAGACCAGACAACTGGAGGGCATACTGAGGACTACGTGGAGACACAGGAGTCATGGAGTGCACAGGGCACACTTGTAGACATAGGCTTCATAAGGTGCACTTGGAAACATGGAGCATACAGTGGCAGTGGGCACACTTAGAGATATTGAGCTCATATGGGCACACTTGGAAACATGGAGCATACTGGATCACACTTGGAGACATGAGGCACACTTGGGGACATGGGACACACAAGAGCATACTTGGAGACATAAGTCACACAGGGTCACAATCGGATACATGGGGCATACAGGGGTGCATTTAGAAAAATGGGCCCACAGTGGCACACTTGGAGACATGGAGCACACATAGGCCCACTAGGAGATATGGGCCACACATGGGAACACTTGGAGACATGAGGCACACTTGGAGACATGAGGCACACTTGGAGACATGGGCACACAGGGGCACATTTGGAGACATGGAGCATGCAGGGGCGCACTTGAGGACATGGGGAACACAGGGGCATACTTGAGGCATGGGGCATACAGAGGGACTCTTGAAGACATGGGGCACACAAGAGCATATTTTGAGACATGGGGCACACAAGAGCATATTTTTAGACATGGGGCACACAAGAGCATATTTTTAGACATGGGGCACACAGGGCCACAATTAGATACATGGGGCATACCGGGGTGCACTTGGAGAAATGGGCCCACAGAGGCAAACCTCAAGACATGGAGCACACACGGGTGCACTTGGGGACATTGAGCACACAGAGACTCACTAAGAGATATGGATCACACAAGGGAACACTTGGAGACATGGGGAACTCAGAGGCACACTTGGAGACCTAGGACACACAAGGGTGCATTTGGAGACACAGGGCACACAATAGCACACTTGGAGACATTGGGCATACTTGAAGACAGGGGCACACTTGGGGACATAGGGCAAACAGGGGCACACTTTGAAGTATGGGGCATACCGAGGGGCACTTGTAGACATGCAGCACACGAAAGCATACTTGGAGACATGGGGCACACATGGGCGCACTTGAAGACATGGGGCACACAGGAGCACATTTGAAAACATAGGGCAAACATGGGCATACTTAGAGACATGGGGCACACAGGGCCCCAATTGGATCCCTTTGATCATACAGAGGAGCACTTGGAAAAATAGGCCCATAGGGGCACACTTGGAGACATGGAGCACACAGAGGCACGCTAGGATGTATGGGTCACACAAGGGGGCACTTGGAGATATGAGAAACACGAGAGTACACTTGGAGACATGGGGCAAACTTGGAGATATGGGCACACAGGGATGCACTTGGGGACATGGGGGCATGGGGCAGACCGGGCTTCACCTGGAGACATGAGTCACAAAGGGCCACAACTAGATACATGAAGCCCACTGGGGTGCACTTGGAGACATGGAGCACACAAAGGAGCACTTGGAGACATTGAGCACACAGAGGCAAACTAGGAAATTGGAGACATGGAGCACACTTGGAGCACACTGGACACATGGGGCCCACTTGAAGCACACTGGACACATGGGGCCCACTTGAAGCACACTGGACACATGGGGCCCACTTGAAGCACACTGGACACATGGGGCCCACTTGAAGCACACTGGACACATGGGGCACACTTGGACCACACTGGACACATGGGGCACACTTGAAGCTCACTGGACACACAGGGCACACTTGGAGCAAACTGGACACATGGGGCACACTTGGAGCACACTGGACACATGGGGCACACTTGAAGCACACTGGACACATGGGGCACACTGGACACATGGGGCACACTTGGAGACACGGGATGCATAGGGTACACTTGGAGGTATGGACTACACAAGGGCATGCTTAAAATCATGAGGCACACAGGGGCACAATTGGAGACATGGAGCACACTGGACACATGGGGCACACTTGGACCACACTGGACACATGGGGCACACTTGAAGCACACTGGACGCATGGGGCACACTTGGAGCATACTGGACATATGGGGCACACTTGGGCTTAGCACTGAGCACATTGCTTGAACACAGAGTCACGTGTCACCTGACCCTTTAAGCGAGCTGTCTGTTGGCCATGCTTCAGAAAAGACATGACACTTGATCCCAGGAGACTTGGAGCACACTGGACACATGGGGCACACTTGGAGACACGGGATGCATAAGGTACACTTGGAGATATGGACTACACAAGGGAACGCTTAAAATCATGGGGCACACAACTGCACAATTGGAGACATGGACCACAGTGGACACATAGGGCACACTTGGACCACAGTGGACACATGGGGCACACTTGAATCACACTGGACACATGGGGCACACTTGAATCACACTGGACACATGGGGCACACTTGGAGCACATTGGACACATGGGGCACACTGGACACATGGCGCACACTTGGGCTTAGCAGCACATTGCTTGAACACAGAGCCATGTGTCACCTGACCCTTTAAGCGAGCTGTCTGTTGGCCATGCTTCAGAGAAGACATGACACTTGATCCCAGGAGACTTGGAGTGCACTGGACACATGGGGCACACTTGGAGACACGGGATGCATAGGGTACAGTTGGAGATATGGACTACACAAGGGCACACTTAAAATCATGGGGCACACAGGGGCACATGGGGCAGACTTGGACCACACTGGGCACATGGGGCCCCACTTGAAGCACACTGGACACATGGGGCACACTTGAAGCACACTGGACACTAGGGTTGCCACCTTTTGTTCAAGTCAAACCCGAACACTTTAGCTTAGCACGCCAATTTTTTTTTTATAGTATAAACTATACATATATTTTGCTATTAAATGATATTTCTAATTATATGAAGTTAATAACAAGAGTCCCCCTTTACATCAGAGCCCACAGAGTTCCCCTTTTTACATCTGAACTCGCTGAATTCCCTTTCACTGTAAGGGGGGACTCTGCAGACTCTGATGTAAGGGATGCTCTGGGAACCCTGATGTAAGGGGGAACACTGAGAACTCTGATGTACGGAGAGGACATTGATGTAAGGGGGAACACTGTGGCCTCTGGTTTAAAGGGGAAATCTGATGTAAGGGGTGCTCTGAGAACCCTGATTTATCTTATTGTACTCACTCAGAGGCAGGAGAGAGAAGGGGGGAGACTTCAGTCACAGACAGGGATGGATGGTGAGCTCACTCACCCCTTGGCAGTCAGCATCTCTCATCCAGATGTATCTGAGGCTGCTGAATTCAAATTTTTCCAGCCCCAACTTTCTTTTTCTGAGGCACAGCATCAGGGTTTGCAGTGTGCGCAGACCTTGAGGGGTAGGGGTGGGGGGAAGAGGTGCTGATCGAGCCCTCTCTCCTCTCCCATCTGTGTGTGTGTTTCGGGGGGGAGGGGGGAGGGGCGGGGGTTAGTGCTGGCTTTGTGCAGTGTGAAAGAGTGTAACAGACACTTTCAGCTTAGACAACTGCAGCCAGCAACCGTGCTGGGAAGCCATAGTCCAGTCTAAATAATGTGTCCGGGTTTCAGGCAGTCTGAAACCCGGACACATGATTCCAAACCCGAACTGTCCGGGTGAATCCTGGACAGGTGGCAACCCTACTGGACACATGGGGCACACTTGGACCACACTGGACACATGGGGCACACTTGGAGCACACTGGACACATGGGGCACACTTGGAGAACACTGGACACATGGGGCACACTTGGAGCACACTGGACACATGGGGCACACTTGGACCACACTGGACACATGGGGCACACTTGGAGAACACTGGACACATGGGGCACACTTGGAGCACACTGGACACATGGGGCACACTTGGACCACACTGGACACATGGGGCACACTTGGAGAACACTGGACACATGGGGCACACTTGGAGAACACTGGACACATGGGGCACACTTGGAGAACACTGGACACATGGGGCACACTTGAGCTTAGCAGCACATTGCTTGTACACTGAGCCACGTGTCACCTGACCCTTTAAGCGAGCTGTCTGTTGGCCATGCTTCAGAGAAGACATGACACTTGATCCCAGGAGAGGTGAGTGTTGGATTGGTGGAGATGACAAATGACAGACTGGTGACGGAATGCATTTCACTCGATCCTCTTTACTGAAATATGACAAGACCTGAGAAATTCCACAGATAATTATTTTCTTATTGTCCATGGTAAATGCAAGTCATATATAGTTCTCTAAGGATATATTTGTGGTATTTATTACAAATGTAGGCTTCTGTTTATCAATGTTTTCACTGACAATTCACACAATGTTTACCCAGGATTCATAGTTACATTGCTACATAGTTAGGTTGAAAAAAGATACATGTTCATCTAGTTCAGGGGTCTCCAAACTTTCTAAACAAAGGGCCACCTTACTGTCCTTCAGACTTGAGGTGGGCTGGACTGGAGCTATTGAGAGTGAAAAAAGGTCCTGACGTCAGTGGAAATAAATATGTCATTGTCATTGGGAGGAATTGTGCCCCATATTTGGTGTCATTGGGAGGAATTGTGCCCCGACTTTGGTGTCATTGGGAGGAATTGTGCCCCGACTTTGGTGTCATTGGGAGGAATTGTGCCCCATCTTTGGTGTCATTGGGAGGAATTGTGCCCCATATTTGGTATCATTGGGAGGAATTGTGCCCCGACTTTGGTGTCATTGGGAGGAATTGTGCCCCATATTTGGTATCATTGGGAGGAATTGTGCCCCATATTTGGTGTCATTGGGAGGAATTGTGCCCCAACTTTGGTGTCATTGGGAGGAATTGTGCCTCATGTTTGGTATCATTGGGAGGAATTGTGCCCCATATTTGGTATCATTGGAGGAATTGTGCCACATCTTTGGTGTCATTGGGAGGAATTGTGCCCCATCTTTGGTGTCATTGGGAGGAATTGTGCCCCATCTTTGGTGTCATTGGGAGGAATTGTGCCCCATCTTTGGTGTCATTGGGAGGAATTGTGCCCCATGTTTGGTATCATTGGGAGGAATTGTGCCCCATATTTGGTATCATTGGGAGGAATTGTGCCCCATCTTTGGTGTCATTGGGAGGAATTGTGCCCCATGTTTGGTATCATTGGGAGGAATTGTGCCCCATCTTTGGTGTCATTGGGAGGAATTGTGCCCCATCTTTGGTGTCATTGGGAGGAATTGTGCCCCATCTTTGGTGTCATTGTTGTACCCCATCTTTGGTGCCATTTGGAGAGATTCTGCCCCTTCAATGGTGTCATTGGGGGGGGGTATGTCCCATTGTTGGTACAGTAGATCAAAATAGTGCCCTAAGGGCCAGATAAAAGCAAGCGATGGGCTGCAGTTTGGAGACCACTGATCTAGTTCAACCAAAAAATAAATAAAGGATAAATAGAAAACCTCCATATACAGAATCCTACACAGACAGTTATTTAAAAATAAAATAGAAAAATGGGTGAAATTAGTGTGAATATTTAGTTACATGTGTTAAATATTGTAGATCCCTTCAAGTGTACCTAAACTCAAGAAAAAAAAAATTCTTGCAGCTTATCAGTCCTTAAATGGTGATTTTTCTTTTTTCTTATTTTTTTTTATGTGGAACTAACCTAAAGTGGTATTAAGCATCCATTTGATTTTATATATATATAATTTTAACAACTTGCATTCGACATCCGTCACATTTCACCGTAATGGCTGATAAGGGCTCAAAAGGGTTAAAAGGTCCCGAGTAAGTTTGTGAAGATCATTTTAGTTGAGCGAGCTTCAGATGCTAATTTCAGCACCCTGATGAAGGAGGTCTCTGCTATTCCACTGAAACGTTTTGGAATGTCTTCTGTTGGATCCATACTAACCATATGAAATAAGTTGGTTGTTGTTGGGGTGGTGGTACTCCATCTCTCTCCAATCAGCAGCTTAGGCAATGGGCAATCATTGGATATCTCAGATCTCCTTAAAGTGAATTTGTATTCATTTAAAAAAAAAAATAATTAAAATGACCTGAAGCAACATAAGGCCTTTTGGCTAAGACTGCATTTGGCTGCTGGACATGGGAGCCATTCAGAGAATGCTTTGCATGTTCTCCAAGAATGCAAAGCGTTTTCTGATTGGACAAGGTAGGGAGTGTGACATCGCCTCATCCAATTAGGGAATGCTTTGCATCCATTGAAAAAAGGCAAAGTGGCCTTTGAATGGCGCCTGTCCCCTGTGGTCAACCTTCTGTGTTTCAAATGCAGCAGGACAGTCGCTCAACATGGAACCCGGAAGCTAGTGGAGATCACTGTAGTAGCGGTGTCTACTACAGTGATTTCCAGCTTCTAGAAAAGTCCTACACGTATGGTATATACAAACTTACACTCACCAGTCATGTTATTAGGTCCTCCTTGCTAGTACCAGGTTGGACCCCCTTTTGCTTTCATTCTTGGTGGCATAGACACAACAAGGTGTTGGAAACGTTCCTCAGAGATTTTGCTCCATAGTGACATGATAATATCACACAGTTGCTGCAGATTTGTCAGCTGCACATCCATGATGCCAATCTCTCCCGTTCCACCACATCCTAAAGGTCCTCTATTGGATGAGATGTGGTGAGTGTGGAGGCCATTGGAGTACAGGGACCTCATTGTCCAGTGGTGAGATGATTGGAGCTTTGTGACATGGGGCATTATCCTGCTGGAAGGAGACATCAGAAGATGGGGGCACTGTAGTCATAAAGGGATGGACATGGTCAGCAACAATACTCAGGTAGGTCGTGGTGTATAAATCATGCTCAATTGGTACTAAGGGGCCCAAAGTGTGCCAAGAAAATATCCCCCCCACACCATTACACCCCCACCACCAGCCTGAACCAGTGATACCCCATCCCCCACACCATTACACCCCCACCACCAGCCTGAACCGGTGATACCCCATCCCCCACACCATTACACCCCCACCACCAGCCTGAACCGGTGATACCCTATCCCCCCCACCATTACACCCCCACCACCAGCCTGAACCGGTGATACCCCATCCCCCACACCATTACACCCCCACCACCAGCCTGAACCAATGATACCCCATCCCCCCACCATTACACCCCCACCACCAGCCTGAACCGTTGATACCCTATCCCCCCCACCATTACACCCCCACCACCAGCCTGAACCAGTGATACCCCATCCCCCCCACCATTACACCCCCACCACCAGCCTGAATCAGTGATACCCCATCCCCCACACCATTACACCACCACCACCAGCCTGAACCGGTGATATCCCATCCCCCACACCATTACACCCCCACCACCAGCCTGAACCAGTGATACCCCATCCCCCACACCATTACACCCCCACCACCAGCCTAAACCAGTGATACCCCATCCCCCCCACCATTACACCACCACCACCAGCCTGAACAGGTGATATCCCATCCTCCACACCATTACACCCCCACCACCAGCCTGAACCGGTGATACCCCATCCCCCACACCATTACACCCCCACCACCAGCCAAGGCAGGATGGAGCTCGGGGATGGCTTCTTATTAATAAAAGGTGGAGATTATCTGAAAAAAATACAAATAAAAAAAGGAAAAAAGATTCTGTAGTGTATATTGTGTGAAGAATGTAATTATTATGTTAGTGAATCATCCATTTTAATCTCATTCTTGCAGTCCAAATAACATCAAATTTCTGTTCTCTCTTTTCAGCCAAATGTGTTTACGGTGGGAAAGTCCTGGCTGAAGGTCAGAAGATCCTCACCACAAGCTGCAGAGAATGCAGAGTAAGTCTTCCAATTTTTGGCTTCCTTTATTTGAACGGGCAGAATACGTGACTCTTGTTATCAGCGCGCCGGGCGCCGGCCTGTCGCTCAATCTCCTCTCCGCAGCTCCTTTGTCTGCAGCATCGCACAGATGTGTACCAAGCCGGCAAATTGCTTTGCTCTAAAACATGTAGCTGGGATCAAGGTTGAATGGCAGATTTACATTCACGTGCGATGCCAGTGTGTGTCCAAATGAGCCCCGAACGATTCCTCCCCCGCAGTCCTGTCATATATTATTATAACACGTTGTCATCATGTAGGCTGAAATCTGGGACACGGGGAGCAAATCTGGATGTATGAATTCCATTACATATGGATCTGCCGGAGGAGACTTCTGCAGCAGTGTGACAGGAGACTCCCAACATGGCTTCCTTTTCCTGAAATACTCTGCACTGCTGGAGGACTCTGCTCTGCTGGAGGACTCTGCTCCTTCCTCCATCTAACTCTCCTCTCCTGTAATACTCTGCACTGCTGGAGGACTCTGCTCCTTCTTCCATCTAACTCTCCACTCCTGAAATACTTGACTCCAAGGCTGGACTGGGACAGAAATTTGGCCCTGGACTTCATCCAGACCAGCCCACTTACATCAGAGTGTCCCAGCAGCACCCCCCTTAAAACAGAGTGTCCCATCAGCACCCCCTTACATCAGAGTGCCCCATCACCAGCCCCCTTACATCAGAGTGTCCCATCACCAGCCCCCTTACATCAGAGTGTCCCATCACCAGCCCCCTTACATCAGAGTGTCCCATCACCAGCCCCCTTACATCAGAGTGTCCCATCAGCACCCCCTTACATCAGAGTGCCCCATCAGCACCCCCTTACATCAGAGTGTCCCATCAGCACCCCCTTACATCAGTGTCCCATCACCAGCCCCCTTACATCAGAGTGTCCCATCACCAGCCCCCTTACATCAGAGTGTCCCATCAGCAGCCCCCTTACATCAGTGTCCCATCAGCACCCCTTACATCAGAGTGTCCCATTACCAGCCCCCTTACATCAGAGTGTCCCATCAGCACCCCTTTACATCAGTGTCCCATCACCAGCCCCCTTACATAAGAGTGTCCCATCAGCAGCCCCCTTACATCAGAGTGTCCCATCACCAGCCCCCTTACATCAGAGTGTCCCATCACCAGCCCCTTACATCAGAGTGCCCCATCACCAGCCCCCTTACATCAGTGTCCCATCAGCACCCCTTTACATCAGAGTGTCCCATCAGCACCCCTTTACATCAGAGTGTCCCATCACCAGCCCCCTTACATCAGAGTGTCCCATCAGCACCCCCTTACATCAGAGTGTCCCATCAGCACCCCCTTACATCAGTGTCCCATCAGCACCCCCTTACATCAGAGTGTCCCATCAGCACCCCCTTACATCAGAGTGTCCCATCAGCACCCTCTTACATCAGTGTCCCATCAGCACCCCCTTACATCAGAGTGTCCCATCAGCACCCCCTTACATCAGAGTGTCCCATCAGCACCCCCTTACATCAGAGTGTCCCATCAGCACCCCCTTACATCAGAGTGTCCCATCAGCACCCCCTTACATCAGAGTGTCCCATCAGCACCCCCTTACATCAGAGTGTCCCATCAGCAGCCCCCTTACATCAGAGTGTCCCATCAGCAGCCCCCTTACATCAGAGTGTCCCATCAGCACCCCCTTACATCAGAGTGTCCCATCAGCAGCCCCCTTACATCAGAGTGGCCCACTGAGCCATCGGCCCACCGGGAAACTCCTGTTAGTCCCGATGGCCAGTACATGCCTGCTCGACTCTGCTGGAACACTCTGCCCCCTCCTCTTTCTAACTCTCCTCCCCTGAAATACTCTGCTGGTTACTCTGATGTATCCTCTGTCTAACTCTCTTCTCCTGATAGACTCAGCCCTGCTGGAGGACTCTGCTCCTTGCTGCAACTCTCCTTTCCTGAAATACTCTGCCCTGCTGGAGGACTCTGCTTCTTCCTTTGACTCTCCTCTCCTGAAATGCTCTGCTCTGTTGGAGGACTCTGCTCCTTCCTCTGACTCTCCTCTCCGGAAATACTCTGTTCTGCTGGAGGACACTGCTCTTTTTCCATCTAACTCTCCTCTCCTGAAATACTCTACAATGCTGGAGAACACCACTCCTTCCTAAAACTCTCCTCTACTGAAAGACTCAGCATTGCTAGAGGACTCTACTCCTTCCTCTAACTTTCCTCTGCTGAAAGACTAAACATTGCTGGGGAGCTCTACTACTTCCACTGACTCTCCTCTCATGAAATAATCTGCACTGCTGGAGGACTCTGCTCCTTCCTCCATCTAACTGTCCTCCTGAAATATTCTGCTGAATACTCTGCTCTTTCCTCTAACTCTCTTCTAATAGAGTCTGCCCTGCCGAACGACTCTGCTCCTTGCTCTAACTCTCCTCTCCTGAAATACTCTGCCCTGCTGGAGGACTCTGCATATTCCTCTATGACTCTCCTCTCCTGAAATACTCTGTTCTGCTGGTGGACGAATCTGCTCTTTTCTTCATTGTACGCTCTCTCCTGATATACTCTACATTGCTGGAGAGCTCTACTCCTTCCTCTAACTCTCCTCTCCTGAAATACTCTACGTTTCTGGAGAACACTACTCCTTCCTCTAACTCTCCTCTCCTGAAATACTCTGCACTGCTGGAGGACTCTGCTCCTTCCTCCATCGAATTCTCCCCTCTTGAAATTGTTACAATTGAGTTATGCCACGGGGCCAGTTCTTGCCCATTTCAGTCTTCAAATGATGTGAGCAAGGTCCCGATTCCTGAATAATTTTGCATCTTCATCTCATTCAGATCCCATTAAAATGTGCTCTTCTAAAACCTGCCAAAACACTCCCTAGGATAATATTTGTAGTTAGAAAAGTCCCCAGCTTGAATAAATAATTCATCATGGCAGCATTAATGCGATGACCTCGTTATATATTAATAAACCAATTTGCTCCACGTGTTTCCCCCTTACGGACATTCCATAGTGATGTCATTAACCATCTGTGGGAACCTCGAGATGTTGTGCTGGTTTGTGGCGCGTTCCTTGGTTGGGCCGTCTAGTAGGACGCGTTGTTAGCAGGTTGTAAGAAGCACAAATTCAATTCAGCATCTGACTTTGTTGTAATCCTTTTATGGGATATACAACATCAGTGATTTTTTTATTTTTTTTGTATCCCAACTAGACATGGAATCTTCTTCTCTTTATAACGTTGGGATGTGGTGGCCGGGCGATCACCCATCAATCCTAGTTTTCTGAGTTCTTCTCTTCAGTTTTCACCAAGAGTAAGTCCTGGGGTGAGAATTGAGGAGCTTCTAGTACAAAAGTTCTGCTGGCAGGTCATAGTGTTGTTGTCAGGACCGTGCAACCTCTGCTGTGTCTGGCGGTGTCTCTTCTGGCTGAGCCACCTGGGATGCTGGACAGCTCCCTGGTAATTCCTTCAATAATCTTGCCTTGAACCTTATTTCTGTTGTAAGAAGAGTCGGCAACACTTTAATCCTTGAAGTGTCGTTTATTGGTACATCAGAGTGACAGTAAAACAAACTTGACGCGTTTCGGCAATAGCCTTAGTCGAACCTTTGTTTCTCTTGAACGTTGGACCCTTTCCTATTTAGGTTACGTCTTTGCAATTCCTGTTTGTCAGATTATTGTGCTCTCTCCAGCCAATATCTCGCTCTTGTTTCTCCTGCTGTCGTCCATATTTTTGCTACCGCTCATTACCGACTTTTCGGCTTTTTCCTCGACTACACTTCTAGTTGATCCCTACCCAAAATTCACTTGTTATGGACCTTTGGCTCACTTAACCGCTCCCCGCACGCCGATGTACGTGGGGCAGAATGACACGGGCAGACAAACTGGCGTACAGGTACGTCCATTTGAAATTGCCACCCTGCCATCACGTGCGCGCTGCCGGTCGGGACCTCCCGTGAGTCCGGTCGCGGGTCCCGCGGACTCGATCGCCACGGGGGGGGGGATACCCACGATCGTCTCACGAGAGGCTGAACGGGGAGATGCGGAAGGAAACGGCATCTCCCCGTTCTGCCTAGCAACAAGTGACGCTGATCTCTGCTCCCTGTGATTGGAGCAGAGATCAGTGTTCACTAACACACAGCCACGCCCCCCCTCCCCCCACAGTTAGTAGCATGCCCCTAGGACACACTAAACCCCTACACTGCCACCCCCTGGTTAACCCTTTCACTGCCAGTGTCATTTATACAGGAATCGGTGCATTTGTATAGCACTGATTGCTGTATAAATTGCAGTGGTCCCAAAAATGTGTCAAAAATGTCCGATGTGTCCGCCATAATGTCACAGTCACAATAAAAATTGCTGATCGCCGCCATTACTAGTAAAAATATATATATATTAATTAATCAAATAATACTATCCCCTATTTTGTAAACGCTATAAATTTTGCGCAAACTAATCAATAATTGCTTACTGCGATTTTTTTTTTTACCAAAAATATGTAGAAGAATACATATTGGCCTAAACTGAGGAAAAAAAAATGTTTTTATATATTTTTGGGGGATATTTATTATAGCAAAAAGTAAAAAATAATGCGTTTTTTTTTCAAAATTGACGCTCTTTTTTTGTTTATAGAGCAAAAAATAAAAACCGCAGGGGTGATCAAATACCACCAAAAGAAAGCTCTGGTTGTGGGAAAAAAAGGACGTCAATTTTGTTTGGGAGGCACGCCGCACAACCGCGCAATTGTCAGTTAAAGCGACGCAGTGCCGAATCACAAAAAGTGGTCTGGTCTTAAGGCAGCAAAATGGTCCGGGGCTGAAAGTGGTTAATGATCACGCTTCTGCTTGATCCCTACCCAATATATCTGCTACTGGACTTCAGCTTGCTCACCTCCTGGTGGGGCGATCCTGAGGACCAGGAACTGCTGCTAACACTCAGCAAAACCCATCTCCACCATCAGCGCTTAGACTTCACAGGTTCAGATGAGCCCGTTTTATCGGTCAGGGTGACCTGCTTGTATACTCATCCTGCTGGTTGGTAAGAGCCTCTCTACTGCTATAGTTACTGGTCTCTGAGCCGGACCCCCCCCCCCCCGCCTGTGACAGCCATTAAGGTCTGACATAGGTTTCATATTGCATCTCATTATGATTCTAATAACATCTACTGCTCAAGCCCTAATGAAGGGGGGCCTTTAAACCCGAAACGCATTGACTTTATTTAACAATGAACATTTTAAAAATCATATTAATCATATTGATATGTTTGTACTAGGTGCTCCTCAACGACCACCCCAGAGTGTATCATCTGCTGAGCACTCTTTTTGTCATGATCTGAAATGTAGCAGCCTGGGACCAAAAAAAGGTCCATCTATAATATACCTTTATTACGGATCAGCTCCTTTGAAGGAAGATGCACTCCTTTGTGTATCCAGCAGAACCAAGCCTCACTTTTGTTGGTCCAGCACTATCACACACACACCTCAGACATCAACAGTACATTTGTCAGTAGAATGCTGGGCTAGAAAATTGAAGAAGGGTAGGACTTGGGATTTAGGGGTATCCTCAGGGGGTCCTCAGAGCAGATATGTAGCAAGGATGAGGGCACTACGGCACTAGTAGACTTTTTTTTATTGCACTTGACAAGAGAACAAAAAAAAACAACGTGTTTCAGGGCCTCAGAACCTCCCCTTCATCAGGACTTAAAATTTCAGCAGTGATTGAAGATAAAAATTTAGATGAAACCTGGAGCTCTGGTTGGTACGGGTTGCTGGACAGGTGCTGCCTAAACGGGGACCTGTAATCGTCACAGTTTATATGCTTCTACTTGGAAAAATTATTACCTCCAATTTTTTTTTTCCAGTTCACCTTATTTTTTTTTTTTCTTCAGTCACTGTCTGCATTTTAAGACCTGGGAAAGGAGTTCTGAGTCCTCGAAACATGTTGGCTTTTCTCTCCTGTCACGCACAATCTCCATCGATCAGTCCAGTGCTGTTGTCTTCTCTTCCTTTCTACATTTCTTTCACTGTCATCAGAACCGGCTCCCCCATTTATAGATTTCCCTTCCTTTCCTTTTCTCCCTTTTCTTCAAAAATATTGTATCTTCCATTACTTTCTATACCAATCAAAATGGTCATCCGCATAAATAAAAAAGGGTGAATCTCCCCAGTGGGCATGTGGACAGAAAAAAACCCCCGCCCCTGACGACGTCCTTGTCCCCGATGATGTCAGATGTGGCGAGACTCGTAGGGTGGAGCTACCTCTCATGATGTCATGACATATTTCATTCTGTTTAATTCCTAAAAATTCAACATTAATGAAAACCCAGGCAAAGCTGTTGCCAATAAAAACAATTAAAAACCAAACCTTGCCCATGTGCATTTAATTTTCCGCATTGTCCAATCAACAGCCCGGAGGGAAGGGAGGTGACACCATCTGTATTCTTGAACCTTAATAAGGAAAATGGTATCACCCTAATTGTATACAGTGTATCAGAGGTCCTTGGATCACAAGACTGGCTAAACAGAATATTCAATTTTATATATACTGTATATATATATATATATATATATATATATATATATATATATATATATATATATATACACACAGGGCCATATTAAGAGCAACATGGGCCTGGTCCTGAGGATTTTGGAGGGCTGTTTTTATGGTTAATAAATAAGATTAAATGCAAACATTTTAAACAAAACTGCTCATTCACACTGTATGTGCAAGAAAGCCACTGTGAATGAGCCCAAATTATATACTTTTTTAAACATTTTTTTTTTCATTATTTATTGCAATCTTGTATTGTTTACATTCTTATTTTTGTTTTTTTTATTACATTTTTTTACAAGTTTACTTTTTTTTCCCCACAATGCTTTTTTTGTTGGGGGGGGGGGAGGGGGGAGTGGAGGGCAGTGGATGGAGTCAGTAGGGCAGTGGACAGTTTTTTTTTTTTCAATTTTTTAATAATTGTTTTACAATTTCATATTTTATTTTATTTTTTTCAAAATGCATTTGGGGCTGGGTTTTTTGCAGTGGACGGCATCAGTAGGACCATGGCAGTGCAGTCAATACAACAATGCTGGGCCTATATTAAGGTAGGGGCTTAGAGCTGCAGCTCCAATAGCCCCTACATTAATCTGGCCCTGTATATATATGTATGTATGTATGTGTGTATATATATATATATATTGTGTGTGTGTGTATGTGTATATATATATATATATATATATATATATATATATATAAAAAATGTTATTATTATTTTGTCATTATTATGTCATATTGTAACTACTGGTTTAGGCCTCATGCACACTGGATGCTTGCCCAGCCCTTTCTCCTGGCAGGCGCTTAGGCACATTAAGGTCTGTTTAGGTGTGTCCAGCACTGCGGCGTTCATTCATTTAATTGGCCGCAATATTATATTATTTTATTCTGGCCATTGAAAAGATTGAGCTTTCATTTTTTTTGCCGGGAAAATGCTCCTCTCCTGAATGTGCTGGCTCTTTTTTTTTTTTTTCATGTCTGTAAATGTATGCGTGTAAGACCAAGTAGGATAACATGAAGAGGTGTTTATAAAAAAAAAAAAAAAAAAGAAGTCAAATGCCATTAAAAGTGGCGTTTTTTTAATGCCCATTAAACAAGCTTTTATATTAGCAGTTTTACAGTGCAGGTTAGGCAGTACAGGCCTCTTGCACATGGCCATATTTGACACTTTTCCAGAGCCGTCCCCCCCCCCCCCCTCTCTTCCTCCCGGCTGCGATGCTGTTTTTCTGCAGCTCTCATTGTGTGCAAATTATATTCCATGCATATAAAAGTTTCGGGATGCAAATAAAAGATCATTTTCACCTTTTCTGCTGTGATTTGTTCTGCCAGTTAGGGTCTACTCTGGAAATGAATAGCAGAACGTTGATTAGAAACTGCGTGACCTTTTCCCGCTTGTCGCAATCTTCCACCGGCAGCTCTTTTAATACAAATAATGTCATTATTTGCCTACAGAATGGAGCTTTGCAAAAGGTAGCGGAGCCCTGTCCGCCGCTTAACTGCACCGAAGATGATCGGATCCTTCCAGAGAACAAGTGCTGCTTTGTCTGCCGAGGTGAGCCGCTTCACAGATTTATAGCTGGAACTGAAATTGTCTAAAATGTTTTGATTTTGCTATAATTGAGTGGGAAGCCCTAGAATTCATTGTAGACTTTACATTTTACACCGTAAGAGGCTTATTCTTAGAGGGCACCTCTGCTCCTTTGCCAAATATTAGAGATGGGCAAATCTGTCTGGGATTGGTTTGTGAACATTTTCATGAATCTTGCTTAAAAATTAGTGAACTTTGCGGCAGACCCTTTAAAGTCTATGGAGAGATGGATTTTGCTTTCAGTTCTGGGTATTTGTAGGGCTAATTGTTAAAGACATGGGTAAGGTATGAGAAAAGCAAGACATGGTATGGAATAGCAAGGTATGGGAAAGGCAAGACAAGGCATGGGAAAGGCAAGCCAAGGCATCGGAAAGGCAAGCCAAGGCATAAGAAAGGTAAGGTATGGGAAAGGCAAGGCAAGGTATAGGAAAGGCAAGGCAAGGTATAGGAAAGGCAAGGCAAGACATGGGAAAGGCAAGCCAAGGCATGGGAAAGGCAAGGTATGGAAAAGGCAAGGCAAGTCATGGGAAAGGCACAGCAAGTCATGGGAAAGGCACGACAAGTCATGGGAAAGGCAAGTCATCGGAAAGGCAAGGCAAGGCAAGGCAAGGCATTAGAAAGGCAGGACATAAGAAAAGCAAAACAAGGCATAGGAAAGGTAAGGCATGGGAAAGGCAATGCATGGGCAAGGCATGGAAAAGGCAAGAAAAGGCATGGGAAAGGCAAGGCAAGTCAAAGGAAAGGCAAGGCAAGGCATTAGAAAAACAAAACAAGGCATAGGAAAGGTAAGGCATGGGGAAAGCAAGGCATGGGAAAAGCAAGACAAGGGATGGGAAAGGCAAGGCAAGTCATAGGAAAGGCAAGGCAAGGCAAGGCAAGGGAAAAGCAAGGCATTACAAAAGGCAAGACAAGGAACGGGAAAGGCAAGGAACGGGAAAGGCAAGGCATAGGAAAGGCAAGGCATGGGAAAGGCAAGGCATGGGAAAGGCAAGACAAGGGATGGGAAAGGCAAGTCATAGGAAAGGCAAGGCAAGGGAAAAGCAAGGCATTACAAAAGGCAAGGCAAGGCATGGGAAAGGCAAGGCATGGGAAAGGCAAGGAATGGGAAAGGCAAGGCATGGGAAAGGCAAAACAAGGCACAGGAAAGGCAAGGCAGGAAAAAGGAAAGACAAGGCTCTTTATGCAGAACTATTCAACACACATTGACAATATGGCTGCTGTGAGCCCACCCTTTTATAGAAAGGAGGCGGGATTATCCATTCTTTCAAAGTATTAACTATTGTGACTAGTGATGGACGAACGTTTCGCCCGGCGGTCGTTTCGCGGCGAATTTCCGACTTTCGCCGTCCGCGGGTTCGAACGCCTTTTTCCGTCGTTCGCCCCGGCGGACTTACGTGTTTAATGTATACAAGAACTTTAACCTTTCGTGACACGTTTATCATGTGTTACAGGACAACCAATTGAGACATGACAGCTCATGGACACTTGGACATTCCCCCTAACCTATAAATACACCCGATCCGGTGGCCATTTTACATTCTTTCTTCTGTCACTGTAGGGAAAGGATCCTGTGTGGAGTAGGGACAGAGAAAACGCTAGCTATTTGGTACACAAAAGTTCTTTTCAGGACTGGTATAGGTGTTAGGTCAGCAGCCTGAGTTTCTTTTGTCAGTTTAGATAAAGGGACAGAGCGCTGTATGCTGCTATTTTAGGGACAGCTCAGCCAGATTAGTCTTTCTTCATCATCATCATCATCATCATCATTAGCTGTTACTATCAGGTCCACAAAAGAGCTGTTCCAGCTAATCGTTCCAGCCTACTCTTTTTTGCCAATTTGTATAGGGACAGGCAGGAAGCAGTGTGTCAGGCAGTGAGGATAATTTTAAAGACTTGCTGTTACTATTAGTTCCACAAAGGTTCTTTTCAGGACTGGTATCAGTGGTACGGTAATAGGCTTGTACACGTATAATATTCTTTCTTCCAAATATAGAAAGAATATTATACTTGACTGCTGCCCTTCTGCTGCAGTCTGCTAATCATTCACAACTCACTTGTTCCACAAAGCTCTTTATCAGGACTGGTAACTTGGTCTGTCTAGGGTGCTACGGTACATAGGCTTGGGTGCGGTACAGTCTGCTGTTCTGTAAGGACCGCTATCGGTCCACAATACATAGGGTTGCCGTGCACTACTGCTGACCGCTGCCCTATACTGCAGCAGTCCTTCAGCGGTATAGGGACTGACGCACAGTCTGCTAAACACTAATACACAACCTGCTTGGTCCACAAAAGTTCTTATAAGGACTGGTAACTTGGTATAGGGTGCTACGGTACATAGGCCTGAGTGCGTTACAGTCTGCTGTTCTGTAAGGACCGCTATCGGTCCACAATACATAGGGTTGACGTGCACTACTGCTGACCGCTGCCCTATACTGCAGCAGTCCTTCAGCGGTATAGGGACTGACGCACAGTCTGCTAAACACTAACACACAACCTGCTTGGTCCACAAAAGTTCTTATAAGGACTGGTAACTTGGTATAGGGTGCTACGGTACATAGGCCTGAGTGCAGTACAGTCTGCTGTTCTGTAAGGACTGCTATCGGTCCACAATACATAGGGTTGCCGTGCACTACTGCTGACCGCTGCCCTATACTGCAGCAGTCCTTCAGCGGTATAGGGACTGACGCACAGTCTGCTAAACACTAATACACAACCTGCTTGGTCCACAAAAGTTCTTATAAGGACTGGTAACTTGGTATAGGGTGCTACGGTACATAGGCCTGAGTGCAGTACAGTCTGCTGTTCTGTAAGGACCGCTATCGGTCCACAATACATAGGGTTGCCGTGCACTACTGCTGACCGCTGCCCTATACTGCAGCAGTCCTTCATTGGTATAGGGACTGACGTACAGTCTGCTAATCACTAACACACAACCTGCTTGGTCCACAAAAGTTCTTATAAGGACTGGTAACTTGGTATAGGGTGCTACGGTACATAGGCCTGAGTGCGTTACAGTCTGCTGTTCTGTAAGGACCGCTATCGGTCCACAATACATAGGGTTGCCGTGCACTACTGCTGACCGCTGCCCTATACTGCAGCAGTCCTTCAGCGGTATAGGGACTGACGCACAGTCTGCTAAACACTAACACACAACCTGCTTGGTCCACAAAAGTTTTTATAAGGACTGGTAACTTGGTATAGGGTGCTACGGTACATAGGCCTGAGTGCAGTACAGTCTGCTGTTCTGTAAGGACCGCTATCGGTCCACAATACATAGGGTTGACGTGCACTACTGCTGACCGCTGCCCTATACTGCAGCAGTCCTTCAGCGGTATAGGGACTAAGAGTTTTGTCACAGGGTGATTTAAAAAATGACAGGCAGAGGAAGAGGCAGGCCCTTCCGCAGGGGTGGTAGGGGTAGGGCAGGAGCAACAGCCTTGAGCCAAAGTGGGAAGTTGCAGAAGGTGCGTTCAATTACTTTAAAGGACGCACCAGACTTGGTTGAGTGGCTCACTCAGCCTTATTCTTCTGCACCCTCCTCATCCTCTCGATCTGCACCCTCTTCTTCACTCTCTGCTATGTGCACCCCCAAAGACACTACCACCAACAACACCACCACCACCACATACCTTCCGCTTGAGTGCAAATGGGGGCCTTCATGCTCCAGTGTTTTAATAGGGACCCCCGTATAAAAAGCATGAGGGTCAAGGACCAGTACTGGGTGGCAACGTACTTAGATCCCCGGTACAAACACAAAATGGCGGAAATGTTACCGCCGTCGCAGAGGGCTGTCAGAATGCAGCACTTCCAGGCCTTGCTTCGAGAAATGCTGCATTCTGCTTTTGCGTGCGCTGGCAGAGGAGCAATTCCCACTCCCAGAGAAGGATTTGCGGGTACCAATCCAACAGCGCCTGCAAGAAGAGGCCGGTTTGAAGATGTGTTGGTGACTTCGGATATGAGGTCATTCTTTCAGCCGACCCATCGACAGGTGTCATCCGGATCCAGCATCAGGGAACGCCTAGACCGTCAGGTGTCCGACTACATTGGGTTAACGGCCGATGTGGACGCTCTGAGGAGTGATGAACCCCTAGACTACTGGGTGGGCAGGCTTGACCTCTGGCCAGAGCTTGCCCAATTTGCAATCGAACTGTTGGCTTGCCCCTCATCCAGTGTCCTGTCCGAAAGGACGTTCAGCGCAGCAGGGGGGATTGTGACCGATAAGCGTACTCGCCTAGCTCACGACAGTGTTAACTACCTCACATTTCTAAAAATGAATGAGGCATGGATCTCGGAGGAATTCAACACATGTGATCAGTAGACCATGTATATGTCTATAAACAATTTTTGGAATCAAGCACACAGACCTTCTTAATTCATTTGGCTCACTTCCCTGACCCAAAAAAGCACACCGTACTATATGCCCCTACCCTCCTCTTTGAAGAGGTTGAGCGGTGTCATATTTCTACTGGGGCTGCTTATTATGAGGGGTTCCCACCATCCCTGTGCTGTGCTGACTTCCTCCTGGGTGTTCTTATTATGAGGGGCTCCCACCATCCCTGTGCTGTGCTGACTTCCTCCTGGGGGTTCTTATTATGAGGGGATCACACCATCCCTGTGCTGTGCTGACTTCCTCCTGGGGCTGCTTACGGTGCTGCTGTCAGCGCTGTATGTCACGGAGCTGCTGTCAGCGCTGTATGTCACGGAGCTGCTGTCAGCGCTGTATGTCACGGAGCTGCTGTCAGCGCTGTATGTCACGGAGCTGCTGTCAGCGCTGTATGTCACGGAGCTGCTGTCAGCGCTGTATGTCACGGTGCTGCTGTCAGCGCTGTATGTCACGGAGCTGCTGTCAGCGCTGTATGTCACGGAGCTGCTGTCAGTGCTGTATGTCACGGAGCTGCTGTCAGCGCTGTATGTCACGGAGCTGCTGTCAGCGCTGTATGTCACGGAGCTGCTGTCAGCGCTGTATGTCACGGAGCTGCTGTCAGCGCTGTATGTCACGGAGCTGCTGTCAGCGCTGTATGTCACGGTGCTGCTGTCAGCGCTGTATGTCACGGAGCTGCTGTCAGCGCTGTATGTCACGGAGCTGCTGTCAGTGCTGTATGTCACGGAGCTGCTGTCAGCGCTGTATGTCACGGAGCTGCTGTCAGCGCTGTATGTCACGGAGCTGCTGTCAGCGCTGTATGTCACGGTGCTGCTGTCAGCGCTGTATGTCACGGAGCTGCTGTCAGCGCTGTATGTCACGGAGCTGCTGTCAGTGCTGTATGTCACGGAGCTGCTGTCAGCGCTGTATGTCACGGAGCTGCTGTCAGCGCTGTATGTCACGGAGCTGCTGTCAGCGCTGTATGTCACGGTGCTGCTGTCAGCGCTGTATGTCACGGAGCTGCTGTCAGCGCTGTATGTCACGGAGCTGCTGTCAGCGCTGTATGTCACGGAGCTGCTGTCAGCGCTGTATGTCACGGAGCTGCTGTCAGCGCTGTATGTCACGGTGCTGATGTCAGTGCTCTGTATTACGGTGCTGCTGTCAGTGCTCTGTATCTCCTGCACCCTCTTGTTTGCCTACCCTGGTCCCTGACCTTCCCTCTCCTCCATTGCCTTCATTAGCTCCATAGTCCTGAATTGTCAGAACAATTTCCCAAATAAAAAAAAAATGCTTGTAGTTATCGATCCCAAATTCACCTCATACATGTATTATGCTATTGTCCAGGTGGTGGGACTACGTGCTACCCCCTAATAATTACCCCGTGGCCGCAAATTCGACCTAAAGGTTTGCGAAATTCGCCTCCCATTGAAGTCAATGGAGCCCGCGGCGAACGGTCGTTTTCGCGAACGTTTGTGTCCGTTCGCGTTTCGCGTTCGCGAAACGTCCCGTCGGAAGTTCGTCCATCACTAATTGTGACCAAGAGCATAGACTTGCCACTATATTATAAGTTGTTCCCTATTTCTGCTGCAAACTTGGAGAAAGCCATCTGTACATGTATAAGATGACCGAGTATGAGTATCTAGAGCAACCTTTCTCAACCTTTTAGGAAGCAGGAACCATTGAAATAAATTTCAGGTCTCAGTTCCTCTTTAACCATTTGTGGACGCTGAATATGCTACACACAGTCTAAAATGTAATCATGGTTGTGCATAGGACACCCTGTCCTTCTGCCCCGCTGTCGCTTCCTTCCCTCTCACACTTCTCGGCAATTCCTGGCTCTCAAAATAACAGCTGGGACTTGATGTGTAAATACAGCAGATATGTCAACTTCTGCTGTGAAAGAACAAACCTTCTAACCTTCTACAGTGCTTATAAATATTGTTCAGACAGTAAATAGAGAGATACAAAGTAACATTGTTTATAAACATGAGACAAGAGATAGAGAAATACAAAGAAACAATGCTTATAAACATTGTTCAGAAAGGAGATAGAGAAATGCAAACTAACATTGTTTATGAACATTAATCAGACAGGAGATAGAGAAATACAAAGTAACATTGTTTATAAACGTTGATATAGAAATACAAAGTAACATTGTTTATAATCATTGATCAGGTGGGAGATAGAGAGATACAGGGGTTGATTTACTAAAATTGAAGCCCTGAAGCTCTGCATAGAAACCAATAGAAACCAATCAACATCCATTTTTTTTTGGGGGGGGGGGGGGGGTTTGTCAAATCTTAATTTTCCTATGCAGAGCTTCACCAGATTTTGTACTCTGCAGTTTTATTAAATCAACCCCACAAAGTAACCATGTTTATTAACATTTATCAGACAGGAGATAGAGAGGCACAAAGTAACATTATTTATAAACATTGATCAGACAAGAGATAGGGAGATACAAAGTAACATTGTTTATAAACATTGATCAGACAGGAGATAGAGAGATACAAAGTAACATTGTTTATACACATTGATCAGATGGGAGATTGAGAGATACAAAGTAACATTGTTTATACTCATTGATCAGATAGGAGATAGGGAGATACAAAGTAACATTGTTTATAAACATTGATCAGATGGGAGATAGGGAGATACAAAGTAACATTGTTTATAAACATTGATCAGATGGGAGATTGAGAGATACAAAGTAACATTGTTTATAAACATTGATCAGACAGGAGATAGAGAGATACAAAGTAACATTATTTATAAACATTGATCAGACAGGAGATAGAGAGATACAAAGTAGCATTGTTACTTTTGTATGTACTCTGTTTCATTCATCTGCACCTGGGATAAGCTTCTACTGCCATATAATTACTGTTAGCAGTCTTTTTTTTTAATTGTCAGTTTTTTGGGTGTTTTTTTATGACTATTTTTTTTTTTTTTTTTGGGGGGGGGGGGGGGTGTATGCGCAACAAATGTATTTTCATTGTTTAATTGACATGTCATGGGAACACAATTTATTTGTTTGCAGCCACTCATCACTATTTATATTTTAATTTAGTCACACTTATTATGTATTCACTATTGAGGGAATTATATAAGGTAGTTAGTACGGGACTTCTTCAAATTTGACATTTCCTGTGCCAGGAAGACAATGCTGCTCTTCTATACATACAGTTTAGTAAATAAGCGTTGTCGCCCCAGGGCAGGAACGGTTATTGGCAGCATCATAGATGAAAATTTAAGGAAAAAAAAAAAAAACTGAAATAGGAAAATGAATGCAGACACCGCATCTAATGCCGCGTACACACGATCAAATTGTCCGGCGTACTTAGTCCGCCGAAACGCATTTCACTGGACAATTATGATCGTGTGTGGGCTTCAGCGGACTTTCTCAGCGTAAAGTCCGGCGGACTTAGAAAGTATTTTTGCAGTCCAATCTTTCCGCCGGACTTGGGTTTCAGCGGACAATACGTTCGTGAGTATGCTAGTCCGGCGGACTAAGAATGACGCATGCTCAGAAGCAAGTACTAGAAGGAAGCTATTGGCTACTGGCTATTGAACTTCCTTTTTCTAGTCCCGTCGTACGTGCTGTACGTCATCGCGCTAGCAAACGCCGGACTTTCCGTGTGTCCGTGTGTGGCCAAGTCCGTTTGGTAGAAAGTCCGCCGGACTATCCGCCGGATTGTTTGCCGGACTAAGTACGCCGGATAATTCGATCGTGTGTACACGGCATAAGTGCTGGTGTGCGGCAACATATCCTATTTTTGTTCTTGGAATTAGATCCCCTCTAAGGAGTGACATTGTACCTGATAAGTTATACGTTCAACCAGCGCTGAGCTGAGCCGTTTTCCAGGAAGGTGACACTTATTCTGAAGATCTTCATAGAAGTGTCTAAACACTCACTTTTAATGGACATTATTGACCACGTAGTCCGGGACGGAGCTCGGGTGATGAACGGCCCGCTTCCGTCCTTACTTAAGATATTAATCTTTGTTAGGAGTCAATTCTCCTCGTGCACTGCAGAGGTTTCACGTCAGGACAAAGTTGTAATTGAACCCAGGAGTCGGTTTTACAAGATTGTTGGCGCTTTTTTTTTTTTTTTTTTTCCTGTTCTTCCATCAGACGATTAATCTAGGTTTGTGCCGAACCTTTCACTGCAAGGAGACAGAGAAAAGTACACAGGTGGTGGCAGTGACAAGGCAAAAAAGCATTGCCGGGAAAACGCATGGAACCTTATGTTTCCTCTTATAGCATCATTTGTAGGGGAGGATGTACCTAACAAGGTGGAACTTTTTGTAGGATTTTTAAAATCTACATTTTTTTTTTTCTGAAATGAAAAAAATATTTTGTTCCCCTAACCACCAGATAGGTGAACACATATTTAAGGTGAGCATATTTAATTGTGACACCGAACAGAATTTTCCAAATAAGAAAAAGTGTTGTGGGGGCGCACTGGCGATTTGGCTGCTCGTGCTACTCTTCTTTAACAGGAGTAACTGCAATGCCATGCCTGTCAGATGGACACTGTTACGTGAAAACCTGAATTAAGGGGGCACTGTGATGGGGGGAGCCTGATGAATAGTGGCACAGTGGTGAGGGAAACTTGATGTAGGGGGACACTGATGGGGGAACCTGATTTATGGGGACACAGGGATGGGGGATCCTGATGTAAGGGGACACTGTGATGGGGAACCTGATGTAGGGGGACACTGTGATGGGGAACCTGATGCAGGGGGACACTGTGATGGGGAACCTGATGTAGGGGGACACTGTGATGGGGAACCTGATGTAGGGGGACACTGTGATGGGAACCTGATGTAGGGGGACACTATGATGGGGAACCTGATGTAGGGGGACACAGGAATGGGGGATCCTGATTTATGGGGACACTGATGGGGAACCTGATGTAGGGGGACACTTTGATGGGGGAACCTGATGTAGGGGGGGGGGCAGTGTGATGGGGGAACCTGATGTAGGGGCACTGTGATGGGGGAACCTGATGTAGGGGGCACTGTGATGGGGGAACCTGATGTAGGGGGGCACTGTGATGGGGAACCTGATGTAGGGGGACATTGTGATGGGGAACCTAATGTAGGAGGACACTGTGATGGGAAACCCAATGTAAGGAGACACAGGGATGGGGGAACCTGATTTATGGGGATTCTATGATGGGGGAACCTGATGTAGGGGGACACTGTGATGGGGAACCTGATGTAGGGGGACACTGTGATGGGGAACCTGATGTAGGGAGACACTGTGATGGGGGACCTGAATTAGGAAGACACTGTGATGGGGAACCTGATGTAGGGGGACACTGTGATGGGAACCTAATGTAGGGGGGCACTATGATGGGGAACCTGATGTAGGGGGGACACAGGGATGGGGGAGCCTGATTTATGGGGACACTGATGGGGAACCTGATGTAAGGGGACACTTTGATGGGGGGACCTGATGTAGGGGGGCAATGTGATGGGGGAACCTGATGTTGGGGGGGCACTGTGATGGGGGAACCTGATGTAGGGGGGGCACTGTGATGGGGGAACCTGATGTAGGGGGGGCACTGTGATGGGGAAACCTGATGTAGGGGGGCACTGTGATGGGGGAACCTGATGTAGGGGGGCACTGTGATGGGGAACCTGATGTAGGGGGACATTGTGATGGGGAACCTGATGTAGGAGAACAATGTGATGGGAAACCCAATGTAAGGAGACACAAGGATGGGGGAACCTGATTTATGGGGACTCTATGATGGGGGAACCTGATGTAGGGGGACACTGTGATGGGGAACCTGAATTAGGGAGACACTGTGATGGGGAACCTGATGTAGGGGAACACTGTGATGAGGAACCTGAATTAGGGAGACACTGTGATGGGGAACCTGATGTAAGGGGACACTGTGATAGGGAACCTGATGTAGGGGGACACTGCGATGGGGAACCTGATGTAGGGGGACACTGTGATGGGGAACCTGATGTAGGGAGACACTGTGATGGGGGACCTGAATTAGGAAGACACTGTGATGGGGAACCTGATGTAGGGGGACACTGTGATGGGAACCTAATGTAGGGGGGCACTATGATGGGGAACCTGATGTAGGGGGGACACAGGGATGGGGGAGCCTGATTTATGGGGACACTGATGGGGAACCTGATGTAAGGGGACACTTTGATGGGGGGACCTGATGTAGGGGGGCAATGTGATGGGGGAACCTGATGTTGGGGGGGGCACTGTGATGGGGGAACCTGATGTAGGGGGGGCACTGTGATGGGGGAACCTGATGTAGGGGGGGCACTGTGATGGGGAAACCTGATGTAGGGGGGCACTGTGATGGGGGAACCTGATGTAGGGGGGCACTGTGATGGGGAACCTGATGTAGGGGGACATTGTGATGGGGAACCTGATGTAGGAGAACAATGTGATGGGAAACCCAATGTAAGGAGACACAAGGATGGGGGAACCTGATTTATGGGGACTCTATGATGGGGGAACCTGATGTAGGGGGACACTGTGATGGGGAACCTGAATTAGGGAGACACTGTGATGGGGAACCTGATGTAGGAAACACTGTGATGAGGAACCTGAATTAGGGAGACACTGTGATGGGATACCTGATGTAAGGGGACACTGTGATAGGGAACCTGATGTAGGGGGACACTGCGATGGGGAACCTGATTTATGGAGACACTGTGATGGGGAACTTGATGTAATGAGACACAGGGATAGGGGAACCTGATTTATGGGGACACTATGATGGGGGAACCTGATGTAAGTTGACACAGTGATGGGGTAACTGATATATGGGACACTGTTAGAAAGCCGCTACCCATCAGAATATGTAATGGAAGTGACGTTCCAGCACAGCCATCTTGGTACACCTGCACTCGTCTGCACTAAGCCTACAGTCAGAAGGCGGCAAGCAGACATCTTTTTATACCCACTGAAGTCTTGCATTTGCATTAGTTTTACCAGTGAACTGAGCTTATATAGTAAAATACCGTATTTGTAAGTCAGTGTGACTGTTTTGATGTTGAATTTTAAAAGCATCGGCAAGCCTGCTGATTTCACAGGTTTGCTAATCTGACAGAAGACCGCTGCTTTTAAAATTCAACATCAAAACAGTTTTACATATTTCTAAATATTGTATTTCACTATATAAAATCAGTTTACTGGTAAAAAAAAGTGTGAAATGCAAGACTCCAGTAAGTGTAAAAAGATGTCTGCTTGGCGACTTCAGACTGTAGGCTTACTGCGGACGAGTGCATTTTCTAATGGGTAGCGGCTTTTTGATAGAACAGGGGCAACTGATATAAAGGGGCATTGTGATGGGGAACCTGATGTAAGGAGACACAGTCATGGGGGGACCTGATTTATGGGGACACTGTGATGGGGAACCTGATTTATGGGGACACAGTGATGGGGGAACCTGATTTATGGGGACACTGTAATGGGGGAACCTGATTTATGGGGACACTGTGATGGGGGAACCTGATTTATGGGGACACAGTGATGGGGGAACCTGATTTATGGGGACACTGTAATGGGGGAACCTGATTTATGGGGACACTGTGATGGGGAACCTGATGTAAGGCAACACAGTGATGGGGGAACTTGATTTATGGGGACACTGTGATGGGGGAACCTGATGTAAGGCAACACAGTGATGGGGGAACTTGATTTATGGGGACACTGATGGGGGAACCTGATGTAAGGTGACAAAGTGATGGGGGAACCTGATGTAAGGTGACAAAGTGATGGGGGAACCTGATGTAAGGCGACACTGTAAAGGAGGAACCTGATTTATGGGGACACTAATGGGGGAACCTGATTTATGGGGACATTGTGATGGGGGAACCTGATTTACGGGGCACTGTGATGGGGGAACCTGATGTATGGGGACACTGTGATGAGGGAACCTGATGTAAGGAGGCACAGTGATGGAAGAACCTGATGTATGGGGACATTTTGATGGGGGGACCTGATATATGGGGAAACTTTGATGGTGGAACCTCATGTAAGGACACAAAGTGATGGGGGGACCTGATTTATGGGGACACTGTGATAGGGGAACCTGATGTATGGGGACATTTTGATGGGGGAACCTAATGTAAGGGGACATTCTGATAGGGGATCCTGATGCAGAGGGAAACTGTGATAGGGAACCTGATGTAAAAGGACACTGGGATGGGGACACCTGATGTATATGGGCACTGTGATAGGGGAACATGATGTAATGGAGCACTATGATGAGGACAGAGCATTACTTTGCCCAGGGGCCCATGATGCTATTAAGATGCCACCAATGTGCACTCCTCTTTACACACTACAAATCCCATAGTCCATCTCGGGAGCAAGCAAGAGAGGGAGTCTATTTGTCCTACATACAGAGGAACTACGAAGAATGAACCTAGCCAATATACCTTACTATGTTTAGATGGGACTTTTCAGGCATTCCGTTGAGTACAATTCCTTTCCCAACATATTGTAAATATACTATATTTCTTCCTCATGGGGTATGAAAATTGCCCTAAGCGATTATGGTAAACATATGGCTAACATCATTGCCGTGCTGAAAAGCCAGTCGGCAACCCCCCTCCGGGGAAACTCCAAGAAGTGCCTCCCTCAGCAGGACCCAAGAAGGCACTTTTTTTTTTTGTATATGGGTTTTGCTTGGGATTATATAAGAATTCCTTAAAATGATGTCCAGCCAACTTTAAATAATTGCCCAGTCCCAAATTGCCCATTGATTGGTTGGGACAATCAACAGGGAAAAAAAATGACTCAGAGCACCATCCAGCCCCAAATTCCAAAATGGACTACACATCCCATAGTCCATAGTTCATCTGCCCCCAGGCAGAAGGGACACTAGAGGCACTACAGAGAAGCAGTGGCATTGCTACAGGGGGTGCAGGGATGTGGACCACACCTGAGTTCCACCTGCCAGAGGGGTGACACCAGGGGCAGCCACAGACTGACCGTTCGGTGACAGGGGACCAAATCGGAAGCAGGAGGCGGCAGTGGCTGCAGCCTCTGATCCCAGAAGCAGCTCAATTGGTAGAGCAGGTTGGAGTCCCAGCCTGTGATTGTGCCTCGGTAGCCTCGCTACAAAGGGCTAGTAAAAAGTTGCTAGCGGGCTGTGGGAAGCTAAGAGCCAGGTGTAGAATTTTTTTTTTGGGGGGGGGGGGGTGGGAGAATCTCCTGGCGTAGTATGGGGGGATAGGGGAGCCCCCTCTCTCTCACCCCCTCTCTCTCTCCTCCCACCTGTTTCCCTCTCTCTCTCCCACCCCCTCTCTCTCTCTCTCTCAGCCCCCCTTTCTCCTCCCACCTCTTTCTCTCTATCTCCCTTTATCTCACCCCCTCTCTCTCTTCTCACCTCTTCCTCTCTCTCTCTCTCTCTCTCTCACACCTCTCTACTCCCACCTCTTTCCCCTCACTCTCTTTATAACTCTCATCCCCCCTCTCTCACGCCTCTCCTCTTTCTCTCCCTTCTCTCTCTCAACCTTCCTCTCTCACCCTCCCTCTCTCACCCCCCTCTCTCTCACCCTCTCTCTCCCCCTTCCCTCTTTCCCCCTCCCCTCTCTCCCAACCCCCCCCCCTCTTTCTCCCAGTCCCCTCTCTCCAACTCCCCTCTCTCTCTCTCACACTCCCTCTCTCTCCTCCCACCTCTTTTTCTCTCTCTCTAGCCCCCCTCTCTCTGACTCTCCTCCTCTCTCTCCCCTCTCTCTCTCACCCCCTCTCTCTCCAGAGACCCAGCATAACCACCAGAGACTCCGCATTAACCACTTGAGAAGGAAGGGGTGGGACAAATTTAAATGGGGGGGGGGGGGGCAGCACAGCACAAAATACACCACTGAATTTTTTCTTAGCTGTTCCTCCATTCCCCTCCATTCCCTTGGGCTCTCCTCTACTCCCCTACGCTCCTGCAGTAGACTGTCCCTCCATGTGCTCACACCCAATGCAGGGCCATGGGCTCTGTACTGATCTTGATGATGCAACTGACAGAGCATAGGGGAGAAGAGGGACCGGTCTTACAACCCGGAGGAGGCCTAAGGGAGGAGAGGATAGGGTAAGCAAACTGTTTATCATTATTTGTTTTTTAGTCATTTGAAATCTTCAGCTTTTAGTAAAATAAACCCTGTTGATCCTGCCATGATGGCCCATATTCAGGCACTTCCTGTTATAAGGTGACAACCCTCTGTCCTTGTCTCCCAGTTTTGCTTCTGCGTTGTCAACTGTCACACTGGCATCCCATAGAGATTGCAAGTGGCCAACACACATTATGCAGACATGGTCTATAGCAGTGGTCATCAACCCTGTCCTCAGGGCCCACTAACAGGCCAGGTTTTATGTATTACCTTGGGGAGATGCAGACTAGAATTCTGCAATCACTGAGTAGCAAATGATATCACCTGTGATGTATTTCAGTTATCTTGCAAACCTGGCCTGTTAGTGGGCCCTGAGGACAGGGTTGATGACCACTGGTCTATAGTGTTGTCACCATCAGGAATCCCTGCTGGCCTGCATAGAGTCAGGAAGCAGCTGCAAAGAGGCTTCAGGAGACCAGCAGCATTGATTTTGCAAAAAAGGTCAAATAAGGATTTTAAGCAAAACAAAACAGTTTATGACACGCAATGCTTTAAGCAACTAAATGTCACCCAGTTGGGGCTTCGATTTACAATTATCATTATGCATTGGGCTCCTCCATGTTCTGCTCCTGCATTAGTTGTGCCGCTGATCAGCTCAATGCTTCGGGGAG
Source organism: Lithobates pipiens (assembly GCF_037356315.1). Classification (NCBI taxonomy): domain Eukaryota; kingdom Metazoa; phylum Chordata; class Amphibia; order Anura; family Ranidae; genus Lithobates; species Lithobates pipiens. The sequence continues at coordinate 12,856,995 of NW_027507786.1, forward strand.
CTGTAGGGGTGCAAATACAGCTCACCCACAAAAAAAAAAAAAAATGCTGTCTTTTCTGTCCAGAATTGTCGATAGTCTGATAGTCTGGGGTTGGAATTTGCAAGTAAAACGCACTGCGGAAAGAAAAAGATCCGCGAAGAAAAAAAAAAGAAAAAGCTAAATGTCGAATGTTTTCATCATTTGTGAATTGTACAGCTGTGTCCCCCTGTGGTTTGATATTATGACTGTTTTCATTTCAGAAGTTTTTATGTTAAAATGTTGAAGCAAAGTAAAACTATAACAGCTCAATATTCCCTGCAGGGAGCGTGTGAAAAACCGCAAACATATCATTCAACTAAGAGGTAGAAAAAGAGGCAGAGTAAGGAGATCAGCCACAATGTAACCACTTTACTGCACTTGTGTAGTCTATTTACACCAGAGGTCCCCAAACTGTGCCCTACAGGCTGCATGAGACCCTTTGCTGGCATTTAACTGGTCCATTTTGCCTTCCGCTGACACCAAGGATGGGGCACTATTTTTACCACTGACACCAATGACAGAGCACTATTTCTCCCACTGACACCATTGATGGGGTGCTATTCTTTCCACTGAAGCCAATGATGGGGCACTATTCCTCCCACTGATGCCAATGATGCGGCACTATTCCTCCCACTGATGCCAATGATGGGGCACTATTCCTCCCACTGATGCCAATGATGCGGCACTATTCCTCCCACTGATGCCAATGATGGGGCACTATTCCTCCCACTGATGCCAATAATGCAGCACTATTTCTCCCACTGATGCCAATGATGGGGCAATATTCCTCCCACTGATGCCAATGATGGGGCACTATTCCTCCCACTGATGCCAATGATGGGGCACTATTCCTCCCACTGATGCCAATGATGGGGCACTATTCCTCCCACTGATGCCAATGATGCGGCACTATTCCTCCCACTGATGCCAATGATGGGGCACTATTCCTCCCACTGATGCCAATGATGGGGCACTATTCCTCCCACTGATGCCAATGATGGGGCACTATTCCTCCCACTGATGCCAATGATGCGGCACTATTACTCCCACTGATGCCAATGATGCGGCACTATTCCTCCCACTGATGCCAATGATGCGGCACTATTCCTCCCACTGATGCCAATGATGGGGCACTATTCCTCCCACTGATGCCAATGATGCGGCACTATTCCTCCCACTGATGCCAATGATGGGGCACTATTCCTCCCACTGATGCCAATGATGCGGCACTATTCCTCCCACTGATGCCAATGATGGGGCACTATTCCTCCCACTGATGCCAATGATGGGGCACTATTCCTCCCACTGATGCCAATGATGCGGCACTATTCCTCCCACTGATGCCAATGATGGGGCACTATTCCTCCCACTGATGCCAATGATGCGGCACTATTCCTCCCACTGATGCCAATGATGGGGCACTATTCCTCCCACTGATGCCAATGATGGGGCACTATTCCTCCCACTGATGCCAATGATGCGGCACTATTGATCTTTTATTGAAAAAGAATCAAGCGACCAATTTTATACAAAAGTAAAAAACAAAACCATAGTATAAAACTTCAACAGAAAACAAAGCAATACACATCCATGTTCAGAATATATACATAGTCCATTACCAAAACATTATTAGAAAACTATTTACATAAAGCAGCAGAGAGGGCCTAAGAGGCACAACCCATCACCTATGTACGCAGCCATTTATCAAAAATTAATCATAAGTTATTAAATCTCGGGTGATAAGAGACAGACAGCCACACCCAGGAAAGAGACTCCTGGCAGTCAGGGAGGCTTGAAACCCCTCCACGCCTTCAACCAAGCCCCCCGACTCCGCTTGTCTCTCTCAAGCACCCGAATCTTCTCCACCTCATGCAGAATGTCATACACCACCACCTCAACAGGAAGGATTTTATGCCGAATGCAGACCTGACACCGTGCGTTCCAGGTGAAATAACGGACTACTAGGCTAACTAGAAAAAGTGTATCCAAACAAAAAACCCCACCAGTATTGAATGCTCCGTACGCCCACTCAGCATAACCCAGCCTGGAGAGGAAAGGGACACCGAGGGCCCACCCCACCTGTTTGTACACCTCTATGTCAAACAAAATTGATGTCCTTTTTTTTCCCACAAATAGAGCTTTCTTTTGATGGCATTTGATCCCCTCTGCGGTTTTTATTTTTTGCGCTATAAACAAAATAGAGCGACAATTTTGAAAAAAACGCATTATTTTTTACTTTTTGTTATAATAAATATCCCCCAAAAATATATAAAAAATATATAAAAAAACATTTTTTTTTCCCTCAGTTTAGGCCGATACGTATTCTTCTACATATTTTTGGTAAAAAAAATCGCAATAAGCGATTATTGATTGGTTTGTGCAAAAGTTATAGCGTTTACAAAATAGGGATAGTTTTATAGCATTTTTATTAATAATTTTTTTTTTTTTTTTTACTAGTAATGGCGGCGATCAGCGATTTTTTTTGTGACTGCGACATTGTGGGGGACCCATCGGACATTTTTGACACATTTTTGGGACCATTGTCATTTATACAGTAATCACTGCTATATAAATGCAGTGATTCCTGTGTAAATGACACTGGCAGTGAAGGGGTTAACCAGTGGGTGGCAGTGTAGGAGTTAAGTGTTCCTAGGGGTGTGTTACTAACTGTGGGGGGTTGGGCTTTCATTTAGTGAACACTGATCTCTGCTCCAATCACATGGAACAGAGATCAGCGTCACTAGTTGCTAGGCAGAATGGAGAAATGCTGTTTACAACGGCATTTCTTCATTTGGCCGCTCCGTGAGACGATCGCGGGGATGCCCGCGGCGATCGAGTCTGCGGGTCCCGCGACCGGACTCACGGGGGCCTCGACCAGCGCGGGAGCGCGCTGTCGGCGGCGCGCTCCCGATGGCAGGGCGGCAAATTTAAAGGAACGTACATGTACGCCCATTTGCCTACCCGTGCCATTCTGTCGACGTACATCGTCGTGCGCTGGTCGGCAAGTGGTTAAAGGGGCAATGAAGCAGAAAATGGTCCATAATCTCCTCCTCATCTGCACACTCCTCCCGAGGACAGCTACGATCCACCCCACTGCGGAATTTCAAATTGCCTCGAACATAGAGCATCCCATGGAAGCACAACCAGGCCAGATCCCTAAATTTAGGGGGTACTCTGTCCAAATGAATCAATCTTAACCCCACCTTCAAAACTGGGCCTGGGCAATCCCTTAAGGCCAGTGGGTCATGAAAGACTTCGCTCAAGACTCGACTCATAAGGACTTTCCTCGGAACCGATCTGAGATCTTCAGCCGACAATCGCCACTGCCGAAATAACTTCAGGCACGGAGCAACATAGGCTGGTAGCTGACCACGATGACCCCTGAGATTCTTCACTTGGCCACCTTCTTCCCAAAGTCGTAGAAAAGGCCTAAACCAAGATCTAAATATGCCTACCCATCCAGGAGGTTCCACTGCAAGCATATTACCAATGTTAAATTTGAGAAATAGCAGTGAAAAGAAAAGAACTGGGTTGGCCATACCTAAGCCACCCTCCCTCCTGGATAGATAGGTGACATTCCTCTTGATGAGGTTCAGTCTGTTTCCCCACAGCATCTGGAAGAACACACTACTGACCCTAGCATAGAGAGACACCGGCAAGATGCAGACAAAGCTGACATACAAGAAGATCGGAATCAGGTAAGTCTTAATCAGATCAACCCTTTCCCTCAGAGATAACTTCCATCTCTTCCAGCTGACCACCTTAGTATTGGCAATTTCCAGTCTGCCTTCCCAGTTTGAGGCCATAATCGCCGGGTCCAAATTCAATGCCTAGAATCCTAATTCTTTCCTGGGGCACTGGAAAGGTGTCCGGGAGATCAAATCCCTCACCTTCCTTTTGCCATCCAGAAAATTTCACTCTTTTCCTGATTGATCTTGGAGCCTGATGCTTCAGAAAACCGTGATGTCAGAGAGACCACCTCCTCTGCTTCATCTGCCCCAGTGAAAATCACCGACACATCGTCCGCATAGACAACAACCCTCAAAGGCGGCTCACCCGGGAACCCCACACAACATGGCGAGAAAGCAAAGACTCTGCTACTGACAATAGGCGCCAGAAAATAATCTTTGCCAGTATCTTTCTATCGACATTAAGAAGGCTGATGGGGTGCCAATTCTCAATCATCGAAGGATCTTTACTTTTGAAAGAAGAATCACAGCCGAGTCCTCATGGAAGGAGAAAGCACCCCCTCAGCAAGGCAACTGTTAAAAACCTCTACTAAATGTGGGGCCAGAATAGACTTAAAGGCTTTGTAAAACTCATCCGTAAAGCCATCCGGTCCAGGTGACTTTTTGATGGCAAGCTGTTCAATTGCCCTCATCACCTCATCAACTGTGATCTCCTCTGTCAAATTCATCAATGGGACATCATCATTTAGACCTGGAGTAGAGTCCAAAAAGCTTTCCATCTTGTCACGGTCAAGCTTTTTCCTCCCAAGAAGGTCGGCATAAAAGGACCTCACAACCTCCAGAATCCCTGACCTGGACTTTGTCAAGGAACCTGTACTGTCCTTAAGGCCAATGACCATTTTAACAGCTACACCTTGTTTGCAGTTCTGGTAAGGGTCAGGCGATTGGTACTTCCCATAGTCCCTCTCTAGAACCAAAGAGGCATGCCGGTCATATTGACACTTCCTGAGAAGGAGTTTCACTTCGGAGATTGCCCCAGGATCTCCTCCTCTCGAGAAAAGAATATCCAGCTTCCTCCGTAAACGTTGGTAGGTCATGTATTTATTAAACTGTTTTCTATTGGCTAGGCCCCTGAAGAATCCAGCTATCCTCTTTTTGGTCAACTCCCACCACTCAGCCTTGCTGCTACAAAAGTCCAGAATGGTCACCTGTGCCTGAGTTTCTCAAAGGCCACACTGCCGTAAGGCTCGGCCGCAAGAGACCAGTAAGATGGACCATACCTCCACTCTCTCTTGGCCATATGAATATCTGCCAAGAAAATGAGACTAGTCTCTTGCAAAAATAAAATTTCAGCATCTAATTGGCTGAACAAAAAGAAGGCCATAGAATGAGCTCTTACTGACTTAATGCTGGCGACATTTATTGTCACCACTTTTAATGGAGGGGGAACCACCATTTGGGTTATTGGGTGGATTGCTTCTTAGCTCCCCTCTGCTGCCCATCACCAGAATCCTCTCTCTTTCTTGAGGCCGCCTCAAACTTCATTTCAGAATTGGAGGTTTGCTCCGAAGAAGCCCCAGATGAGGAAATATCCCATTTAGAAGACCTTTGATGGTTGGAGACAGGCACTGGAGTTTCCTGACCCCGTTCTGTCCTCACCACCTGCTTCTTCCGCTTCCCAACTTTCCTTCTTTCCTCCAGGTACTGCAGGTCAGCTTTAGAGATGCCCTCATCCCTTGCTTTTGTCTTTGAAGACTTCAGAGAAGATTTCTTTACAGAGGAAGCAGCAGAACCCCTTTTGATACTCTCTACCACTCCTGGTGGTGGGGGGGGGGCTTTCTTTAAGTCAGACTTAAGAGGGGTAGACTCCTGGGAGGTAACTGACTCAGGTGGCACAGACTTGGAAGGTTCTGACACAAGAGGAGAGGGTACAGTAGGCTGGGGGGACACAGAGACAGATACAGAAGGAATACTTACAGACACAGGAGGGGTGGCCACATGAACAGGAGAGGGATGCTGAACAGGACCAGGGGAGTCAGTCACTGCAGAGGAGGATGGTACACCAAGGGTCTGACCCTCCAACCTGTCCAGCCTCAACAAGTCACCTATTACCTCCTTCTCCATATTGTGCAAGGCTTCAGGACATCTGCGTGGCATAGGTGTGGCCAAGGCGCAGCACAGATTGTACCTGATCATCTGGGTGCAGTCCTTGGCCATATGACCATTTATTGGCCATTTATTAGGCTTAGTCAAAACCTCACCATCATTTTTTAACCAGACCTCTAGATCCTGAGCACGGACGCTCTGATTAGTGAGAATAATTGTGATCTTTTTCACTGTTGACCTCTGTGCAACTGGGGCCAAACCTTCCCATTCGGGTCTTGACCTGCACCGAGCCCCATATCGCTTCCAGAGCAGGTCAAGATCCTCTGGCCTGGTGAAGCTAATACTATATTCCCGTGTCCCAGCTACATGTATTAGGGCATAGAGGTCATTTTCCCCAAAACTCATCTCCAAAATCATATCCACCACCGCACGCCGTGCTGGAGGGATTGCACCACCTTCCCATTTAATAATTACCACATTTCTTCTCGGACCCCCAGCAGAAGCCAGAGACCCAAGACCAGATCTTAGAGTGCTCAAAGTGATAGCTTGTAGGGGGAAAAACCTGCTTGGAAGTGAAGTTACCAGGAGCACAGTGTACCGCCTGAGCAAATATAGGCTTTACCAGGACCAATACCCCACACTGATGTCACAGTAGTCTGTACATTATTATTTGCTTGGACTGAGCTGGGACGATTGTCCATCACACTTGCACAATTGCTATTAGTCACATACACATTCAATTTCCCATCAGGAATAGTCACAGTTTCTGCTGTAGTACCAGCTATCTCCTGAAGCTGCACTGTAGAGTCTTCAGCAGCTGTGGGGCAAACAGCTTTAGACTTAGCCAAAGGAGGGTTAACAGGCTGAGCTGAGACTTGTAGTTCCTCTACAGAAATGTCATTTTTTTACATGCAACTCTTGCTGGCTGCAGCATCAGCATTGCTACACATAGCATTAGCAACTTGACTGTCACTGGGCACACTTTCAACATTTCTCATGCTGTTAGATGGCACAAAAACAGTTTTATCCCCTGCTTGGGGCTTGACATTCTCAGGCACATCATCAGTTATATTCTCACCACCAAACGCCAACTGATCCCCCCGCATAGGAGACTCCATTGCCTGGATGGCCCTCAGCATGCCTCCTGAGTCCTGGGAAGGCATGGGGCTGCTTACCTCTTCCTGGGGGGGGGCAGGGGGTCAGAACTGGGGGTCCCCTCCTCCACCTTTGCCATCCTTCCAAATCTTTCATCATTGCTAAACTTCTCCTTGAAGGGCCAATCTCTTCCTCCGCTCTGAGCTTGTAGAGCTTGTCTCTTTCCCTATTCAGTACCTTTATCCTGGCCACCACTCGCTCCCGAATGGCCTCCGAACCTTCATCCCCACCAGGGGCAGAGAGATCACCAGCTGTGGTTTGTATAGAGGCAGTCATGTCACCCGACAGCCCAGGAGATGGCTGCGAGCTTCCAGCAAGAGAGGCCCTGCTGGCCTCCATGGCTTCCCCAGAAAGGGGCCAGGGGGGCTGGAAGAGATTTCACCACCACTCCCCTCTCACTCAGATCACCTGTAGGAGCTTCAGAGACACCTTCCTCCTGACACATCTGTGCTCCAATAATGGGTGGGGCACTATTCCTCCTACTGACTCCAATGATGGGGCACAATTCCTCCCACTGACACCAACGATGGGACACTATTCCTCCCACTGACACCAATCATGGGACACGATTCCTCCCACTGACACCAACTATAGACCATTATTTTTACCACTGACACCAACAATGGGCAGTTACAGTATTCCTCCCACTGACACCAATAATGGGGCACTATTCCTCCCACTGGTCCCAATTACGGGGCACTATTCCTGGTGACAATGATGGGACACTATTTCTTTCTACTAACACTACAAATGAGGCACTATTCCTCTCACTGATACCAACTATGGGGCACTATTCCTCCCACTGAGACCAATTATGGGGCACTATTCCACCCACGAATAACAATGATTGGTTTCATTTGGAGAAATTGTGAGCTATGATGGGGAACATATCTCCCTCTGGCACCAATGATGGGGCACCATTTTTTTCACTGATGCCAACACTGGGGCACTATTCCTCCCTTAACTGACCATAGGAGCCACACCATTCTTTACTCTCACTGACCTCCAAGCCTGGGGCATTGCTTGTTCCCACTTTTGTACCCTCGGCCCGACTATAGTCTTAAAATCAGTAAACTGACCCTTGCTAAGAAAGTTTGGGGACCTCTGCTATGCACAACTCTGCTTTTATGGGCATCATTCCAAAACAGTGATAATCTGGGTTATACAATGCATATAGGTGGACTGCCATGTATAGAGGGAGTCTAATCTGCACTTTAGGGCAGGATCTGTGTTGGGATTACATAACTGATGGAGGACAGCCATGTACAGAACTAATGATGGGGAAATGTTGGTGCAATCAACAGCAACCAATCAGATTCTGACTTTTCCACTTGGTAACCAATCAGATTTCCTACAGCAGGGCTGAGTAATTCAGCGGGGGAGAGTAAAATAGAAGATGGATCAGAGTCCTCCAACAGTGCAAAGTATTTTGGGATTGAAGAGCTAGACAGTGGAAGGAGAAGAGTCCTCCAGCGGTGCAGAGTATTTCAGGAGAGTTATAGAGGAAGGCGAAAAGTCCTCCAGCTTTTAAGAATATGATAGGAGAGGAGAGCTAAAGGAAGAGCCAGAGTCCGCCGGTGGTGCAGAGTATTTTTTTTTTTTAGGAGAGGAGAGTTATACATTGGAAGGAAACACTAGAGTCCCCTAGAAACGCAGAGTATTCAGGAGAGGAGAACTAGAGAAAAGAGCAGAGTCCTCCAGCAGTATTTTGGGAGAGCAGAGTTATATAGAGGAAAGAGTAGAGCCCTCTAGCAGAGCATTGCAGGAGAGGAGAGTTAGTTAGAGGAAGGAGCAGAGTCCTCCAGCGGTGCAGCGTATTTCAGGAGAGGAGAGTTAGCTAGAGGAAGGAGCAGAGTCCTCCAGAATTTCAGAGTATATTTCAGTCCTCCAGCAGTGCAGATTTAGACAAAGAGAGTTAGGGGAAGGAGCAGAGTATTTCAGGAGAGGAGATTTAGGTAGATGAAGAAAGAGAGTTAGTTAGAGGAAGGAGCAGAGTCCTCCAGCAGTGCAGAGTATTTCAATAAAGGAGTGTCCTATAGAGGAAGGAGCAGAGTCTTCCAGAGAGAAAAGGAACATTAGATAATCCTCCATCGGTGCAAAATATTTCAGTAGAAGAGAGTTAGAGAAAGAAGCAGGGTCCTCCAGCAGTGCACAGTATTTCAAGAAAGGGATATTAGATAGAGGAGTACATCAGTGGTGCATAGGATTACAGGAGAGGAGAGTTAGATAGAGGAAGGAGAAGAATCCTCCAGCAGAACAGAGTCTTTCAGGAGAGAAGAGTTAGATAGATGGAGAAGCAGAGTCCTCTAGCAATGCATATTATTTCAGAAGAGGAGCATTAGATGGAGGAGTCCTACAGCAATGCAGAGTATTTCAGAAGAGGAGAGTTATAGAGGAAGAAGCAGAGCAGAGTATTTTAGGAGAGGAGAGTTATGCTGCGTACACACGACCGGACTTTTCTACAGGTTCGACGGAACGAATCCGCCAGACAATTTGAACGTGTGTGGGCTTCATCTGACCTTTTCTGTCTAAAAATCAGACGGACTTTAGATTTAGAACGTGTTTCAAATTTTTCCGAAGGACTCAAGTCTGGTCGAAAAATCAGTTCGTCTGTATGCTAGTCTGACTGACGAAAAACAACGCTAGGGCAGCTATTGGCTACTGGCTATGAACTTCCTTATTCTAGTGCGGTCGTACGCCATCACGGTCGAATCCGTTGGACTTTGGTGTGATTGTGTGTGGCCTGGCCAAGTCCGTTCGTTCGAAAAGTCAGTTGGGAAGACCGTTGGACCTAGTCCGTTGAAAAGCCAGGTCGTGTGTACGCGTCATTAGATAGTCCTCAAGCAGGGCAAAGTATTTCAGGACGGAGAGTTAGATAGGGGAAGGAGCAGAGTCCTCCAGCAGAGCAAAGTATTTTAGGAGGGGGGAGTTAGAGGAAGGAGCAGAGTAGAACATTTTTAGAAGAGCAGAGTTAGAGGAAGAAGCAGAGTCCTGCAGCAGAGAAGAGCATTTTAGAAGAGCAGAGTGAGAGGAAGGAGTAGAGTCCTGCAGCAGAGAAGAGCATTTTAGAAGAGCAGAGTTAGAGGAAGGAGCAGAGTCCTGCAGCAGAGAAGAGCATTTTAGAAGCGCAGTTAGAGGAAGGAGTAGAGTCCTGCAGCAGAGAAGAGCATTTTAGAAGAGCAGAGTTAGAGGAAGGAGTAGAGTCCTGCAGCAGAGAAGAGCATTTTAGGAGAGCAGAGTTAGAGGAAGAAGCAGAGTCCTCCAGCAGAGAAGAGCATATTTAGGACTTAGACATTGGATTTGAACATAGTGCTTGAGCATAAATTGATTGATTGCTTTGATTCCAACATTTTTTGCCATTGCACCAGATTTCATATTGGCCCTCCAGGTTGTCTTGAGTTGCTTTTCTAATAACTAAATCAATTAATTGATATATTTCTGTGACGTTGAATCTGGACTTGTACAAGCCGGCTCAAAGCACCATTTCCTGTTTTCACAACACAGATCCTGAAGTTCTGTCCAGCGGATAAACCCCGGGAGAGCCCCAGACACCTACTTCTACCCAGAGGGATGGAGTTCACTGCTGAACCCCGCACACAGAGAATTGGATGTCACCCTTCTTCTAGGCCACCCAGGACATCTGGTGGACTCATTGGTCATTTATTATTGAGTTTTTTTTTGTTTTACATGGAACTTCTCCACTAAAAACCCTTGCACTTTTTTTTTTTTTTTTTTGGGAAAAGGAATTTTTAGCCTCCCCAAGATGCAGCCAATCTTTATCTCTGCAGTACTTTGAACACAAGTCCCAGCATGCACTTCAAAGGTATGACAGTGTCTCAATATCTGCAGGAGCTGGAGGACTGCGTCGTCGGTCCATCCTTCCACCTTCGAAGAGTTATCTAATTTTATTTCCACACTAGAACATTTATCTTTTTTTTATTTATTTTTATTTATTTTTTTAGCATCCTGAAAGTGTTTATTCCCTTTCTGGACATTTAGATCAATAGATTTTTGCTGGCTGAACCACAGCAGCCAACGCCCAAGAGCTTCCCGCCACCGACGACCCAGAGTTCCTCACTTCAATGCACTGTTTTACTGAAATTTCTTTGAGGAGGCCTTCTTATCTACATTGCAAGCTTTTTTTTTTATTTATTTTTTTTCTTAAAAAAATAAAATAAAAACATAGGGAATGAGTTAAATATATAATTTAGGCATTAATTATTGTGAAATTGCAATTTTGTACAAATTTGTTACAAATAAAGGCGGTGAAGTGGAAACTTGTGTCATGGAAAGAAGTATTGTTGATTAATGTAATTTTTTTTATTTTTTATTTAGAGGTCAACATTTTTTTATTTAAAGGGAAAATTATAATCTGCTTATTATTCATTTTCTTACTTTTAAACCCAAACCCCTAAAATTAAGGTGATTTGCCCTGCCCCTTCCCTTGGTGCACCCTACCTACAAATCAACATACACTATAATATTCAAAAGTATTGGGACACCTGCCTTTACATGCACATGTACTTTGATGGCATCTGAGTCTTAGTCCGTAGGGTTCAATATTGAGTTGGCCCACCCTTTGCAGCTATAACAGCTTCAACTCTTCTGGGAAGACTCTCCGCAAGATTTAGGAGTGTGTCTATGGGAATGTTTGACCATTCTTCCAGGATAGCATTTGTCAGGTCAGGTACTGATGTTGGATGAGAAGGCATGGTTCACAGTCTCCGCTCTAATTCATCCCAAAGGTGTTCTATCAGGTTGAGGTTAGTCAAGTTCCTCCACCCCAAACTCGCTCATCCGTGTCTTTATGGACCTTGCTTTGTGCACTGGTCCAATTCATTTGGTGGAGGGGGATTTTGATGTGGGGTTGTTTTTCAGGGGTTGGGTTTGGCCCCTTAGTTCCAGTGAAGGGAACTTTTAAGGCCCCAGCATACCAAGTCATTTTGGACAATTTCATGCTCCCAACTTTGTGGGAACAGTTTGGGGACGGCCTCTTCCTGTTCCAACATGACTGCACACCAGTGCACAAAGCAAGGAACATAAAGTCATGGATGAGCGAGTTTGGGGTGAAGGAACTTGACTGGCCTGCACAGAGTCCTGACCTCAACCCGATAGAACATCTTTGGGATGAATTAGAGTGGAGACTGCAAGCCGGGCCTTCTCGTCCAACATCAGTGTCTGACCTCACAAATATAAGAACGGTCAAACATTCCCATAGACACACTCCTAAACCTTGTGGACGGCCTTCCCAGAAGAGTTGAACCTGCAAAGGGTGGGCCAACTCAATATTGAACCCTACGGACTAGGACTGGGATGTCATTAACGTTCATGTGCGTGTGTGTGAAGGCAGGCGTCCCAATACTTTTGACAATATAGTGTATAACATACAAGTTTTCTTTCTGTTTGCTGGAGGTGATTGTAGTCTTATTGCTGTACTTGCAAAAGATGCATGGGAGTGCCATTAATTCTTAAAAGCCCCCCTTATAAATCAGCACCTATCTCCACGCACAACAAACCACATGGTGATGCAGCACCATGCGGCTCGGTGCAGAGCAATTAAAAAAAAAAAATGGTAGGGACTTCTTCCCCAGCATTTGTTGCAGGTGGGGCAGCCCTATAAAATGAATGGGACACCCTACCCACAATGTGTGTCAAATGGTTTGAGATGGGAATTGCGCAAAGATTTGATTTAAGCCTCATATAATGATCTCGCTGTTACATTGGCATCCTCAAGCACCCCATTCACATCCAAATTCCCTCTACTTCACATCAAACCCACCCCCCCTCACATTACTGTCCTCAACCCCCCTCACATTAGTGTCCTCAACCCCCCTCACATTACTGTCCTCAACCCCCCTTACATTACTGTCCTCAACCCCCCTTACATTACTGTCAGCCCCCCACTGCTGCCCTGAGCCCACCCCACTACTGTCCTCAACCCCCCTTGCATTAATGTCAGACCCCCACTGCTGTCCTGAGCCCACCCCACTACTGTCCTCAGCTCCCCAAATTACTGTCCTCAACCCCCTCACATTAGTGTCCTCAACCCCCCTTACATTACTGTCAGCCCCTCCCACTGATGTCCTCAGCTCCCCTAATTACTGTCCTCAGCCCCCCTCACATTACTGTACTCAGCCCCCCTCACATTACTGTCCTCAACCCCCTTCACATAACTGTCCTCAGCTCCCCTTACATTACTGTCAGACCCCCACTGCTGTCCTGAGCCCACCCCACTGCTGTTCTCAGCTCCCCCAATCACTGTCCTCAGCTCCCCTTACATTACTGTCAGCCCCCCACTGCTGTCCTGAGCCCACCCCACTGCTGTTCTCAGCTCCCCCAATTACTGTCCTCAGCTCCCCAAATTACTGTCCTCAACCCCCCTTACATTACTGTCAGCCCCTCCCACTGATGTCCTCAGCTCCCCTAATTACTGTCCTCAGCCCCCCTCACATTACTGTCCTCAACCCCCTTCACATTACTGTCCTCAGCTCCCCTTACATTACTGTCAGACCCCCACTGCTGTCCTGAGCCCACCCCACTGCTGTTCTCAGCTCCCCCAATTACTGTCCTCAGCTCCCCAAATTACTGTCCTCAACTCCCTCACATTACTGTCCTCAACCCCCCTTACATTACTGTCAGCCCCTCCCACTGATGTCCTCAGCTCCCCTAATTACTGTCCTCAGCCCCCCTCACATTACTGTCCTCAACCCCCTTCACATTACTGTCCTCAGCTCCCCTTACATTACTGTCAGACCCCCACTGCTGTCCTGAGCCCACCCCACTGCTGTTCTCAGCTCCCCCAATTACTGTCCTTAATCCCCCTCACATTACTGTCCTCAACCCCCCTCACATTACTGTCCTCAGCTCCCCTTACATTACAGTCAGCCCCTCCCACTGCTGTCCTCGGCCCCCCGTTACTCCCCTCAGTCCACCCCACTACTGCCCTCAGCTCCCCCAATTACTGTCCTCAGCCCCCCTCACATTACAGTCCTCAACCCCCCCCCCCTCACATTACTGTCCTCAGCCCCCCTTACATTCCTGTCAGCCCCTCCCACTGCTGTCCTCAGCTCCCATTACTCTCCTCAGCCCCCCCCCAAATGTAGTCCTCAGCACCCCCCAACACATTACTGTCCTCAGCCCCCCCTTCACATCACCCCCTTTCCTATCTTACCTTACACAGGTGGGAGGCACAGGTTACTAGGGCCGTCTTGCATCTTAGCAACCAATCACTCGCTTGTGAACTCAGCAGCCCCCACCCTCCATCCAGAGCTGCCCTGTGTCTTGCTGTTGGATCTGTGAGTATGACAGCGGCGCTGATGATGGCAACTGGGCAGAACATGAAAAAACAGAGGGGGAAAAGCCAAAAACAAAGAAAACTAACGCAAACACCACATCTAATGATTGTTAAACTGCAATATAATGTATTACATATTATTTTTGAATTGGGGTTTAATCCTGCTTTAAAATCATTTTTTTAAATAGTTCAAACAATATGACTAGAAACTGATCACGATACGCATCTATGTTTTCATAGATTGTGGAAAAGTTTACATTAATGTCGGGTTTTTATTTCTGAGTGTTTTGTACCAGTGAGCAGTTTTTGATTAATCATTAGGTTCTACTAATTGTGATTTTTATATGAGAGTTAGCCGGCAGCTCTTGTAGATGGTCCTTAGAGGAACATACAAGCACATTAGTGAATAGAAGTGCTTCTTGACGTATAAAGACCAGAATATGATTTATTTGAATTTACCAGGAAAAATCCAATGCGTTTCAGGGGTTACAAAGGTCCCCTTTCTTCAGGGCTGAATATAGACAGAAGGATGAAATGTCAGCTAGACCGAAGTATCAAAAAGCAGATATTTCAGCTTGGGTAAAGTTTATTTTCTCCCTCTATGAATGTAAAAATATACTTTACATAAGCTAAAATACCAGCTTTCTGGATTTAGCCCAGCTCATATGTTATCCTTCTGTTTCAATTCGACCCTAAGGAAGGGAACCTTGCAACCCCTAAAATGTGCTTTTTCTTGCTAAATACACATAAAATATTATTCTGAGTGTTGGGCAGGAGTCAGACTTGGAGACCAGTAGCTACAGCAGTGGAGACCAGCAGGTTAGGCACACAAGCAGGTCACCCTGGCAGATGATGCGGGCTCATCCGAGGTGTAAAGGTCTAAGCACTAACTGGTATTCACCAGAGCTCCTGATGGTGGGGATTGGTTTTGCTGCATGTTAATACCAAGTCATGGTCCTCAGGATCGCCCCACCAGAAGCCAGGGTCTTCAGCAGATATAGCAGGTAGGCAGGGCCGGATTAAGAGCATCCTGTGCTTGGTGCTGAGGATTTTGGTGGGCCTTTTACTGGGCACCCTTCTGCTTTCCAAGAGCCTGTACTGGCATGCGCCCAAACTCAAAAGTGTGCAGCCGCACAGGAATAACACTAGGGAAGCCTGGCATTTGATTTGCCAAGTTTCTGTAAGGGCCGTGCATTGGCGTGCACTCTGAGCTGAAAGAGTGCAGCCGCGCAGGCCTAACACTATGGAAGCCCCAGACTTCTGTAAGCGCCCTGCATTGGTGTGCCCCAGGCTTCTGTTAGGACTGCTCATGCAGTGCCCATTATTAATCTCACCACCCTGCCCAGGCAGTACATGTGGAATGCAGGGCCCGTCAGGGAAGATCTCTTCCCGTTGACCCATTGCTTTCCATGTCCTTTTTGGGTGGCTGGGCCTATATTAAGGTAGGGGCCTGGAGCTGCAGCTCCAATAGCCCCTATGTTAATCCAGCCCTGCAGGTAGGGATCAAGCAGAAGTGTAGTTAGTAAACAAGCCAAAGGTTGGTAAGAAGTGGTTGCAGGTGTGGGATCATGCAGAAGCGTAATCGAGGAACAAGCCAAAGGTCAGTAACTAGTGCAGGGCCAGGACAAGGGGTGGGCAGGAGGGGCGGCTGTGGTATCATGTGAGGCGGGGGGGCACCACAAGGAGATTGGGGGAGGAAACTTGTTTTGGGAGGTTTAATGTGGGGGGGGGGTGTGTGAGGGGGGTAAGAATTGTGTCAGGAGGGGGTGGATTTGTACTAGAAGGAAGGAGGATTTATGCTTAGGAGGGAGCATGCAGATTAGTGCTTTATTTTATGGGGGGAAGGGGAATTTTTGCTGACACATCATCATACAACATGGGAGGGGGCGAAATTTGGCAAGTTCGCCCTGGGCTCTAGATGACCTTGTCCCAGCACTGAACTAGTGGTAGCGAAGATAGGGAGGGCAGCAGGAGGGACAAGAGTAAAGATATTGGCTGGAGAGAGCATTATAATCTGGCAAACAGGAAGTGCAAAGGCCTAAGTAGGAAGTTCATGGGAGGAGCAAAGGTTTCAAGGTTCAAGAGAAACAAGGCAAGGTTATCTAAGGAATTCAGGCTGCCCCAGTACATACCTTCAAATACAGCAAAGTCTTTTATAGTGATATTAAAGATTATTTTTTTTTTTTTATTAAAATAACAAACTTGTTATACTTACCTGCTCTGTGTAGTGGTTTTGCATAGAGCAGTCTCGATTCTGCTCTTCTCAGTTCCCCCCTGCTGGTACTCCTCATCTTCTCCGAGTGCCTCCATAACAAGGTGCTATGGGGGCACACATGCATGCTTACGCCCGAGCCCTGCTCTGTATGCCCGTAAGGCTCTGCCCCACCCCCTTCCCTCTTCACTGACTGTGATTGACAGCAGCGGGAGCCACTCCTGTCTCTCAGCCAATGAGTGGGCAAAGACCCGGGAGAACGGCCACTTTCGTGTGAATTGCTGGATCACTATCAACCCAGGTAAGTATTGGGGAGGGGGGGTGGGCAGTTCTGCATACTGAATATTTTTAAACTTCATGCATAGAATGGAATTCATGAAGTAAAGTCCATAAACCTGTCTTAGGTACGCTGACTGGGTACCACCAAGGGGGAGCCCCCCCAAAAGTTAAAGTAGAGCTGTCCCCATTGCAATCAGTGCCGTTTTTAATATTGATTGGACCCTGGGCAAAACTTTTCTTGCCCCCCCCCATGCAGTATTGCTCTCCACCTCCACCTGCTACAATAAATAGCAGCTAGACTCAAAATCAGTTTACTGAATCAGATCAGACAGTGACTGCGATTGGTTGCCAGAGGTTACAGTGTATCATTACTGCTCACTGACTGGTTGCTAGAGGTTACAGCACACATTACCGCTCACTGATTCGTTGCTAGAGGTTACACCACACATTACGGCTCACCGATTAGTTACTAGAGGTTATAGCACATGATTTCTGCTTGTTGATTGGTTGATAGAGATTACTGTGTATATGACCTCAGGGGGGCATGCTATACATATCAATGCTGCCGGCCGCCGCTATTTACATATGTATGCAAATGCTATTTACACATGAATGCCGGTAATTTACATGAGAACACAGGTGAGTTATCTGTATACAACAATAGGGCAGAGCTGGGCAGCATTAGTAGCAGCACTTCACACTGAGCTATCGGGACACAGCACAGGACTACAACCTCAAGGCACATGGGAATTTAAACCAGGATAGTTGGCAAATATGAGGCAGCTGCTTTGAGCAGCACAACAATGACAGGGCCCAGGGTAGCTGTCGCTTTTGCCCTGCCTTAAAAAGGCCCTGATTGCAATTCCCCCTCAAAAGTATCCTGCTAGGTTGCCTCCCCTTGTATCTATCGCTCGCCGCAAGGGGGCAGAGCCATGAATGGCACCTTAACCCCCTCATGACTTCCAGGCCACCTGATAGACAAAACCCACTAACCATATTTACATAAAACAGTGCAGTGCATATACAACATGAGGTAGAACTTGGTAAAGTAGGTGCTCCCCGAGTAGGCACCTACCTACAAGCTGCCCCATATCTTTCATGTGAGGTTCTGTTTTAACCTACGTCTTCCATGTCCTGTGTAGGCCACTGCTATAGTGGCTGATACTTCATAATTTCCAGCCCATTAATGCTACAACACAGCTTATGGTACACACCTTCTAATAGATCTGTAGGGGAGGATTTTATATTCATCATCTTAATAAGCAGACTGGAGTCAATCTCAGCTATACCGTCTACGTGTGCCGCAGCTGAGTAGCACTGATTTCGCACACGCCATTAATCTGGCATGTCCACTTTATGACTCTGGATACATACAGTAAATAAGTGACCGTGCATTGGCTGCTGATTGGTGACAAGGATATATTTATGCCGAAGGGGACTAGCAGCGTCATCCTAAATGGTTTCCAATGGCTGCCGACACTGGATGGGAAGTATTTTTTTCCCTATTTTGTGACAAAAAAAGAGAGAGCGACATACATGTAATATATAAAAGAAGTAGGATTTTTTTTTTTTTTTTTTTTTCTTGTTTTTTTTTTTAGGTGGACCTGTGATATTTTTATATTAGTAAAAAAAAAGAATTCTGGTAATAAGTACAGCAAAACTACAATTAAAATTAGAGTGTAACTCACACCAAAACGTCCTTTTTTAGTTTTCAAGAGAATAGGGAGTAAAGCTGAAGTCAAATTATAAACATTTAATTACAGTATCTCACAAAAGTGAGTACACCCTTCACATTTTTGTAAATATTTTATTCTATCTAGTTGCTGGCCTAAGCGTCTCCCTGTCGGAGCTCCTGTATTAAGCGGCCAAACCACGTCCCCTTGTTGTAAATATTTTCTTCTTTTCATGAGACAACACTGAAGAAATGACACTTGTCTACAATGTAAAGTAGTGAGTGTACAGCTTGTATAACAGTGTAAATTTGCTGTCCACTCAAAATAACTCAACACACAGCCATTAATGTCTAAACCGCTGGCAGCAAAGGTGAGTACACCCCTAAGTGAAAATGTCCAAATTGGGCCCAAAGTGTCAATATTTTGTGTGGCCGCCATTATTTTCCAGCACTGCCTTAACCCTCTTGGGCATAGAGGTCACCAGAGCTTCACAGGTTGTCACTGGAGTCCTCTTCCCCTCCTCCATGATGACATCACAGAGCTGGTGGATGTTGGAGACCTTGCACTCCTCCACCTTCCATTTGAGGATGTCCCACAGATGATCAATAGGGTTTAGGTCTGGAGACATGCTTGGCCAGTGCATCACCTTTACCCTCAGCTTCTTTAGCAAGGCAGTGGTGGTGTTGGAGGTGTGTTTGGGGTCGTTATCATGTTGGAATACTGCCCTGCGGCCCAGTCTCTGAAGGGAGGGGCTCATGCTCTGCTTCAGTTTGTCACAGTACATGTTGGCATTCATGGTCCCCTCAATGATCTGTAGCCCCCCAGTGCCGGCAGCACTCATGCAGCCCCAGACCATGACACTCCCACCACCATGCTTGACTGTAGACAAGACAAACTTGTCTTTGTCCTCCTCACCTGGTTGCCCCCACACACGCTTGTCACCATCTGACACCAAATGATTTTATCTTGGTCTCATCAGACCACAGGACATGGTTCCAGTAATCCATGTCCTTAGTCTGCTTGTCTTCAGCAAACTGTTTGCGAACTTTCTTGTGCATCATATTTAGAAGAGGCTTCCTTCTTAGATGACAGCCATGCAGACCAATTTGATGCAGTGTGCGGCGTATGATCTTAGCACTGACAGGCTGACCCCCCACCCCTTCAACCTCTGCAGCAATGCAAAGACAACCTCTGGATATGACGCTGAGCACGTGACCTCAACTTCTCTGGTGGACCATGGCAAGTCCTGTTCTGAGTGGAACCTGTCCTGTTAAACCGCTGTACGGTCTTGGCCACCGTGGTGCAGCTCAGTTTCAGGGTCTTGGCAATCTTCTTATAGCCTAGGCCATCTTTATGTAGAGCAACAAATCTTTTGCCATGAGGTGTCATGTTGAACTTCCAGTGACCAGTATAAGAGAGTGAGAGCGATAACACCAAATTTAAAAAACCTGCCCCCCCATTGCTACTTGTGACCTTGTAATACTAATGACTCACATTACACCAGGAGTGAAAATTACTAATTGGGCCTAATTTGGACATTTTCACTTAGGGGTGTACTCACTTGTGTTGCCAGTGGTTTAGACATTAATGGCTGTGTGTTGAGTTATTTTGAGGGGACAGCAAATTTACACTGTTATACAAGCTTTCCATTGTAGTAAAGTGTTATTTCTTCAGTGTTGTCACATGAAAAGATAGAATAAAATATTTACAACAGGGGGCGTGGTTTGGCCGCTCATGCAAATGGCCGCTTAATACAGGAGCTCCGACGGGAAGAAGCTTAGGCCAGCAACTACACAGTGCCATAAGCCCTACAGAACAGGGAGCAGCTGCTGCTGGTCGCCAGGATGTCGCAGGGACCGTCCTCACGATGCAATCCTGGAGCGGTTCAACCCAAGAAGCTCATAGACTTGTTCCCGGGCACAAGCTGTAAGGAGATCCAAGATGGTGACGGACCTCTCGCCCTCCACAGCGCCAGACACACAACTCTGCAGCCAGGAGTGTCACATGCAGGAACACAGACAGGATGACAAGCAGTCCAACAGACGCCCTGCAGACTCTCCCGCTGCCTCGCCAGCGTCCAAAGGTCGCGTGAGTAAAAAGCCGTTTCTGCACTAGAGATTACAGAGTCTCCACAAGACTCACTTTCAGTAATCCCCACCTCTGACCGGCCTGCCTCTGTGCATACTCTAAAAGAGATGCTTTTATCATTGAAAAAAGACCTTCAGGCTGAGTTGTGTAAATCAGTGGCACAACTACAAGTACAGGTAGAGCAATTAGAGGACAGAATGGATGTCATTGAACATAAAGCGAGAGAGTGCATTTCTGCACACAGTCGTAGTGGATAGTTATCAAGATTGTGATGCTGACATACAATGATTGAAAAACAAAGTTACAGACCTTGAGGATGGGTCCAGGAGGAACAACCTGAAATTCAGAGGTATTCCTGAAACAATAACTCCTCCTGAACTTCCACAATACCTACTCCAATTGTTAAAAACCCGCCTGCCCATGTAAAACGCCCTTGATCTGGTCATTGACAGAGCCCACCGCATAGCTAATCCACATTCCCTTCCAGATATGGTTTCCGAGGGATGTATTGGCCAGAATTCACTTTTCCCATATAAAAGATAGAGTCATGGCGGCAGCACGTAAAGCAGGTAAACTTCCTGACCCATTCTCCAACATAAACATCTATGTTGACTTCTCGGCTACCACTTTGGCTTGCCGCAGACAGTTCGTACCCATTACAGCAGCTCTAATGCCACGTACACACGGTCGGAGAATCCGTTGGAATGCGTCTTATTGGACCGTGTCGTCAGATAATCCGACTGTGTGTGGTATGCATCGGACTGATTCCGTCCGAATCTCCATCGGACCCAATTTTCCAACATGTTGGAAATATTTCCCGACCAACTGGGCCAGTCGGACGTAATCCGACCATGTGTAGAGAATTTTGATCGGACCAAGTGCCACGCATGCTCAGATCAAATATCCTACATCAAAGCTATTGGCTACTAGCTTGAATCTAGTCCCATCATAACGAAATTACGTCATCACGTTCTGAAAGATCGGATTTTTCGACAACTTAGTCCGACCGTGTGTATGCAACAGTTTCGGACACAATCCGTCAGACTAAATCTGACGGACAAAATCCGACAGATTTGGTTGTGGAAATCTCCGACCGTGTGTACGTGGGCTTAGCCCTTGTACACACGGTCAGAGATTCCGACGGAATGTGTCCGATCGGACCGTTTTGTCGGATAATCCGACTGTCTGTGGTCTTCATCGGACTGTTTCCATCGGAGTATCCGACGGACCAAGTTTTCCAACTTGTCTGTAAAATTTTCCGACAACATGATCCGATCGGACTTTGTCCGATCATGTGTAGAGAATTCCGATCGGACAAAGTGCCACGCATGCTCAGATCAAATTCCTACACCAAAGCTATTGGCTACTAGTCTGAACGTAGTCCCGTCGTAACGAAATAACGTCATCCGATAGAGTTGGTTGTCGGAATGTCCGACCGTGTGTACAGGGGCGTAGAGATAAAAAGATCCTGCACAACTGGTTCTTTCCTGCCACCTGGCAAGTCACACATCAGGGGCAAAAATATATCCTACACTTTTTCCGACAGAGACAAGGAAACTACCCCAGCAATGGGACATCCCTACACCATCTACAAAGGATGGGGAGTGATCCATTAATCCTCACCCACAAGCTCAAGCCCAGATCACTCCTTCTTGCCCAGGGTAACCTCTTATCACTACATTTGGGCTACATAGTATACCTATTAATGGCATGACACTGCTTAGACGTAGCAACCCATCTCCCTTTGGTTTGGAACCTCCTACCTCGTACCCTTATGCATTAGTTATTAACAGTTTGGTTAAAGATCCCAGGTCTTTGTGTTTTTCTTCACCGATTGTTTGTATTCTGGAATTTGTTGCGTACTATTAGTACACTTAATACGCTATTTGTAACACATAGAGCTACCTTATAAGTACTTCTAACCATATTAGCATTAGCTTATATTTGTTCAAAGCTGTGGTACATCCCTCTAACTGTGTGCACTTCTCCAACGCACCACGTAACACGAGAGTGGGACATTCCCACCTCTTCACATCACTTTTTCTATCCTAATACACCCCCCCCCACTTTGGAGATGTCTCTATAAATTGTTTCCCTAAACATAAAGGGCCTGAACAGCCCCTACAAAAGATCCATGCTCTGGAGAGAAGCCCTCTCCCAGAAATGTGATATAATGTGCGCACAAACGACGCATTTAACTGAACCCAATGCATCACAAGTCTCCCACCACTAATTCCACACTGCTTCTTCTCCAATTCAGAAAAAACAAAACAAAGGTGTAATGATAGCTATTAGCCCTTGTACACACGGGTCGGACATTCCGACAACAAAATCCGTTGAATTTTGTCCGACAGATTTTGTCCGAAACTGGAGTTGCATACACAAAGTTGTCGGAAAATCCAATCGTTCAGAACGTGATGACGTTATTTAGTTACGACGGGACTACGTTCAGGCTAGTAGCCAATAGCTTTGGTGTAGGAATTTGATCTGAGCATGCATGGCACTTTGTCCGATCAGAATTCTCTACAAACGATCGGACAAAGTCCGATCGGATCATGTTGTCTGAGAATTTTATAGCCCAGCTGGAAAACTTTGTTGGTCGGATATTCCGACGGAAAAAGTCTGATGGAGCCCACACACGGTCATATTATCCGACAACGCGGTCCGATTGGACATTTTCCACTAGAATGTCCGACCGTGTGTACAAGGGCTTAGGGACACAATCACTTTCTCGCAGAAATTCGTAGAATCTGACCCCAATGGCAGATATGTGATTCTGGGAGCAGAACTTAACCACCAACCATTCACTCTAGTGCAGTGTTTCTCAATTCCAGTCCTCATGGCCCACTAACAGGTCATGTTTTCAGGCTTTCCATTATTTTGCACAGGTGATTTGATCAGTTTCACTGCCTTAGTAATTACCCCAGCTGTTTCATCTGAGGGAAATCCTGAAAACATGACCTGTTAGTGGGCCATGAGGACTGGAATTGAGAAACACTGCTAGTGTCGGTATATTCGCTGAACACTAACCAGAAAAAAATTCTGCAAACGTTACTAAAGCATGTCCATTCAATCCAAATAGGCCAATTTATAATCTGTGGAGATTTTAATGCTGTGTCAGACACCTCATTGGACTCCACAAGCTCCCGCCGGGAACCACTCACGTAACCTCTCTTCTGAGAAGAAGGTCTGTTTGATGTTTGGAGAAGTATACACGGCTCTGAGAAAGACTTCACTTTCTTCTCTTCCGTGTTCCATGTATATTCCAGGATTTACATGTTTCTAGTAGACAGGGCCACCCTTTTCCAATCCACTGAGGCACAGATTGGCACCTTCCTGTGGTCCGATCACGCTCTGGCCTCCCTTTCCTTGACACTTCCCCATCATACTCAACCCACTAAACTATTAAGACTAAATGCCAACCTCTTAAACAACCCTGACAATGAGAAACATGTCGAATCCGAATGAATAGACTTTTTTAAACAAAATGTAGTATAAATACAACTGTTCTGTGAAGCCCTCAGAGGTTTGTTAGAGAAGTGAACAAATAGCATCATGAAGGCCAAGGAACACACCAGACAGGTCAGGGATAAAGTTGTGGAGAAGTATAAAGCTGGGTTAGGTTATAAAAAAATACCCCAACCTTTGAACATCTCATGGAGCTCTGTTCAATCCATCATCGGAAAATGGAAATTGTATGGCCCAACTGCAAACCTACCAAGACATGGCCGCCCACCTAAACTGACCTGCCGGGCAAGGAGAGCATTCATCAGAGAAGCAGCCAAGAGGTCCATGGTAACTCTGGAGGAGCTGCAGAGATCCACAGCTCAGGGGGGAGAATCTGTCAACAGGACAACTATTAGTTCTGCACTCCACAAATCTGCCCTTTACGGAAGAGTGACAAGAAGAAAGACATTGGTGAAAGAAAGTCATAAGAAGTCCTGTTTGTAGTTTGAAGAAGGTGCTCTGGTCAGATGAGACCAAAATTTAACTTTTTGGCCTTAAAGCAAAATGTTATGTGTGGGGGAAAACTAACACTGAACATCCTCCTGAACACACCATCCCCACCGTGAAACATGGTGGTGGTGGCAGCATCATGTGGTGGGGATGCTTTTCTTCAGCAGGGACAGGGAAACTGGTCAGAGTTGACGGGAAGATGGATGGAGACAAATACAGGACAATCTTAGAAGAAAACCCGTTAGAGTCGGCAAAAGACTTGAGACCGGGGCGGAGGTTCACCTTCCAGCAGGACAACGACCCGAAACATACATTTAAAATTAAAATGCACTGATTACTGTGTAAATGGGACTGGCAGTGAAGGGGTTAACCACTAGGGGGCGCTGCAGGGGTTAAGTGTGTCCTAGGGATGTGTTCTAACTGTGAAGGGGGGGGGGGGGCTATGTGTGACACAACACTGATCACCGCGCCCGATCACAGGGAGCAGAGATCAGTGTCCTGTCTAGGGATGAGCTTCGTGTTCGAGTCGAACGTACGTTCGACTCGAACATTGGCCGTTCGGCCGTTCGGCGAATTCCGAACGTTTTGGCCGTTCGCGTCAAAATTCGAGTGACGCGCGCGCGGACCACAATGCACTGCGTTGGCGCAGTGCATTGCTGCCCGATGATTGGCCAAGCATGCACTGTGACCCCGCATGCTTGGCCAATCGCAGCGCCGGCAGCGAGGAGAGCCATGATTGGCCACAGGCATCCTACCTGTGGCCAATCATAGCTCAGGCTGTGTAGTGCACGCCCCACACTATATAAGGCCGCCTTTAAGGCGGCCTCCTGTAGTGTGTTACTTTGCATCTGAAGCAGTGGGTGTTCTGTGTACTTTCAACACAGTACACACCAATCGTTTTTGGCTGATTTCCTATCTTGCTGCTGTGTAGTGGTTGTTGTCTGTGCCCTGACCGCAGTATACACCACTATATTCACCTCACCTATATAGCTAGTGATCTAGCTTTAACCACTTAACAACTGCCCATTGCCGATTAACGGCTTCAGGGCGGTTGTTTAACTCAGAGAGGCCGTTAATTAACGGCCTCCCAGAATTCTGCTCTCGCGTGCCCCGAGGTGTGCGCACTCGAGAGCATCTGTGACCGCCGGGTCCATAGGACCCGGCGCATCACGGTAAACGGCCGCTCATAGCGGCCGTTTACCACGTGATTGCTCCGTCAAATGACGGAGTGATCACTTGGAAACAAACCGGCGTCATGTTATGACGCCTGTTCCTCCCTCCCCTTTCTGTACCGATCGGTACAGCGGAGGGGAAAGAGATCGGTGTCAGCAGCGATGTGGGCTGCATCTGCAGTGCCCACATTGCTGCTCACCGAATTTAACCCCTCAATTCCCTGCCAATACTCTGCAGTACCCTGCCATTACTCTGCAGTACCCCGCCATTACTCTGCAGTACCCCGCCATTACTCTGCAGTACCCCGCCATTACTCTGCAGTGCAGTACCCCGCCATTACTCTGCAGTGCAGTACCCTGCCATTACTCTGCAGTACCCCGCCATTACTCTGCAGTGCAGTACCCTGCCATTACTCTGTAGTACCCCGCCATTACTCTGCAGTGCAGTACCCCGCCATTACTCTGCAGTGCAGTACCCTGCCATTACTCTGCAGTGCAGTACCCCGCCATTACTCTGTAGTACCCCGCCATTACTCTGCAGTGCAGTACCCTGCCATTACTCTGCAGTGCAGTACCCTGCTATTACTCTGTAGTACCCCGCCAATACCCCGCCAATACTCTGTAATACCCTGCCATAAATTGCCATACCCAGCCATACTCAGAGATACCCAGCCATACTCGGTGATACCCTGAAATACCCAGCCATAGACGCCCCCCACCCCTCACCGCCCTCCGGTGCTTCTACCAACTCGCCAGTACGATCAAAGCCAGAATCTTTTTTTTATTTTTTATTTCAGGCTTCCCAGCCTAGAGGTGAGATGTGGGGTCATATTGACCCCCCAGATTTCACTGTAAAGAGGACCTGTCACCCCATATTCCTATTACAAGGGATGTTTACATTTCTTGTAATAGGAATAAAAGTGATCAAAAATATATTTTTGGGAAAAAAAATGTCAAACTAAAATAAATAAAGTAAAATGAACAATAAAAAAATAAAATAAAAATTAAAGCGCCCATGTCCCCATGTGCTCGCATGTGCCACACATGTGAGGTATCGCCGAGAATGTTAGAGCGAGAGCAATAATTCTAGTCCTAGACCTCCTCTGCAACTCAAAACATGTAACCAGTAAAAAAATATTTAAAGCGTCGCCTATGGGGATTTTTTAAGTAGCGACGTTTGGCGCCATTCCACGGGCATGTGCAATTTTGAAGAGTGACATGTTTGATATCTATTTACTCAGCATAACTTCATCTTTCACTTTATGCAAACATTGGGCTAACAAGTGGTTAATAATAGAGCTTGCAGTCAGTAGTGTTAGGAGATAGTGCGTGCTGTCTGCGTGCTCTGTACCCAGTACATACCGCTATAATATAGGGCAGGCCCCTACTTTCAAACATCCAACTTACAAACATCTCCTACTTGCAAACGCAAGGAGACAGCAGCAAGTGAGATGAAAAAAGATGGACGACAAAACAAATTATACAGGGGTGATAACCCTTCCCTATGTTTTCCAAAAAGCTTAAAGATAGTTTTTTTGACTGGAGCTACACTTTAAAAATGTACCGGTTGAAAATGACAAACAGATTCAACTTAACACAACAAACCTACACAGTCCCTGTCTTGTTTGCACCGCCTGTATACTGCTGTTCTGAGTATATAGGGCCTGGGGGCCACACGCATTTCCTTTTTTTAATATGGGTACGGGGTTCCCCTTAATATGCGTACAAGACCCAAATAGGCTGGTAATGGGCAGGGAGGGCTACCCATGCCATTTTTCTGAATGATTTTCAACCATATTACAGGAACCAGATATAACATTAAAACCGCAAGCAGTTTTAAATGGTGTTATTTCCGTTTAATGTCATTTTGTGCAGGGACTGTTCTAAACACGGGAAACACGTGGCACTTCACAGGCATACTACAGACACCCCCCAGGCACCATATTTAAAGGAATATTTCACTTTTTTTTTTTTCACTTTAATCGTCATTAAAATCAGTGCTCCCGCCAAAACGGTAGTTTTTAAAACTTTTTTTTGCAGTGACCCATGTCCCCTGAGGCAGGAGGCAGGTCGTCAAACCCTTTTTAGGACACTATCTTGCATATTAGCCGTTAAAATAAGCACTTTCCAATTCGAACGTTCGAGTCCCATAGACTTCAATGGGGTTCTAACGTTCGTACCGAACGCGGGGGTCGTTCGCAAGTTCTGGTGCGAACCGAACCGGGGGGTGTTCGGCTCATCCCTAGTCCTGTCACTAGGCAGAACGGGGAAAAAATTGTTTACATTAATTATGTCCGATCAAACCAGTTGGTCGGAAAATATTTCCAACAAGTTGGAAAATTGGGTCCGACGGATATTCAGATGGAAACATTCCGATGCAGACCACACACAGTCGGATTATCCGACAACACGGTCCGATAGGACACATTCCGACGGATTCTCCGATCGTGTGTACAAGGCTTTAGAACTGGTTTATGAGTGAACTTTTATTCTTGTAACAAAAGAATGAGGCTGGGTTCACACCATTGTAAATGGAATGCAGGTTCCCCGCATCCAATTCACAATAGCAGGAGATTTTGGGTTCACATACCTTTGCAGCGGGTTCCGGTGCGATTTGCACAAAAAAGCTGTGTGTCTTTTTGGTCCATTTCAGTTTCCCGAATTCAGCCCAAAATTTGGGCTTAAATCGGACCTGAAACAGTGAACCGGGACGCCCCCCGGACCCCCTGCTGTGAGTCGCATGCGGCTCATATGTGAACCCAGCCTGAAAGAAGGGAAAGGGGAAACATGATTGAAACCTTTAAATACATCAAGGGGGTGAATAAGGCTCAGGAAGGCAGTTTTTTTTACAATATGAAACCAAAATCAGGAACTCGGGGACATGACCTCAAACTAGCTGGAGGAATGTTCAAAACTAATTTTGAAAAGTACTATTTTACTAAAAGGGTAGTTGATGATTGGAATAAACGTCCAGCAGAGGTAGTGAGTCAGCTAACAGTAAACGGCTTCAAACATGCTTGGGACAAACAGATGTCTATAGTCAGACCAAAAAGTTAAAAACCAAACAAATAAAAAGGGGCAGACTTGATGGACTACTTGGTCTTTTTCTGCCATCACTTTTCTATGTTTCTACGTTAGTATGGGTTGCCAGTCAGGCAGCCAAATTGGTTCAGCCCTGATCTCCAGCCAAAGGGGACTGTCAGCTGGGGTATCCTTGGGGACCCATGATCTGCCCTGATCTCCAGCCAAAGGGGACTGTCAGCTGGGGTATCCTTGGGGACCCATGATCTGCCCTGATCTCCAGCCAAAGGGGACGGTCAACTGGGGTATCCTTGGGGACCCATGATCTGCCCTGATCTCCAGCCAAAGGGGACTGTCAGCTGGGGTATCCTTGGGGACCCATGATCTGCCCTGATCTCCAGCCAAAGGGGACTGTCAGCTGGGGTATCCTTGGGGACCCATGATCTGCCCTGATCTCCAGCCAAAGGGGACGGTCAACTGGGGTATCCTTGGGGACCCATGATCTGCCCTGATCTCCAGCCAAAGGGGACTGTCAGCTGGAGTATCCTTGGGGACCCATTATCTGCCCTGATTTCCAGCCAAAGGGGACTGTCAGCTGGGGTATCCTTGGGGACCCATGATCTGCCCTGATCTCCAGCCAAAGGGGACTGTCAACTGGGGTATCCTTGGGCACCCATGATCAGCCCTGATCTCCAGCCAAAGGGGACTGTCAACTGGGGTATCCTTGGGGACCTATGAAGAAGATCACCTCATATCTAATTTGAGTCCATTAAGTCTTTTTTGCACCTGACAAAGAGGTCAAAAAGAGAGAGCTCACACTTTTCGGGGCTCAGAACTCGCACTTCATCAGGGCTCGGAAGCAATTTCAGAGAATACAGGAGATTGCAAATTAAAAGCGTAACATTTGTGTTGGTATCGATCGATACACAGGCAACTAAATTGGTCCAGCCCTGTAATACCATAAGGGAAGGGGGGAATTCTGTCTGTATCCTTGGGGGTCCCCACAGTAGTCTAAAGAATGAAGAAAGGATGTGAGCACCAAAGATCTAATGTATCAGAGGTACCGGGCAGGCGACCAGAAACCTGAACTAACTCTACTCTTATGCCCCGTACACACGGTCGCAATTTGTGCGATCGGATCATGTTGTCGGAAAATCCGATCATGTGTGAGCTCCATCTGACTTTTTCCGTCTGAATTTCTGACACACAAAGTTTGAGAGCAGGATCTAAAATTTTCCGACAACAAAATCCGATTGTTTAAATTCCGATTGTGTGTAGACAATTCCGACGGACAAAGTGCCACGCATGCTCAGAATAAATTAAGAGACCACAGCTTTTGGCTAGTGGCCAGGGCCATCTTTAATATTGATTGGACCCTGGGCAAAACTTTTCTTGGGGACCCCCCCCATGCAGCTCTCCACCTGCTCTGAGACATACAATAAATGGCAGCTAGACTCAAAATCAGTTTACTGAATCAGATCGGGCGGCTATTGTGATTGGTTGCCAGAAGGTACAGTGTATCATTACCACTCACTGACTGGTTGCTAGAGGTTACAGCACACATTACAGTTTACTGATTAGTTGCTAGAGGTTAGAGCACATGATTTCTGCTTGTTGATTGGTTGTTAGAGATTACTGTGGATATGACCTCAGGGGAGCATGACATGCATATCACGGCTGCCGGCCGCCGCTATTTACATATGAATGCTGGCAATTTACATGTAAACACAGGTCTGCAGGTGAGTCATCTGTACACAACAATAGGGCAGAGCTGTCCAGCATTAATAGCAGCACTTCAGACTGAGGTATTGGGACACAGCACAGGACTAAAACCTCAAGGGACGAGGGAATTTAAACCAGGATAGTTGGCAAGTATGAGGCAGCTGCTTTGGGCACCACAACAATGACAGGGCCCAGGGCAGCTGCCCCTTTTGCCCTGCCTTAAAAACGGCCCTGCTAGTGGCCCGTTTATAGTCCAGACGCACATGCTCTACATCACCTCGTACGTGTTCTACATCACCTCGTTAAGAAGAATCGGATTTTCCGACAACTTTGTCCGACCGTTTGTATGCAAGACAAGCTTGGCACAAAATCCGTCGGAAAAAAATTGATGGATTTTGTTGTCGGAATGTCCGACCGTCTGTACAAGGCATTATCCTTTTATTTAGCAATTTGTTGTCCAGTATTCTCATCCTTTACCACCAACATCTAAGCCCTGATGAAGGCGGAATATTCATCCCCCAAAATGCAATGTATTTAATTTCTGGCCTCCTATCTTCTGCAATCAAGGTTTTCTGGACTCGTGTTAGATTTGTGGCACTCTCATTCATTTCTGTATTCTGTAAATCCATTTTTTAGCTAACCAATAGTTAAACCTTCCGGGATTCGGCTTCCATTTTTTAAAAGAGCAGAGAGGAAAACTCGAAACTGCAAGAAGCAGCTTTCAATTTGTATGTAAAGCAGCTTCAGTCATCGGCACAATAAGCGCAGAGTTTGGATTACGCGCTTTCATAGATTGTCGGAAATGGAAGAATTTTTTTTTTCTTTTTCTGACGACTCGGCTCCCTAATATATCAAATAATGTTAATGAAAGAATTTCGTACCTGTCCGTTCTGGTGAAGGGGTAGCTGTGAAAACCATTTGGTGTGATTCAGAAAAAAAAATGCAACTCAGCAGAGCGTTATCTTGCTTACAGCGCCGGGATATTTCACCTTATTAAGAAATACATGAAATTCCTGCACAGTATTGTGTCTGCACAGTTCGCTACTCTGGGTGCAAAGAATTCATAAAAAAAAAAAAACTATTCATGTTACTAAGAAAGCCTTGATTGTGAGAAAATGTTTGTGAACCCTTTGGCATGTTCTGAATTTTTTCATATAGTTTCTACAATCAATGTCCTTCATCTTAGTCATAATAATAGAGATGGTTCCAGGTGCCTCAAAATGAAACGCGTGTATTACAGTTCACTTCCTTTAGAAAACAGCCGCAGTCCAAGTAGGATAGCGTATCACTTGCCAGCATGTACTGTAGAGCAGGAACCTTGCTCATTGTGTGGAACCAGCGAAGGTCATTCTCTGATAAGAGTAAGCATAGACAATCCTAGGACAAATAATCCAGGGTATGGATAGTCAGAAGCCATAGTCAGAAAAAACTCTATTGAGGGCAGGAGCTAAGAGAGCTAAGGAGCTAAGAGACTAACTTGTTGGTAGGGCACAGATTATGTCTAGCAATGTTGTGGTCTTGGGTCAGGCTCGGAGACCAGTATCTATAGCAGTAGTGAGGCTCCCACCAACCAGCTGGATTAGGGATCGAGCAGGTCACCTTGGTAGATGACGCAGGCTCACACAAGGTACAGGCTCTAAGTACTAACCAGTGTTCACCAGATCTCCTGATGGTGGAAATGGGTTAGTACTAGGTCATGCCCCACCAGGAGATGAGCAAGCCAGGGTCCAGTAGCATATATATATAGCAGGTAGGGATCAAGGAGAAGCGCAGTCAGTAAACAAGCCAAAGGTCGGTAACATGTGGTTGCAGGTTGAAATCAAGCAGAAGCGTAGTCAGTAAACAAGCCAAAGGTCGGTAACATGGGGTCTCAGGTTGGGAACAAGCAGAAGCATAGTCGAGGAACAAGTCAAATGTTGGTAACGATTGGTGGCGGAGATGCAGACAGCAGCAGGAGAGACAAGAGCAAGATATTGGCTGGAGAAATAACAATAATCTGGCAAACAAGTGCAAAGGCATGGCTAAAATAGGATGCTCATGAGAGGAGCAAATAGTTCAAAGTTCATGGAAAACAAGGTACAAGGCAAGATTATCTGAGGGTTTGTCTAGGGAGCTGCCCAGCATCCCAGGTGGCTCAGCAAGAAGAGACATTGTCAGACACAGCAAAGTTTGTGGGTTCAGATCCAGGCCCTGACAAGCAGTCTTCTTGCAGCCTTTCTGATTAGGGCAGGTGTGCACTGCAGAGACCTGAGCTTCAGTTCTGAGCAATGGGATGAAAGCTGTTTGATTTCATGCCCTCTGTGATCAAGTCCCATGATGAATTAGAATTAGTGATGGGTGGAGTGGTGGGAGGGCATTTACCTTAAGATTGTGCTGGTGTGAATGGATGGTGCAGACCAGGGCACTTATGACGTGTGAGTCAGTTAAACTGGGAGTGACAGACCGGGAGTCCTCCCGCAGCAAAGAATATTTATGTCTTTGAAAGGAAAGGAAAAGCTACAGAGGGGCCATTATATGACCAGTGGTCCAGGTCAAGGAGAGAGCATAGCAGCCACCGGTCAAGCAAACAGGATATTGAAAAGACTGAGTCCTGTCCAGACCATTGCAAAAAAATATATATTCTGTAACTGCTTGAATAATTGTCTAATTGTCCAACAAATTACATCTTGATGAAGAAAGGTGGGAGGAGACTATTACAATAATGTATTAATACCTCTCACATGTCATACTTACCTGCTCTGTGCAATGGTATTGCACAGAACAGCCCCTTACCTTCTTTTCTGGTGTTCTCCACCGGCAATCTCCTCTTCTGTATGTGCCCCCATAGCAAGCTGTGTTCTATGGGGGCATAAGTGGGAGGGCGCTCTCAAGCTGGGCTGTGTGCATCCATAGATACATGCAGCGTAGCTCAGCGACACACCCTGCTCCCTTCTTACAAGGTTTGACTCACAGCAGCAGCAGCCAATGGCTCCTGCAGGTTTCAGTGAAGCCTCGGAGAGCACGGAGAGGTAAGAGAAAAAGCCGGGCATATCGCTGGATCAATACAGGACTCAGATAAGTGTTGGGGAGGGGGGGGGGGGGGGACACAGCAAGTGTCAAAAGCAAGTTTTTTACCTTCATGCAGGGAGAATGGTTCTGAAGGTAAAACATTTTTACCTTAATGCATTCCCTGCATTAAGGTAGAATAAAAAAAAATGTTTTTCCACTTGCACCACCCCCGCCCAATACTTACCTAAGTCCTGTATTGATCCAGCGCTGTGTACATCTGCCGGTCTCCTCTCCTCTCTCCCCACTCACACAAGCTTGGCTGAGTGCAGTGGAAGCCATTGGCTCCCCCCCTGCTGTCAGTCAAGTCCTGTGAGTAGAGAGCATGGGGCGGGGCTGAGCCGCGCTGCGCGTGTCAATGGCTGCACACAGCATGCCTCAGGATGGCAGACTGCACATCTGCCCTCATATCAAAAGCTTGCTGTGGGGGGGGGGTGGGGGGGGTGGGGGGCAGACACAGGGGAGAAGGAGCCAAGATCACCAGTGGAGAACCCTCAGAAGATCCCCCTCTTTAACTTTCGAGTCACTTTAAGGAATTGCATTCTTTTGTATCTTTTATATCTTCCCGGAATTCACCTTTAATAAACGTATTTTCCTTCTCATTCCAGGATATGATTTCTGTGCCGATGGATATCAGTGTGGAGAAAACTCGGCATGTCGGAACGAGATCACAAAAGCCACGTGCGAATGTCGAAACGGTTTTGTGCCGGTGCAGGGCGACCCGACTTACTGCGAAGGTAAGGACCCGGGTTTCAGGCTCACCTTTTACACACCTACGTCTTATGATTACCGGCCGCGCTTTCTGCGGCGAACTGGGGAAGGTCTTTGTAGACGGCGGCCGAGTCCTTTTGTTGCACTGCGAATGCGGTAAATGATTTCTCCAAATGATTAGATATATCTGTGCAGAAAATGACAGGGCTCTTCTGAGTCGAGGTCTAAATTGAATGTTGACCTATGGGGAACATGGTGTAAGTTTGTTGCACTTTTTGAAGCCAGATTGGAAAGTACTTGCGTGGGAGGTTTGTTTGACCTCGATAGGCTAATAACATTGTTTATCAGTGTGCCACTGTAATTACTCCACGCCGCGCACAGCAGGACTGACCACAGGAATAGAGTTCTCAATGTATCCAAAGCAACAGGCTGCCTGGCTGTATATTAAAGGTCTTGTAAACCTAAAATACAAGTTCTCCTTATGTAAAATAATTGCAATCCTTTTGGTAACTATGTGAAGTTTCTCATATCTGTACATGAAGATCCATATATATATATTATAATTGTAGCTATGACCTGCTGCTAGGGTTGCCACTTGTCCAGGATTTACCTGGGGGTGGCAATCAGTAACAACCCCCAGTCGGTCGGTCAACGAGCAGGTCTGGTGCACGTACCCCATCCATGCAGAGCTTCACTGGTGGCTTCCCTTGCTCGGCGGCGACAGCTTTCCCTTCCTCTGCTCTCCACGGCCATCGGTGGCTTCCGTTTTTTCTCCCTCCTCCTCGACGGCCAATCAGAAGTCTTCTCTCGGAAAACGGGTCTCAGACCTGCTTCTGATTGGCCGTTTTGAGGATCAGTGTTCATATTCATTCGCTGTTGTAACACTTGGGTGGGCTCGTGGCGCAACGCTCTGCACTCTGAGCCCACCCTATTTTGAAGCCTATTAGAGCCTATGACTGTAATCGGTTGCTTAAAAAAAAAACACTCCCCGCCCCCGCCGCTGTAATTCAGGCACCCTGAAATGGAGCGGACGCATGCATAGGGGGTGGCTGCTGAGGCCGTAAATAGATTTATGCATGAATCTATCCATTATTCATATAGGGGGTGGCTTGGATAGAGGGGACAGGTCCTGGGTGCCCCTAATGGATGGGCAGCCACTGCCGGATACATTATTCAGACCAGGCTGTGGCTCCCCAAGTAACTAAATCTGTTGCCACCAGGGAGGCTGTCTGAGGGGGCAGGTTTGGCATCACTGGGGGGGGGGGGCAGAGCAATTATGTCAGCAAGAGCACTTTGGCCACACCCACTGTTTGCCACATTACTACTATACTTGGGGCACCCAAAGGCGTCCCAGGCCGCTAAAGTGTTCGGGTTTGGCTTGAAGAAAAGGTGGCAACCCTATCTGCTGCCTGTTGGTTTTAACCATTTTAGGCTGAGTGAGACCTAGTTGCGGCTATGTTCTGTGTATGTATTGGGCCTCAGCGGGTCAGCAAGGTGGCCAAGGGCAGGCAGGTGGAGGATCTGCCGGTGAGTGGCTCCAGTTCAGCGTCAACAATACAGTTCATGGGTTACTGTCTGCCGGGTTTGGTGTCCGAGCTCACACCCTCTTCTGTGGCTGACAGGTTGGATGATAGAGCTTGGGCTGCTCATCTTTTGCTTAGGTTGGGTGGCGGCCGGGACATGGTACCAGAGGTGGAACATGCTAAGGTGGCGCCTTGACTGCTGCAGAGTCACCACACACCGACAGGGGTGCATATGAGCAGAGATCCACGTCACTGGCAAAACTCATTCAAGGGAAATGCAATCATCAATATGTGATGTCCTATGTTGTGCTAAACATCATACCCTGTTACCCCCGAAAAAAAGACCTAGCGTGATTGTCGGTGATGGCTGCAATATAAGCCCTACCCCCCCAAATAAGCCCTAGTTAAAGTCCTTGTAGGTCTTATTTTTAGGGTCGGGCTTATTTGCAGGGAAACAGGGTAGGGCTTATTTGGGGGGTAGGGCTTATATTGCAGCCATCACCGACAATCACGCTAGGTCCTATTTTTGGGGAAACAGGGTAGCTGTTTGTGTTATGCGGTTTTAGTAGTTCCTTTCTTAAAAACCCAAATCCTGCTTTTTAGTTAGACTTGTGTTCTCATGTAAATTGCAATTGCAAGCGATTTGTTGTCTTACAGCACTGGGATCCTGCCTTCAGTCCAGGGCAGGGACACTCTTTGAGCAGAGCTTGTATGCTGTATATTTATTATATTGTATATACAGTGGTGTGAAAAAGTGTTTGCCCCCTTCCTCATTTCCTGTTCCTTTGCATGTTTGTCACACTTAAGTGTTTCGGAACATCAAACCAATTTAAACAATAGTCAAGGACAACACAAGTAAACACAAAATGCAATTTGTAAATGAAGGTGTTTATTATTAAAGGTGAAAAAAAATCCAAACCATCATGGCCCTGTGTGAAAAAGTGATTGCCCCCCTTGTTAAAACATACTATAACTGTGGTTGTCCACACCTGAGTTCAATTTCTCTAGCCACACCCAGGCCTGATTATTGCCACACCTCTTCACAATCAAGGCATCACTTAAATAGGAGCTGCTTGACACAGTAAGGTCCACCAGAAGATCCTTAAAAGCTACACATCATGCCGAGACCCAAAGAAATTCAGGAACAATTGAGAAAGAAAGTAATTGAGATCTATCAGTCTGGAAAGGGTTATAAAGCCATTTCCAAAGCTTTGGGAATCCAGCGAACCACAGTGAGAGCCATTATCCACAAATGGTGAAGACATGGAACAGTGGTGAACCTTCCCAGGAGTGGCCGTCCGCCCAAAATTACCCCAAGAGCGCAGCGACGACTCATCCAAGAGGTCACAAAAGACCCCACAACAACGTCCAAGGAACTGCAGGCCTCACTTGCCTCAGTTAAGGTCAGCGTTCATGCCTCCACCATCAGGAAAAGACTGGGCAAAAATGGCCTGCATGGCAGAGTTCCAAGGAGAAAACCACTGCTGAGCAAAAAGAACATCAAAGCTCGTCTCAATTTCTCCACAACACATCTTGATGATCCCCAAGACTTTTGGGACAACATTCTGTGGACCGATGAGACAAAAGTGGAACTCTTTGGAAGGTGTGTGTCCAAGTATATCTGGCGTAGAAGGAACACTGCATTTCATAAAAAGAACATTATACCAACAGTAAAATATGGTGGTGGTAGTGTGATGGTCTGGGGCTGTTTTGCTGCTTCAGGACCTGGAAGACTTGCCGTGATAAAAGGAACTATGAATTCTGCTGTCTACCAAGAGATCCTGAAGGAGAATGTCCGACCATCTGTTCGTGTACTCAAGCTGAAACGAACTTGGGTTCTGCAGCAGGACAATGATCCTAAACACACCAGCAAGTCCACCACCGAATGGCTGAAGAAAAACAAAATGAAGACTTTGGAGTGGCCTAGCCAAATTCCTGACCTGAATCCTATTGAGATGTTGTGGTATGACCTTAAAAAGGCCGTTCATGCTCGAAAACCCTCTAATGTAACTGAATTAGGACAATTCTGCAAAGATGAGTGGGCCAAAATTCCTCCAGGACGCTGTAAAAGCCTCATTGCACGTTATCGCAAACGCTTGGTTGCAGTTGTTGCTGCTAAGGGTGGCCCAACCAGTTATTAGGTTTAGGGGGCAATCACTTTTTCACACAGGGCCATGATGGTTTGGATTTTTTTTCACCTTTAATAATAAACACCTTCATTTACAAATTGCATTTTGTGTTTACTTGTGTTGTCCTTGACTATTGTTTAAATTGGTTTGATGTTCCGAAACACTTAAGTGTGACAAACATGCAAAGGAACAGGAAATGAGGAAGGGGGCAAACACTTTTTCACACCACTGTATATATATATTATTGTATATATTGTATACTCGTGCTATATATTTTCCTTCCCAATGCTCTGGTTTCCACTCACAACCCAAAAATGTACAGGCAGGTTCATTGGTAAACGATGAATGTGCTTCTGCTGTACGCACGTCCTCAGTTGGATGGGAACATTAGATTGCAAGCTCCTTTGGGTGACAGGGAACGGTGTGTAAAGCACTTCATTATTTGTTAGTTCTACATAAACACAGGAAATAAATTTGTTTCTAATGATTTTTACTGGCGCTAGATACCTGATACAATTTTACATGCTGAATAGACACTTTGGCGTTTTGCTGAATCTGCTTTGATATATTTCGATATTCCACTTGTACAGATTGCTGTCATTGTTGTGCATTATTGTATATACCAGTGGTTGTCAACTTATGAGCTGAAGGGGGCCTCAAATGCAGCCCCCAACATCATCATAACATTCATTATATGTAATGCTGGAGAGGAGTGTCAGGGACTGCAGACCTAATAGAGGAAATGAGTGTCAGAGAGTGAGGAGAGGATACAATGTTGGTGGGGAGATGCTGCAGAAGACAATACAAAACTGGGAAGAGGTTATATGAGGCTAGTAGAGATCAATGTTGTTACCCCAATCAATGTTCCCACTACAGACTGCTGAGGTCTGAGGGCTGCCCATCATATACCAAAGGGCCACAGGTTGGGCACCAGGGTGATGTACTTTGTGAAGTCACTATGTCACATCCTGTAGATCCATGGAAGTAAGACATTATGATGTCACTGTATGTTATTTACACAATCTGACAACCCTCACTCTGTCCTCTGTAGCTTCTGTGCCCTCCTGTACCATTGACCAGGTCTAGATCACTCTCAGGTTGAGTAATCTAAGGACGCTTTGGCTTATCCATCATATTATCGATTTGACCTAATTCAGCATTCAGTGATGTATGGGTATCTGTTATGTTTTGTGTTCACTTACCCTTCCCCAAACTGTGCATCTTGGTGTATTATAAGCTAGTAATGTCTAGTGCTTGGGCTTATCTACACAGCTGCATTGGATTATCATGAACGTGTTCATGGTTCAGCTCCTTGTGGGATCTCTTAGGACAATTTTGCATTGTTTCTTGCTTCTAGTGAACCTTGAACCCTTTGCTCCTCCCATGAACTTCCTGATGTAAGTCATGTCTCTCCACTTCCTGTTTCCCAGGTTATTGTGCTGCAGTCCATATTTTGCTCCTTTGCGTACCTGTAGCTGTCCTTATCTTCACTACCATTTGTTATTGACCTTGGCTTGTTTCTCAACTATGCTGCTGCTTAATCCCATCCTGCGACCGCTTGTTAGTGACCTTTGGCTTGTTTATTGACTACACTTCTGCTTGATCCATACCTGCTATATCTGCTACTGGACCCCGGCTTGCTCACCTCCTGGTGGGGAAATGCTGATGACTGCAACCTGATACTAAACCCATCTCCACCATTAGGAGCTCTGGTGAACACTGATTAATGCTTAGACCCCGCACCTCGGGAGAGCCAACATCATTCACCAGGGTGACCTTCTTGTGTACGCTTCCTCCTGGTGGGGCAAGCCTGAGGACTCTGACCTGATACTAAACCCATCTCCACCATCAGGATCTCTAGTGAACATTGGTTAATGCTTAGACCCCACACCTCGGGAGAGCCGACATCATCCACCAGGGTGACCTTCTTGTGTATGCTTCCTCCTGGTGGGGCAAGCCTAAGGACTCTGACCTGATACTAAACCCATCTCCACCATCAGGATCTCTAGAGAACATTGGTTAATGCTTAGACCCCACACCTCGGGAGAGCCGACATCATCCACCAGGGTGACCTTCTTGTGTATGCTTCCTCCTGGTGGGGCAAGCCTGAGGACTCTGACCTGATACTAAATCCATCTCCACCATCAGGAGCTCTGGTAAACACTGGTTAAGGCTTAGACCCCCACACCTTGGAAGAGCCAACATTATCCACCAGGGTGAGCTGCTTGTGTATGCTTCCTCCTGGTGGGGCAAGCCTGAGGACTGTGACCTGATACTAAACCCATCTCCACCATCAGGATCTCTGGTGAACACTGGTTAATGCTTAGACCCCACACCTCGGGAGAGCCAACATCATTCACCAGGGTGACCTGCTTGT
The DNA here is from genome assembly GCF_037356315.1 of Lithobates pipiens. Lineage (NCBI taxonomy): Eukaryota > Metazoa > Chordata > Amphibia > Anura > Ranidae > Lithobates > Lithobates pipiens. The sequence continues at coordinate 12,897,166 of NW_027507786.1, forward strand.
GTACGTTTCCTCCTGGTGGGGCAAGCCTGAGGACTGTGACCTGATACTAAACCCATCTCCACCATCAGGAGCTCTGGGGAACACTGGTTAATGCTTAGACCCCACACCCCGGGAGAGCCGACATCATCCACCAGGGTAACCTGCTTATGTACGCTTCCTGCTGGTTGGTGGGAGCCTCTACTGCTATAGCTTTTGGTCTCTGAGCCTGACCCCTGACCAGGACAGGTGTCTCACTTTATAGGCAGATTTAAGGCACCCCCCCGAGCATGTTATTTCAAAGAAATTTTGCATTTTTTAATGTTACCCTTTAAGCTTTATTAAAAGACCTAACTTCCGCTGAAAGGATTTTTGTTTTTACATTGGTCTGTGTCCCCCAGGGCTCCCCATTCCTTTTGAAAGAATGGAGGCTGGGCACTGATGACGTCACTTTTATCAAAAGTCACATGGAATCCCCACCTAGAAGGTCCAACTCTCCAATGCATTTCACCCAACTGGGCTTAATCGTAGAGATGTCTACACCAATTGGATGAAATGCATTAAAAGGGGCGGTTATCTTAGACTGAGGTTTTTAAAGTGCACTGTCTTGCCTTAATAAGAGCTTTTGAAGGAAGTGACGTCACTGATGTGGGACCGTCGCCTTTTCACTAGTGTCTACTTTGAGGGCGAACAAGTTCCAGGAACGGCCACTCAACCGGGTGCCCACAGTGGAGGACAGCATTCCACAGCTTGAGAGGCATGATTTCCCCTGTGGTATTTGTATGATTTTAGGGGTTCCTATGCCATTAGAAAAAAAAATCAGTCAGGGAAATGTCATTTAGTATCTAATAACATTTTTATTATTTTTCTATGTGCCTCTTTTGCTTTAGTACATCCTGCAATGTAAGTTAAAGGAATTCTGCATTCTTATGCCACGTACACACGATCGGAATTCTCGTCAGAAAAAGCTCTGATGGTTTTCCTGACGGAATTCCAACAGAATTCTGCTCAAACTGTCTTGCCTACACACGGTCACACCAAATTCTGACCGCCAAGAACGCGGTGACTTACAACACGTTCGACGTGACTAGAAAAAGGAGGTTCAATACCTAGTAGCCAATAGCTTCCATCTCGTAGTTGAATCTGAGCATGCGTGATTTTTTGCACATCGGAATTGCATACGCACGATCGGAATTTCCGATAGAAAGTTTTTCCATCGGGAAAATTGAGAACATGCTATCAAATTTTTGCTGGCGGGAATTTGGCCAGCTAAATTCCGATGGAGCCTACACACGGTCGCAGTTTCTGATGAAAAGCCCTCATCGGTCTTTTGCTGTACGAAATTCCGATCGTGTGTACGCGGCATCAGAGCTTAAAGGGGTTGTAAAGTAAAAATTTTTATTTTTTTAAAATAACAAACATGTCATACTTACCTCCACTGTGCAGCTCGTTTTGCACAGAGTGGCCCCGAACCTGCTCTTCTGGGGTCCCTCGGCGGCTGTCTCTGCTTCCTCCCGCAGGTGCTTCTCACGTTAATGCGAGCTCCCTCGCATTGGTGAGAAGCACTGCGGGCGCGCTCCCGTGATACAGCCGGCGGCTATAGCCGCTCGCTGTATCACAAGGCCCCGCCCCCCGGCGCGCTGCGTCATTGGATGTGATTGACAGCAGCGCGAGCCAATGGCTGCGCTGCTTTCAATCCATCCACTCCAGCCAATCAGCGGCCAGGCTGAGCGGCGAAGAGGACGGCGGGGGCGAGCGCGGGATTTTCGAGGGGTCAGGTAAGTAAAACGGGGGGACTGGGGGCGCCAGCAGTGTGAGATGTTTTTTCACCTTAATGCATAGAATGCATTAAGGTGAAAAAACATTTACCTTTACAACCCCTTTAACTAAAGGAGTTGTTTCCCCTGGACGGCATTTAAAATTTTTTTTTTTTGCATTGGTACATATCCCCCTGGCAATGCCCAGCTACCCGTATTTTCTGTTTGACCATCCCATGCCTATAATGCGGCGTACACACGATCGGAATTCCGGCCAGAAAAAGACTGATGAGAGCTTTTCATCGGAAAATGCGACCGTGTGTAGGCTCCATCGGAATTTAGCTGTCCGAATTTCCGCCAGCCAAAAATTGATAACATGTTCTCAATTTTCCCAACAGAAAAACTTTCTATCGGAAATTCCGATCGTGTGTATGCAATTCCGACACGCCAAAAATCACGCACGCTCAGATTGAACTACGAGACAGAAGCTATTGGCTACTGGCTATTGAACTTCCTTTTTCTAGTCCCGTCGTACGTGTTGTACGTCACCGTGTTCTAAACGATCGGAATTTGGTGCGACCGTGTGTGGGCAAGACAGCTTGAGCCGAATTCCGTTGGGAAAACCATCAGAGCTTTTTCTGACGAGAATTCTGATCGTGTGTATGCGGCATTAGCCTTAAGTACTAAGAGAGAAGTAAATTTCAATTGACTTTATTGAGGTTCATATATTTTTCTAAAGTGTTCGCCAAATCGAATCCAAGCAGATTATCCCATCGCTGGTAAGGGCACAAGACTGACCTCATGGTTCAGTGACCGCTATAGATTGTTTGAGGTTTTGTCCATGGTCCTTGGTCATGGAACTTTGTAGAAATTCAATATGCTTATATACCTCAGCATTTACATTATGCTGTATATACTTCTCTTATTATCCAGGTCCCTTTTCTGTTATGAAGGCATCGTTCCGGGAAAATGAAAATCAAGACAGAATTGATTTTTTTTTTTCCTTTCACCGACTGACTGCAAAACACACAATAGAGCCACATGGGAAAATTATTCATGATTGCTTTGTAAGAATGGCGATTGACTCCAATTAATGACAATTAATAGCTGGCAGTATTGAAGTTGGAGAGCTTCTTGAGGAACCTTCCAACTGCCAGGGGATTGTGTGCAGAAGAAAATATCACAGCGTTGTGTGGATACATAGAAATACATTAGAACAACGAATGAGAATAATATAAAGGACATTTATTAGGTACTAGAATGCTGTTGATTTGGGGAAATCTGTAAGAGGGGCTATGCTAGGGAACAGACACACTTAGCCTATTGTTTCTGCAAACTACTGGTCTATGATCTCTCGCAGTTCAGCAATGTAAGTAATATCAACAGTCAGTTTTAAAGCCCAAAGTGTGTGTCAACCTTAAAGTGGTTATAACCCCTTTAGATATACCCAGTGAAGTGACTGGCCTTGGGTGATACACAGAGATGAAACAAATTATCTTACATAAGTTGTACCTGTTTGTCTGAAGTCTTCTCTTCTCTATATCAGTTCAAAGTCCAGAATTTACTGCATATTTCTGAGCTCCAGAAGGCAGGGGGAGGGCATCTGATGTCATATACTGCACAGCATGGAGCTGATTGTAATATGAGATACAAGTGGTGGAAATAGGCACACACCCCTCTACACAGTCTCACAGGGAAACATGCACACCTGAGGCTGTCAATCACCTGATGTGTACTGGAGGGGGGCAGGGCCATCCCTTGGGATTCCATGGTGTTGGCATAAACCAGGGGGTCCCCAGACTTTCTAAACAAAGGGCCAGTTTACTGCCCTTCAAACTTCAGGGGGAGCCAGACTGTGGCCAGTGGGAGAAGAAAATGTCCTGGTGTCAGTGGGGGTAAACTATGGCCTGTCAGAGTACCCCCCTCATTGTAAAAAATAGTGCCTCCCTCATTGGACCTAATACTGCCCCATCATTGGTTTTATTGGAAAGACTAGTGCGCCATCATTATTTACATAGTTAGTAAGGTTGAATAAAGACATTACCTGTTTGAGTGTCTACAATGGTTCCTATCCCTGTACATTGTGTCTCATTAAGATGCTCATCTATTTTATCATTACTTATTTAAGGTACCCATATAGCACCATCAATTTCCACAGTGCTCCACACATAGATTGCACCTTACCCTCAAGGAGCTTACAATCCAAGGTCCCCAACTCACATTCATATACTAGGGGCCAATTTTGGACAGAAGCAAATTAACCTTCCTGCATGTCTTTGGAGTGTGGGAGGAAACCTACACGGGCACAGGAAGAACATGCAAACTCCAGGCAGGTAGTGTCATGGTTGGGATTTGAACCAGCGACCCTTTTTACTGCTAGGCAACAGTGCTACCCACTATACCACTGTGCCACCCACACTGTCATTAGGAGTATTAGTGCCCCATCATTAGTATCAGTAGGAGGACCAGTACCCCATTGCCGGTGTCCGTGGCAAGAACTTTACTCCACTGTTGCTGACAGCGTGGGGGGAATAATGACCTAAGGGTTGGATAAAAGCAAGCAAAGGGCCACAGTTTGGAGTCCACTGGCATCAACAATCAGAAGTGACTCAGTGAGCAGAGGAAGGGGACAGCAGCCAGAATTAACACTAGGCATGCACACACTACAGAAGGTTTCTGAAGTTAACACGCACATGGATTTCTCCATGCTTGCTTTTGGTCTGTTAACATGGACCTTTCCTGCTGCCAATGAAAATGATCCCCCATATGCTGTTACGATTTAATGCATACACATACTTACGAGTTGCGAAGCCAGAATTGAGTTTTCCTGCTCTCCCCTGCTGCTCATCTGTTGCATGTCCCATCCCATTTCACCATCTATTTATCACTGGGAGATGGCTATTCCTTCCTGATGTTTGCTTCACCGATGACCTTGTGCATGGCAGACTGAGATCTGGCGATATGTCTTCCATATAACACGTCGCTGGTTAAAGTTACCACTCATAGATTCCTGGGATACATGACACGCATCCCAAAAGGCTCCAGGGCCATAGGTACCGAACTTCCACAAGATCTCCCAGTACTATAGAAACATGCAGTGTGGAAGACATGGCATCAGACCTAAAACAGATGGAGGTCTACATGATGTGTATCCTAGCAGGTTGAGGACAGAAAAGGCTACATCACCTTAGCTTAGTTAAGGAATAGTGATGAGCTCAGGCTGGTCACGTGGCCATATTATCTCAAAGATTATTCTCTATGGTGATAAGGCAAGGGGAGGGATTCAGTAGTTTTGTGAAAGGCAACCGGGCAGGATTCCATTTCTGGTGATTTCAGCCCATAAAGTCATATGTGTTGTCAGCCCATCAACATGAAAATTAGGAGCTGAGGGCCTTTTTTGGTGCTGCACAAATACGGTGTGACAGAAAGTATTGCAGTGACCGCCATTTTATTCTCTAGGGTGTTCGAAAAAGAAAATATATAATGTTTGGGGGTTCTAAGTAATTTTCTAGCAAATAAAACTGTTTTTAACTTGTAAACAACACATCTAAAAAAGAGGCTCAGTCCTTAAGTGGTTAACACCTTTGCACCAGTTTCTACCAATCTCTTTAACTACTTGCTGTACATTTTGTATGCTATTTTTATTTTAATAACTTTTTTTTTTTTAACACTTTTTACATTTTTCTTTTTCTTTTAACCTCATTGCTATGGCAAGTGGGCAAACAAGCCCCCATGTGATAGCTTTGAGCAGGTTACAGCTAATAAGACATCAGGGGTCTACTCGACCCCCTGATGTACCCCCTGCCCTCTCAAACAGCTAACTAAACACAGATCATGCTTGGTTAGCTGCTTCCCTGGCTGTGCCGGCCATGGAATTACAGCTCTGAAACCAGAAGTTATAAAACCAGGGCTTTTTTTTTTTAAGCAGGAGCGCGGGGAAAGGCGGGGGACTGCGGTTCTGGCACCTCCAGCACTTTTTGTATTTTATGACAAAGGAATGCTTGGAGGGTCTATTGATGCTGACTGCTGGGGGATCTAATGCCGCTGCTGTGGTTCTATTTTTGTGTGGGTGTCTATTGTTAATGGTTTAGGTATATTGTTGCTGGTGGGGGGGGGGTCTCTTGTTACTGGAGGGTCAGTTGTTACTGGGAGGGTCCTACCGTTGAGGGTGAGGTCTATTGTTGCTGGCTTCTGGAGATTCTATTGTTGCTGGACGGTCTATTGATGCTGGCTGCTGGTAGATCTGTTGTTGCTGCTGGGAGTCTATTGTTGCTGGGGTCAGGTCTGTTGTTGCTGATGCGGTCTACTGTTGCTGGGGTGGGGGTCTATCAAATTCCATACAAATGAAATGACTTAGTAGCACAAAATGATTCTCTGTATTCTCTAAAAGAGGCGGTACTGGGAGGAGGATAGGGGGTGGAGCCAAGGGATGGTGCTCAGAGGTGGGTAAGGGGCAGAGACAAAGGGTGCGTCAGAAGGGAGGGGTTCCTGCACCTATTCTTTGAGAAAAAAAAACCCTGGATAAAACCATTTATCACAGAGGAGATGGGGGACTGGATGTTCCTCCACGTCCTCTGTGGGGAGCTGTTCTGGACATTTACCATGATCTCAAGTCAGCTTCCATCTGAACCTCATCCGATAGGCATTTTGCTCTGTGGGGGGTTCCCTTTAAAAGACCCATGGGAGACAGAGTAATGAAAAACAGCCCTGTAGCTCTTGAGGTTGCACATTGTTTCTGGATATAATTAGCATACACTAATGATATGGTAGCTAATCACAGAGTGCAGTTTCATCATACGACCTGAGCGCCGAGTGCCAATGGAGTCACCCCACCATATACCAGTCCTGACCCGTGAAACGTGCCCCAGATGACAGGGGTTAATTGTTCTATTAGAAGCGTGTGTTATTCATTTGGTTACACTGACACCGGTGCCTTGCTGGAATAATCACTTGGTTGGTTGGACCCCAGCCCCTCGCTCAGGTGCGTTGTACACGGTCTTTGTTTTACACGTGCATCGAATGTTGGAGAGGGAAAACATCGGCATTACTTGATCTGCTCATTCAATGACAAAGGAGTTATTATAGATAATTCCTATAAATAAACCGTGAATGTCTCCGGAGAATTATGGAAATGTCTCCTGATGCAAATGAGCTTTTCAGTCTTCTATGGCTTGGGATAGGTTTTCTCGATGGTTAGGCAGTGTATACAATTGTATGAAAAAGTATTTGCCCCCTTCCTGATTTTTTATTTTTTTTGCATATTTCTTGTACACACGATCGGATATTCCTGACGGAAAATGTCCGATCGGACCGCGTTGTCGGATAATCTGACCGCATGTGGGCTCCATCGGACTGTTTCCGTCTGAATATCCGACGGACAAAGTTTGAGAGCTGGGCTATAAAATTCTCCGATAACATGATCCGCTCGGACTTTGTCCGATCGTTTTTAGAGAATTCCGATCGGACAAAGTGCCACGCATGCTCAGATCAAATTCCTACACCAAAGCTATTGGCTACTAGTCTGAACGTAGTCCTGTCGTAACGAAATTACGTCATCACGTTCTGAACGATCGGATTTTCTGACAACTTTGTCCGACCGTGTGTATGCAACACCAGTTTTGGACAAAATCCGACGAATTTTGTTGTCGGAATGTCCGACCATGTGTACAAGGGCTTACACGTAAATGATTCAGATCATCACACAAAATTTTAATATTACACAAAGATAACCCAAATAAATCCGAGATGCATTTTTTAATTATTATTTCACTTATTAAGAGAAAAAAAGATGTTCATACCTGCCTGGCCCTATGGGAAAAAGTAATTGCCACCTCCCATGTTGAATCATGAATGAACTGTGATTAACCACAATTTTTTGGAAAGCTAAAGTACAATTTCACTTGCCACACCCAGGCCTGATTACTGCCGGACCTGTTGAATCAAGAAATCAAATAAATAGAAGCTGTATGACAAAGTGAAGCACGCTGAGGCTCGGTTCACACAGGGGCAACACGACTTTTGGAGGCAACTTGGACGTGACTTGGACGTGACTTGGACACGACTTACAACACTACTTTAAGTCGCCCCAGGCCAGTGGCCAATCAGAGAATGAGCTCTCAGGGGGGAACTCCTTTTGAGAGCTGATAATTCTCTGAGAGTCACCTCCGTATAGACGGAGATCCGACTTGGAGGCGACCTCCATTGAAATCAATGGGTACCAGTCGCCTACAAGTCGGATTGAAGTAGTACAGGAACCTTTTCTGAAGTCGGAGCGACTTCAATAGTGTGCATTACACAGCTCTCATTCACTTACATTGATTTCTACATGTTGTGCGACCTGAGGCGACTAGGGGCGACTTGAAGTCGGATCTGAGTCGCCCCTGTGTGAACCGGCACTTACAGATCATAAAAAGGACACATATCATGACAGAATCGAAAAAAATTCAAGAACAGATTTGAAACAAAGTAATGTACATGTATCAGTCTAGGAAGGGTTTCAAAGCCATTTCTGGAGCTTTGGAGCTCTAGTGAACCATGGGGAGAGCCATTATCCAGAAATCAAGATAACTTGGAACAGTGGGGAACCTTCTTAGGAGTTGGCTGGCCTACAAAAATTACTCAGAGTGCATGACGACGACTCGTCCAGGAGTTTATAAAAGAACCCAGGACAACATCTAAAGAACTGCAGGCCTCACTTGCCTCAGGTAAGATCAATGTTCATGGATTCAACAATAAGAAAGAGACGGGGCAAAAATGGCCTCCATGGGAGAGTTCCAAGGCCAAAGCCACTGATGACCAAAAAGGCTCCTCTCACATTGACCAAAAAACATCTTGATTATCCCCAAAACTTTTAGGCAAATATTCTGTGGACTGATGAGACAAAAATTTAACTTTTTGGAAGGTGTGCGTCCCGTTACATCTAGCATAAAACTAATACAGCATTTCATCATAACAAGAACATCCCAACAGTCAGACATGGTGGTGGTAGTCTGATGGTCCAGAGCTGCTTTGTAGCTTCAGGACCTGGACGACTTACCATAATTGATGGAACCATGAATTCTGAGCTCTACCAGAAAATCCTAAAGGAGAATGTCCGGCCATCAGTTTGTGACCTCAAGCTCAAGTGCACTTGGGCTATGAAGCAGGACAATGATCTGAAACACACCAGCAAGTCCACCACCAATTGGTTCAAGCAAAGCAAAATTTAGGTTTTGGAGTGGCATAGTCAAAGCCCGGACTTAAATCTAATTGAGATGCTGTATAATGACCTTAGACAGGCCGTTCATGCTGGAAAACCCTCCCAATGTGGCTGAATTAAAACAATTCTGCAAAGAGTGGGCCAGAATTGCTCCACAGCGATGTGAAAGACTCATTGCCAATTATCGCAAACGCTTGATTGCAGTTGTTGCCGCCAAGGGTGGCACAACCAGTTATTAGGTTTAGGGGGCAATTACTTTTTTACATAAAGCCAGGCAGGTTTGGACAGCTTTTTTTGCCTTAATAAAGGAAATCATCATTTAAAAAACTGCATTTTGTATTTACTCGGGTTATATTTGTGTAATAATAAAATTTGTTTGATGATCTGAGTCATTTAAGTGTGAAAAATATGCAAATAAATAAAAAAGCAGAAAGGGGGCAAATACTTTTTTCACACAACTGTATATGTTTTATAACACAATAATCATTTTTAGTAGATCCGCATTTTCAGTGAATCAATCAGTTAGTGTCATTCTTGCCCCATATTATTATAGGGATTGTGTTTTCACAAATGGTAAGTGTAAAAATTTTGTTGCACAGTTTTGTAGCCAAAATTTCCAACTGTCCCTCTTTGGAACCAAATTCCTTTGTCCGTCCCTCTTCCTTGATTCTCCTTGTAGGACTGATCTATACAACTCTATAAGGGCCTCAGGTCTGTATCGAGTGGATTTTGTTCAGACAGGTTTTTCATTTAAATATGTTTGATGTATTTGATCCAGTACTGAAGGGAAAAAGACACTTAAAGCAGACCAACTGAAGGAGGTCAACTGCATACTTACCAACATTATGGTCCTGGACCCTGACAAAGGTCTGCATTCCATTTGCCCACTTTCCTCATCCATATGCCCAGTCATGCCCACTTTACAGCTTGGTCTAGCCCCGACTTCTGGCTCTACATATACAGGGGCCACCTATCACATCCACTTTGTGGGTTGGTTCCACCGAGATCCCACTTCTTAATATGTCCGCTCACATTCACGATCCTATTCAATCAGACGTCCTTCAATTATGCTACAAGATTTTCATGCAGTTAAACTCTGTTTTCCAGAAACAGCCAAGGGAACAAACTTTGAGACAGTTTGACAAATGTGATTGAAAATATTTAGAAAGAAAAAAAAAGAGACATTTCAGAGCCATCAGCACCGAAGAACTAAAAATGGTAAATCTATGGCGGGAGTGAAATTAAGATCCATACCGTAATCTCCACGTGAAGATTAATGCTCGCGATTCTGCCCTGCCACTTTAATATTTCATAAATGCAATCTCAGGTTTTTTTTTTAAATGGATAGAAGATGGTGATTATCCCGGACTTACTCATCTCCAGCCCAGCAGAGGGGAAGACGGAAGCCAGGAGAAGACGTGCGCCGTGGGACTGGCCATCCATCACCAGCACCTAACGGGAGTTTGATTTACAGTCCCGGGGTAATAGATTATAGTGAAGTATCAGTGTTCACCTGTTTACAAAGGAGTGGAGAAATCAGAGGGGGGATCTGTCTGTCTGTATATCTATCTCATATCTATCTTTCTTTCTTTCTTTCTTTCTTTCTTTCCTTCCTTCCTTCCTTCCTTCCTTCCTTTCTCATAGCTCTCCATCACATTATCTATCTATCTATGTCATATCTATCTACTTTTTTTCTTTCTTTTTTCCTTTCTTTTTTTCTTTTTTCCTTTCTTTTTTCTTTTTCTTTCTTTCTTTCTTTCTTTCTTTCTTTCTTTCTTTCTTTCTTTCTTTCTTTCTTTCTTTCTTTCTTTCTCTCTCATATCTATCTACTTTTCTTTCTTTCCTTCCTTCTATCTTCCTTCCTTCTTTTCTTCCTATATCATTTTTTTTTCTCTCTCATTAGGTTACTCTATCTATCTACTTTTCTTTCTTTCTTTCTTTCTTTCTTTCTTTCTTTCTTTCTTTCTTTCTTTCTTTCTTTCTTTCTTTCTTTCTTTCTCATATTTATCTACTTTTCTTTCCTATCTTTATCTCTTTCCTTCCTTTCTATCTTCCTTCCTTCTTTTCTTCCTATATAATTGTTTTCTATCTATCTATCTATCTATCTATCTATCTATCTATCTATCTATTTTTCTACTTTTCTTTCTTTCTTTCTTCCTTTCTTTCTTTCTTTCTTTCTTTCCTTCCTTTCTATATCCCTTCCTTCTTTTCTCTCCATTAGATTGCTCTATCTACTTTTGTTTGTTTGTTTCTTTCTTTCTTTCTTTCTTTCTTTTGTTCTTTATTTCTTCTTCTTTCTTACTTCCTTCCTCTATTTTTTTTTCTTTCTTTCTTATCTTTATTTCTTTTTCTTCCTTTCTTCCTTCCTCTATTTTTGTCTTTCGTTCCTTTCTTTCTTTCCTTCTTTCTTTCTTTTCTTTTTCTTTCTTTCTTTCCTTCCTCTTTTTTTTCTTTCTTTCTTATCTTTCTTTCTTTCGTTTGTTTTTTTCTTTCTGTCTTTCTTATTCTTTCTTTCCTTCCTTCCTCTGTTTCTTTCTTTCTTTCTTTTCTACTTTTTTTTTCTACTTTTCTTTCTTTTCTTCCTTCCTTCCTTCTGTCCTTCCTATCTTCCTTCCTTCCTATCTTCCTTCCTTCTTTCCTTCCTATATAAACTTTTTCTTTCTCTCCATTAAGTTACTCTATCTATCTATCTATCTATCTATCTATCTATCTATCTATCTATCTATCTATCTATCTATCTTTCTTTTTTTCCCCCATTAAGCTACAGTATCTATTTGATTTACAATCATGGAGTAATATATTGCAGAGACATCACTTTGTGTTCCCCCCGTTTTACTAAGGTGTCTAGTAATCAGGGAGTCTATATTTCTGCCTATCTATCTAGGACAGGAAGTTGACATCTGGTTGGCAGGAAAGTCCCAGCACACTAAGCCCGATATATTGCTTCAGGTCATATAAGGTCAATGTGTCTTTTTTTATGGCCTTGTTGCCATATTGGGTAAATAATGCCACTTGGCCATCAAGGTAAATGACCTTATATGACCATGTGACAATATTAGGTCAATATTGTCACAGGCATTCCTGCCCCTTTGCATACATCATTAATGGGGCGGAGAAGCTCCCTCTTGTAACTCATTGGGCCAGCAATGACAGCCGACTTCTTCGTTTGGATAAATTTGGGCTCAGACCAAACCCAGGCCTGAACTTAAGCTCATCACTAATCGCCAGGGATTGTGTCAATGAAAGCCACCGTTTTTTAAAAGAAAAATGTACTTTCCTTTGAAGTAACATTAACACAATAATGATTATATGAGATTCTGGTGATTGTGTTTCCATGTATATGTCCAGTGTTCAGACGATATAGACCAGGGTCCTGAGGACCACACCAGCTCTCAGCTCCTACAATTGTAAACCTTTAATCATAATGTAATATGCGTCTAGAGTATTCCTGCACCTTGAAGAAATGGCGCTATGGCGGAGATGCTCGGGAACAACTTGGCCTCGGCCCGTGGATCACACGAGGCTGCGGGAGAGATACCAGAATGCTTGACCCTCTATATAGCATGTTTTCTAGTGGATAGAAGCCAAGAGCGAGCTGGACAGCCATAAATAAGCCATAATGGATATAAAGCGCCAACGATAATGTTCTCGAAAATTGAAGTCTAATAGATTTCTCAGCATGGGCCGCTGGACAAATGCTGAAGACTGAAGAGCGCTGTCTTTTTGTACCGCTGTCTTCCTGTTTTTGTTTCTGCAACAGAAATTAGTAAACGGCTTTATAGAGATGTTCAAAGCAACATGGCGATCGGAGGTAGGAAATGCTATGGGATTCATGGCCTTGGGGCCCTAGGACCACATTCACACTAGCGGGGTTTGTAGCAATATAACACATCTATCCACTGCACAGCATCTGCAGCAGGTAGGGGCATCTATTTTTTTCTACAGCAATGGTATTCCTTGGTGCCCCCCATTGCTTCCTATTCAAGCAGTATTTCAGTGTAAAGCACCATACACACTATCAGATTTTCTGCAGATTTTTTTTTCCTTCAGATTTACCAAAACCATATAATATGGAGGTCAAACCTTAGGAGTTTCAATTTGTATGCAATCAGGCAGGTCCTTGCACTACATGGTTTTGGCAAATCTGAAGGAAAATATCTGCAGAAAATCTGATAGTATGTATGGGGTTTTAGTATGAATTTTACAATCGATGGGATAAATAGTTGTGCTCAAAAACAAACAGGTCATGCTTTTTATTTTTCTGTGGGTTAAAGTGAGCTGTACTATCGAGGCTGTGCCCAAAAAAGGGCATTCAGACCAAAAGAGACTTGTCACCAGTAATGCCCTTGGCTCTTTCCCCATTACTAACTTACCCTGCCTTGTTGTACACTGTGTGGCTGTGTGGAGGTGGCCATTTTGGTAGAGGCAGGGCTTTGCTTCCTTATGTCAGAGCTGCCCTCCTGATCATTGGTGATCTGATGACTGGTGGGGTAATGATAGAGGCATAGAAAGCACAGATCCACAGGATCAATGAAGCAGAAGCAGGGAGTTTTCTTGCACTTCAGCTCCTCAGGTACAGCTTCCTCTCCAGCAAGGAGAACAGTGATCAGCACGGTGGTGACATCACCAAATCTCACTCCAAACCTGGTGGGACAAGCAGCCAGAGGCCGCAGCATCTTAGATGATCTCACGCTGAAGCTATAAAGCTACAGAACAGGAATGCCTAGGCACAGGAAGTGTGCACTATTTTTCCAGAGAAATTTAGGACAAAAATGTAGATTTTTCAGGGTACTTCTTAGGCCCAATTAACATAGTTACATAGTAGGTGAGGTTGAAAAAAGACGCAAGTCCATCAAGTCCAACCTATGTGTGTGATTATGTGTCAGTATTACATTGTATATCTCTGTATGTTGCGGTCGTTCAGGTGCTTATCTGATAGTTTCTTGGAACTATCAATACCCCCCCCCCCCCCCCCCCCCCCATTGAGACCACTGTTTTTAGATGTTCTCTTGAAGCCCTTGTACACACGGTCGGACATTCTGACAACCAAATCCGTTGGATTTTGTCCGGCGGATTTTGTCCGAAACTGTTGCATACACACGGTCGGACAAAGTTGTCGGAAAATCCGACCGTTCAGAACGTGATGACGTTATTTCGTTACGACGGGACTACGTTCAGGCTAGTAGCCAATAGCTTTGGTCTAGGAATTTGATCTGAGCATGCGTGGCATTTTGTCCGATCGGAATTCTCTACAAATGATCGGACAAAGTCCGATCGGATCATGTTGTCGGAAAGTTTTATAGCCCAGCTCTCCAACTTTGTCGGTCGGATATTCCGATGGAAACAGTCCGATGGAGCCCACACACGGTCGGATTATCCGACAACGCGGTCCGATCGGACATTGTCTATTGGAATGTCCGACCGTGTGTACAAGGGCTTAGACGGCATATCTTCATGTTTTAAGTCGAGGTGGCTTCAAAGGCTGAAGTGTTTTCGCCTTGGTGCATTCTATGCATGAAGGTAAAAAAAAAAACTCCTGTGTGCAGCTCCCCCCCCCCTTAACTCACCTGCGTCCGATCTCGATCCAGCAATGTACATGAGAGTAGCGACTCTCCCAGCTCTTCCCCTCCTCACTGGCTCAGAGACAGCAAGTGAGGAGGGATTGGGGGGGGGGGGGCGGTGGGCTGAGCCATGCACTGCTTGTCTATGGACACGCAGAGTGGGGCTCAGGAGCCAGCGCGCACAAGTGCCCCAATAGCAAATGGGTGCATTCAGCAGGGGAGAGGAGTCGGCGCCGTCAGAAGAGGAGGACCGGGGTCTGCTCTGTGCAAAACCCTTGTGCAAAGATAACATATTTGTTTTTTAAAAAAACAAAGAAAAAAATGACATTTAGTATCACTTTAACCGGTTCCCGACCAGCGCACGCCAGTGTACGTCGCCAGAATGGCACGGGCAGGCATATTGGCATACAGGTATGTCCAATCTTTAATGCCGCCCGTCCATTGCGAGCGCGCCGACGGCGACGTGCTCGCGTGCCAGTCGGGACCACCGTGAGTCTGGTCGCCGGTCCCGCGGACTCGATCGCCGCGGGCATACCCGCGATCATCTCACGGGCCGGCTGAATGGAGAAATGCCATTGTAAACAGCATTTCTCCATTCTGCCTAGCAACTAGTGCCGCTGATCTCTGCTCCATGTGATTGGAGCAGAGATCAGTGTTCACTAAATGAAAGCCCAACCCCCCAACAGTTAGTAACACACCCCTAGGAACACTTAACCCCTACACTGCCACCCACTGGTTAACCCCTTCACTGCCAGAGTCTACATAGGAATCACTGCATTTATATAGCACTGATTGCTGTATAAATGACAATGGTCCCAAAAATGTGTCAAAAATGTCCGATGTGTCCGCCACAATGTCGCAGTCGCAATAAAAATCGCTGATCGCCGCCATTACTAGTAAAAAAAAAAAAATTATTAATAAAAATGCCATAAAACTATCCCCTATTTTGTAAACGCTATAACTTTTGCGCAAACCAATCAATAATCTCTTATTGCAATTTTTTTTATCAAAAATATGTAGAAGAATACGTATTGGCCTAAACTGAGGGAAAAAAAAAGTTTTTTTATATATTTTTGGGGGATATTTATTATAACAAAAAGTAAAAAATAATGTGTTTTTTTTTCAAAATTGTCGCTCTATTTTTGTTTATAGCGCAAAAAATAAAAACCGCAGAGGTGATCAAATACCACTAAGAGAAAGCTCTATTTGTGGGAAAAAAAGGACGTCAATTTTGTTTGGGAGCCACGTCGCACGACCGCGCAATTGTCAGTTAAATCGACGCAGTGCCGAATCGCAAAAAGTGGTCTGGTCTTTGACCAGCAAAATGGTCCGGTCTGAAAGTGGTTAAGAACAAATATATGTATTAAAATGATAAAAAAGAAAAAGAAAAAAAACACCTGTACATAAAAAGAATTAGCAAAATCTCATGCTGTTTTGAAGCACAGAGCAGTGGATATGACTTAGGCTTATGAGCTTCAGGTGTTACGGTGCTTTAGTTTTCAGCTCCTGCTACTTTGCGCAGCTTAGCATTCTGCAGTGCAGACAAAGAAAACTCATATAATATTGTTTTTAGTTTTGGTTCTTTGATTTAGTTAAAGTGGAAGTTCAAGTGATTCTAAAGTCTTGTTTTGTTCTTCATTAAAAATAACAAACATGTTATGCTTCCCGGCACTGTGCAGTTGGTTTTGCACAGAACGGCCCCGATCCTCCTCTTCTCAGGTCCCTCTTCGGTGCCCCTGCACCCCCCTCCCTCCTATTCAGTGCCCCTCCCACAGCAAGCAGCTTGCTATGGGGGGCAACCAAGCCAAGCCGCTGCTCAGTGTGTCCATTGATCTGCATGTGGAATCTACAGATGGCCATAGATGCTTGGAATCTTGGCCAGTTCAGCAGGGACCGACCAAGATCCAAACAATGCGGGGGCGGACTGACCATTCAGCAACTCGGGCACTGCCCGAGGGCCTCGGGACACTAGGGGGCCCCATCAGGTTTGCCAGCCTCAGTAAAACCAGGGACAGTATGTAAAAATCTTCTCCAGTGCCTTCTCAGCCAATAGAAACATGTCTGTGTATACTATGTGTACATGTATGTGTATACTGTGTGATTGTATACTGTGTGTGTGTGTATGTGTATACTGTGTGGCCCCATAATCTCTTATTGCCTGGGGGCCCCATAATCTCCTATTGCCCGGGGGCCCCATGAGTTGTCAGTCCGCCCCTGAAACAATGTCTGGGCAAACTGAATGTACCTAAGTTGAACGATCGATCAACTTGGGTACAACCAGCCAGTGATAAAGTGAATGTAGAAAAAAAAAACATTTTGGCATTAAGGGCGGAGCTTGGGTTAAAGTTGGGTGAATCTTGTTGGGAAATGGGTGAAAAACTCAGTACTAAATACAGTGAATGTGGAATATCACATACTGGCAAAAAAGGACACATGTTGGGTTAAAGGTGGGTGAACTTTGCTGGTAAATAGGCAACAATACCCAGTGATAGAGTGAATGTGCCAAGTCGATTCTTGGTAATATAGGCAAAACTTGGGTTAAAGGTGAGTTATTCGTGTTGGGAAATGAATGAAAACTCTCAGTGATAAATAGACTGAATGAGAAGGATCAAATCTTGGGAAAAAGGGCAAATCTTGGGTTGGGTGAATCTTGTTGGGAAATACATGAAACCCTCAGTGATAAAAGGAGTGAATGTGGAAAACCAAATCTTGATTTAAAAAAAAGGGTGAATCTTGGGTTAAAGTTGGGTGAATCTTATTGGGAAATGTGTGAAAACTCCCAGCGATAAATAGAGTGAATAGGAAAAAAATCAAATCTTGATAAAAATGACAAATCCCGGGTTGAGGGTTGGGTGAATCTTGTTGGGGAATGGGTGAAACTCTCAGTGATAAATAGAGTGAATGTGGAAAAACAAATCTTGGTTTAAAAAGGGGTGAATCTTGGGTTAAAGTTGGGTGAATTTTATTGGGAAATGTGTGAAAACTCCCAGCGATAAATAGAGTGAATAGGAAAAAAATCAAATCTTGATAAAAATGACAAATCCCGGGTTGAGGGTTGGGTGAATCTTGTTGGGGAATGGGTGAAACTCTCAGTGATAAATAGAGTGAACGTGGAAAATCAAATCTTGATAAAAAAAAGGGTGAATCTTGGGTTAAAGTTGGGTGAATCTTATTGGGAAATGTGTGAAAACTCCCAGTGATAAATAGAGTGAATGGGAAAAAATCAAATCTTGATAAAAATGACAAATCCCGGGTTGAGGGTTGGGTGAATCTTGTTGGGGAATGGGTGAAACTCAGTGATAAATAGAGTGAATGTGGAAAAACAAATCTTGATTAAAAAAAGGGTGAATCTTGGGTTAAAGTTGGGTGAATCTTATTGGGAAATGTGTGAAAACTCCCAGCGATAGAGTGAATAGGAAAAAATCTAATCTTGATAAAAATGACAAATCCTGGGTTGAGGGTTAGGTGAATCTTGTTGGGGAATGGGTGAAACTCTCAGTGATAAATAGAGTGAATGCGGAAAAACAAATCTTGGTTTAAAAAAGGGTGAATCTTAGGTCAAAGTTGGGTGAATCTTGTAGGGAAATTATAAAAATAACTTCAGCGATAAATAGAGTGAATGTGGAAAATCAAATCTTGATTAAAAAAAGGGTGAATCTTGGGTTTAAAGTTGGGTGAATCTTATTGGGAAATGTGTGAAAACTCCCAGCGATAAATAGAGTGAATGGGAAAAAATAAAATCTTGATAAAAATGACAAATCCCGGGTTGAGGGTTAGTTGAATCTTGTTGGGGAATGGGTGAAACTCTCAGTGATAAATAGAGTGAATGTGGAAAATAAAATCTTGATAAAAAAGGGTGAATTTTGGGTTAAAGTTGGGTGAATCTTATTGGGAAATGTGTGAAAACTCCCAGTGATAAATAGAGTGAATAGGAAAAAAAATCAAAACTTGATAAAAATGACAAATCCCGGGTTGAGGGTTAGGTGAATCTTGTTGGGGAATGGGTGAAACTCTCAGTAATAAAAAGAGTGAATGTGGAAAAACAAATCTTGGTTTAAAAAAAGGGTGAATCTTAGGTCAAAGTTGGGTGAATCTTGTAGGGAAATTATAAAAAGAACTTCAGCGATAAATAGAGTGAATGTGGAAAATCAAATTTTGGTTTAAAAAAGGGTGAATCTTAGGTCAAAGTTGGGTGAATCTTGTAGGGAAATTATAAAAAGAACCTCAGTGATAAATAGAGTGAATGTAGAAAATCTATTTTTGGTAAACAAGGCCAGTTCAGCAGGGCAAAGTGAATGTACCCAAGTTGAACGATCGATCAGCTTGGGTACAACCAGCCTGTCGGATTTTACCTGTGATTATCGCTAGCAGCTTTTATAGCCACCACCAGTAATCATTGTTTTTGTCCCCACCGGGAGAACACAATGACTTCCCGGAAGGGATTCCCCCATCAACGCCGGCAGTGCTGATGGGAAAATGGAGCGATTTTCTTTCCTGAAACCCACCCCATTAGCCCGTTACAAAACAGATGCTGGCGACTCTTGTTTGATGCAATTTTCCTACTGGTGAATTTTGTTCGATGCTATTTTTTGACTGGCAAATCTTTTTGGAAAATGGGTGAAAACCCCAGTGATAAATAGAGTAAATGTGGGTAAAAAGGGCAAATCTTTGAATAAAGTTGAGTGAATCTTGTTGGGAAATGGGTGAAACCCTCAGTGATAAAGGGAGTGAATTTAGAAAATCAAATCTTGATGGAAAAAAAAAAGGGTGAAGCTTGGGTTACAGTTGGGTGAATCTTGTTGGGAAATGGGTGAAAACTCCCAGTGATAAATACACTAAATGAGAAAAATCTAAATCTAATTTTGGTAAAAAGGGCAAATCTTGGGTTAAGGTTGGGTGAATCCTGTTGGGAAATGGGTGAAACCCTCAGTGATGAAAGGAGTGAATGTGGAAAATCAAATCTTGGGAAAAAGGGCAAATCTTGGGTTGGGGTTGGGTGAATCCTGTTGGGAAATAGATGAAACCCTCAGTTATAAAAGGAGTGAATGTGGAAAATCAAATCTTAATAAAAAAGGGTGAATCTTGGGTTTAAGTTGGGTGAATCTTATTGGAAAATGTGTGAACACTCCCAGTGATAAAAGGAGTGAATAGGAAAAATGAAATCTTGATAAAAACGACAGATCCTGGGTTGGGTAAATCTTGTTGGTAAATGGGTAAAAATCCCAGTGATAAATAGAGTGAATGTGGAAAATCTAATCTTTGAATCTTGTTGGGATATTATAAAAAAAAAATAACCCCAGTGATAAATAGAGTGAATGTAGAAAATCTATTTTTGGTAAGAAGGGAAACTCTTGGGTTAAAGGTGGGTGAATCTTGTTGGGAAATGGGCAGAATCCACAGTGATAAATAGAGTGAATGTGTAAAAGCAAATCTTAGTAAAAAGGATGAATCCTGGGTTAAAGTTGTGTGAATCTTGTTGGGAAATGGGTGAAAACTCCAGTGATAGAGTGAATGTGTAAAATCAAATCTTGGTAAAAAGGATGAATCTTGGGTTAAAGTTGAACAAATCTTGTTGAGAAATTCGCAAAAACCCCAGTGATAAAGTGAATGTAGAAAAGAAAATTTTGGCAATGAGGACAAATCTTGGGTTAAAGTTGAGTGAATCTTGTTGGTGAATGGGAAAAACCCAAATCATAAATAGAGTAAATGTGGAAAATCAAATCTTGGGTTAAAGTTAGGTGAATTTTGCTGGAAAATTGGTGAAAAATGGACACATCTTGAGTTAAAGTGAGGTGAATTTTGTTGGTAAATGGGAAAAATTCCCAGTGATAAATTGAGTGAATGTGGCAAATTTATTCTTGGTAAGATAGGCAAACCTTGGGTTAAAGGTGGGTGATTCTTGTTGGGAAATGGGTGAAAACTCCCAGTGATAAATAGAGTGAATGAGAAAAATCAAATCTTGGTAAAAAGGGTGAATCTTGGGTTAACGTTGGGTAAATCTTGTTGGGAAATGGGTGAAAACTCCCAGTGATAAATAGAGTGAATCTGGAAGATCAAATCTTGATAAAAAACAACAAATCTTGGGGTGGGGTTAGGTAAATTTTGTTGGCAAATGGGTGAAAATCCCAGTGATAAATATAGTGAATGTGGAAAATAAAATATTTGTAAAAAAAAAAAAAAAGTTGAATGTTGTGGGTAGAAATTATAAAAAATAACCCCAGTGATAAATAGAGTGAATGTAGAAAATCTATTTTTGGTAAAAAGTTCAAATCTTGGGTTAAAGGTGGCTGGCTCTTATTGCAGAATCCCCAGTGATAAATAGAGTGAATGTGTAAAATCAAATCTTGGCAAAAAGGATGAATCTTGGGTTAAAGTTGAATGAATCTTGTTGGGAAATTTGCAAAAACCCCAGTGATAAAGTGAATGTAGAAAAAAACATTTTGACAATAAGGACACATTTTAGGTTAAAGTTGTGTTAATCTTGTTGGGAAATGGGTGAAAACCCCAGTGATAAATACAGTGAATGTGGAAGAACAAATATTGGCAAAAAGGACAAATTTTGAGTTAAAGGTGGGTGAATTCTGTTGGTAAATGGGCAAAATACCCAGTGATAAATAGAGTGAATGTGGCAAATCAGTTATTGGTAATATAGACAAATCTTGGGTTAAAGGTGAGTTATTCGTGTTGGGAAATGAAAGAAAACTCTCAGTGATAAATAGACTGAATGGGAAGAATCAAATCTTGGGAAAAAGGGCAAATCTTGGGTTGGGTGAATCTTGTTGGGAAATAGATGAAACCCTCAATGATAAAAATCAATGTAGAAATTCAAATCTTGATAAAAAAAAGGTGAATCTTGGGTTAAAGTTGGGTGAATCTTATTGGGAAATGCGTGAAATCTCCATAGTGATAAATAGAGTGAATGGGAAAAATCAAATCTTGATTAAAAAAAAAAAAGACACATCCTGGGTTGGGTGAATTTTGTTGGGAAATGGGTGAAAACTCTCAGTGAGAAATAGAACGAATGTGGAAAATCGAATCTTGATTTTAAAAAAAAGTGAATCTTGTTGGGAAATTATAAAAATAACCCCAAAACTATTTATCAAATAGAGTGAATGTAGAAAATCTATTTTTTTTGGTAAATGGGAAAAATTCCCAGTGATAAATGGAGTGAATGTGGCAAATATATTCTTGGTAAGATAGGCAAACCTTGGGTTAAAGGTGGGTGATTCTTGTTGGGAAATGGGTGAAAACTCCCAGTGACAAATAGAGTGAATGAGAAAAATCAAATCTTGGTAAAAAGGGCAAATCTTGGGTTAAAGGTAGGTGAATCTTGTTGGGAAATGGGTGAAAACTCCCAGTGATAAATCGAAAAAAAAAAATGGATCTTGGTAAAAAGGGAAAATCTTGGGTTAAAGTGGGGTAAATTTTGTTGGTAAATGGGCAAAATTCCCAGTGATAAATAGAGTGAATGTGGCAAATTAATTCTTGGTAAAATAGGCAAATCTTGGGTTAAAGGCAGGTGATTCTTGTTGGGAAATGGGTGAAACCCTCAGTGATAAAAGGAGTGAATGTGGAAAATCAAATCTTGATTTAAAAAAGGGGGAATCTTGGGTTAAAGTTGGAGGAATCTTGTTGGGAAATGGGTGAAAACTCCTAGTGATAAATAGAGTGAATGAAAAAAAAAAAATGAATCTTGGTAAAAAGGGCAAATCTTGGGTTGGGGTTAGGTGAATCTTCGTGGGAAATGGGTGAAACCCTCAGTGATAAAAGGAGTGAATGTGGAAAATCAAATATTGATTTAAAAAAAATGGGTAAATCTTGGGTTAAAATTGGGCGAATCTTGTTGGGAAATGGGTGAAAACTCCTAGTGATAAATATAGTAAATGAGAAAAATGATATCTTGGTAAAAAGGACAAATCTTGGGTTGGGGTTAGATGAATCCTGTTGGGAAATGGGTGAAATCCCCAGTGGTAAATCGAGTGAATGTGGACCTTGGTAAAAAAAAAGGGTAAATCTTGGGTAAAAGTTGGGTTAAATCTTGGGAAATCTGTGAAAACCGCGGTGGTAAATAGTGAGTGAATGATAAAAATCCAATCTTGGAAAGAAAAAAAAAAGTGAATATTGAGTTAAAGTTGAGTGAATCTTGGTTGAAATAAAAATGGTAAATAGACACGTTAAAGCTTATCGGGAATGTTAGCGTTTGAGTTTACATCTACTTAAGTAATTTCTGCTATTACTTTGTTAGTGGCCTCTGTCAGTCACCATTTAAGTGCGTCTCATTGCTGGTACGTAGCTGCAGAAAATTGCGACGACCCCATTATCGCCCGGAATGGTCTACAAATGGTTACCATAGCGATCCCCCTCCTTCCCCCTTTAATTTCACCCGCCGCCTTTCTTTCCATTACAGAGGACTTGTTTGACTTTGGTAGTTAATGGCTCCCTATGTGCCGCGATTATTTTTTTTTTTATGTCCGCCGTTTATTTGGTCCGGCAGTTACTCTCCTTCAATTAAAAATCTGCTCGTTCGCACATGTTTGCGGATCGGTAATGACATGAGATGACTGCGGCTGTATATTAGCCGGCGACATTATCGCTTACCTTTCTACTCGCTCCGCGTTTTATTTTTTTTTTTTTATTTTTTTAATACGCAGGCTAGGGAATGTTTATTTTTATCCGGCAAAAAAAAAAGAAGAAAAAAAAAAGCAAATTACACTTCCCTTATCTTTAGCCGGCGCAATTTACTCTACTTTTCCCCTTTACAGAACTCGCAAATCACGTGCGCTGAATAGCAGAGCCGACTCCGCTTATCAGCCCCTCTCTCTGCGCAGAAAAGACGGATTTTAAAGGAGGGAGACGGCGGCGAATGAAAGCGAGATCCGAGGCTCAAGGAATAAGTAATGGAACTTTTCTTCTATCATATTCACAGACCTCCTCTTATGAGCTTACATTTCCAGCCTCATCAAAAGTAATACTGTCGTAGAGGACCGCGCCGTTATACAAAGCGATACCTGGAATATCAATCACTTTTTTTTTTGTGTTTATCGTATACGTATTGCATTGCATTGAAACATGTTGAACCACTTAAGCTCCCAGACCAATTTGCAGCCAAAGGACCAGGCCCCCTTTTGCGATTCGGCACTGCGTCGCTTTAACTGACAATTGCGCAGTCGTGCGATGTGGCTCCCAAACAAAATTGGCGTCCTTTTTTCCCCACAAATAGAGCTTTGTTTTGGTGGCATTTGATCACCTCTGCGTTTTTTATTTTTTTGCGCTATAAACAAAAATAGAGCGACAATTTTGGAAAAAAATGCAATATTTTTTACTTTTTGCTATAATAAATATCCCCAAAAAATATTTAAAATTTTTTTTTCCCCTCAGTTTAGGCCAATACATATTCTTCTACATATTTTTGGTAAAAAAAAAATCGCAATTAGCGATTATTGATTGGTTTGCACAAAAGTTATAGCGTTTACAAAATAGGGGATAGTTTTATAGCATTTCAATTAATATATATTTTTTTTCTAGTAATGGCGGCGATCAGCGATTTTTATTGTGACTGTGACATTATGACGGACACATCGGACATTTTTGACACATTTTTGGGATCATCGTCATTTATACAGCAATCAGTGCTATTTAAAGCGGGAGTCCGCTGGGAGTTCCGCCGTTTTTTTTTAAAAAGCCAGCAGCTATAAATACTGCAGCTGCTGACTTTTAAAATAATGACACTTACCCGCCCAGCGCGCCCGCGATGTCGGCACCCGAAGCCGATCTCTCGATCGTCTCTCGGGTGCTGCCGCCGCCATCTTGGGTATGGGAATCAGGAAGTGGAGCCTTTCGGCTTCATTTCCCGGTTCCCTACTGCGCATGCGCGAGTCGCGCTGCGCAATAAGGATGGACCCCGCTGTCTCTGGGATCCGTGTGTTTTCCAGCAGACAGCGGGGGGACTTTCGGAAAGGGGCGTAGATTCTGCGGAAAGGGGCGTACCTTCTGCAGAATCTACGCCGGAAGTGGGTACAGATACCTGTACTGTACAGGTACCTGCACCACCCTCCCCCCTGAAAGGTGCCAATTGTGGCGCCGGAGGGGGGGAGGGTTCCAATGAGCGGAAGGTCCACTTTAGGGTGGACCTCCACTTTAAATGCACATATTCCTGTGTAAATTACATTGGCAGTGAAGGAGTTAACCACTAGGGGGCAGTGTAGGTGTTATGGATGATGTTAGGTTTTTTTATTGTAGGGGGTTGTGGCCTGACATGTGATGTCACTGATCGTCCATTGGCAGTGAAGAGTTAACCACTAGGGGGCAGTGTAGGTGTTATGTATGATGTTAGGTGTTTTTTTATTGTAGGGGGTCGTGGCCTGACATGTGACGTCACTGATCGTCCTTCCCTATAAAAGAGAACAGACGATCGGTGACAGCCACACTAGGAAGCACGGGGAGAGGTTTGTTTACACAGACCTCTCCTCGTTCATCAGCTCTGTGACCCGATCGCGGGACACCAGCAGCGACCGGGTCCACTGGTCCTGCGGCCACGTTCACAGAGCTCATGACCGGGTCGGGAGCAATGACCCATCATTGGTGTCAGTTTGAGGAAAAGTGTCCCATCATTGGTGTCAGTTGGTGGATTAGTGCCCTATTGTTGGTGTCAGTGGGAGAATTGGTGCTCCATCATTGGTGTCAGTGGGAATAATAGTGCCCCATTGTTGATGTCAGTAGCAGGAAAAGTGCCTCAAGGGCCGGATCAATGCAAGCAAAGGGCCCACTGTTTGGAGACACCTGATCTAAGTAGGTGGAAATCACTGAAGTAGACACTTTCTGTTACAGTGACAACAACTTAGACATTTTAGTTCTTCCCATCACTTTCTGTCCCATTGTCAATTAATTTGGGCAGGAGGAAATTCGGGGGTTCTAATCCTTCTCTCCTCCATTTGAAATGGAAACAAAGTTTAGGCTATAGAAACACTTTATATCTTAATTCCCTTATCACCCTTGTTGCTGCTATTCTCTTTATAGACACTGTATTGTCAAAAGTATTGGGACGCCTGCCTTTGAACGCACATGAACTTTAATGGCATCCCAGTCTTAGTCCGGAGGGTTCAATATTGAGTTGGCTCCGCCCTTTGCAGCTATAACAGCTTTAACTCTTTTGGGAAGGCCGTCCATAAGGTTTAGGAGTGTGTCTATGGGGATGTTTGACCATTCTTCCAGAAGCGCATTTGTGAGGTCAGGCACTGATGTTGGACAAGAAGGACCTGGCTCGCAGTGTCCGCTCTAATTCATCCCAAAGGTATCGGGTTGAGGTCAGGACTCTGTGCAGGCCAGCCAAGTTCCTCCACCCCAAACTCACTCATCCATGTCATTATAGACCTTTCACCCTGTGTAGGTAAAACCGAAAATGCAGAGGGCCCCAGGACAGGCCTAGGCGGGCCCCAGCCCGGCCAGCCTGGGCTCTCTGAGTTTACTGAATTGCCTAGGCAGGTTGACGCGGCAAGCGATTTCCCCCCAGCGACATAGTGTAAAACCTAATGTGACAGGAAGGATGTATTGGCCCCCTGGAGCATGGGCGGCAGGGCTGGTGCAAGGATTTTTGACACCTTAGGCGAAACCTCCACCCCTGACTCCACCCCTATGCCCTTCAAATTCAACCTCACCAGCGCCCATGAAATGCAGCCTACCAGTGCTCATCAAATGCAGCCTCACCAGCGCCCATCAAATGCAGCCTCACCAGTGCCCATCAAATTCAACCTCACCAGCACCCATGAAATGCAGCCTACCAGTGCTCATTAAATGCAGCCTCACAAGTGCCCATGAAATGCAGCCTACCAGTGCTCATTAAATTCAGCCTCACCAGTGCCCAAAAAATGCAGCCTCACCAGCGCCCATCAAATGCAGCCTACCAGTGCCCATCAATGAGTGTTTGCTTAAGTTCATTCGGAAGTCGGGACACAGACACAGTCCTCCGCCGCTGCTGCGCCTCTGACACTATGTGCGAACGGAGCGGCGGCTGCCTGCTGATGCTGAGACCTAGTTGCTTGCTGCAGAGAGAAGAGAGTAGGAACACCAGTGGCTGGGCGCCCTAGGCAGCAGTGCACGCTAGGCGGCTGCCTAGTTTGCCTAGTGGTAGCACTGGCCCTGATGGCCGGGGTCACCATTGTGACCCCTCAGGCTCCACCCATGACAGGGATGCCACTGCATGCTCATTTAAGGCAAAAGTTTTAGAAAAGCGATGCCCGCTGTCAGTAGTATACAGAACTGACATGACATTTATTTCACATGAAATGATCATAAATCATAGCATGCAGTAGAGTACTGTGATTAGCTCTGCATGAGGAAGCACAATCGGGAAATATATAAGGATGACTTATTAAATCTTGTGGAAGGACAATAACCAGGCAGCGTCATGTCTTCCTTGATGCGATCCCTACTGTCTACAATGTTTTATTGTCTGTTGTCATTTCTTAAACCATCCTCTGATATTGTCCGCTCTCATTCGTCGCCCATTATTCAGGCCTTGCTGAAACGTGTCGGGCAGACTTGCAGGAAACATTCATTCTGATATAATGCGGGGCTCGCTCTCCCTCTCCGGCGTCTGCGTGTTGCCTCCATCTGTCTCCCGTCCCCGCCGTTATCTCCGCTCTTCCCTGCTTGCTGAGATTTCTATCTCTCCCCACTTCACTTTACGACAAGATTAACATGGAGCTCTGAGATGGTTTGTTATGGCCAATACAGCGGGTTTAATTTACTAGAGATATAGTATGTCATCCCTTAGTACAAACTATACAAAGCAGAATATATATATATATTCTATGCCTATACGCACACATCAGTCATAACTTCGTGACCACTCATCTAATATTGAGTAGGTCCCTCTTCTGCAGCCAAAACAGTCCTGACCCGTTGGGGGCATGAACTCCACTAGACCTCTGAAGGTAAGCTGTGGTATCTGGCACCAAGCCATCAGTAGCAGATCATTTAACCGCTTGCCGACCAGCCCCCGTCATTACACTGCGGCAGGAGGGCACGGCTGTGCAAACCGCCGTAGGTGTACATCAGCCGCTTTAAGGGCAATATCCTCAGAGAGCCAGAACGAGGATCTGCCAATGTAACCAGACAGATCCCCGTTCTGTCAGAGAAGTAAGAGAGAGATCTGCTGTTCCTAGTGATCAGGAACAACGATCTCTCTCTACTCCCAATCAGTCCCCCCCCCCCACAGTTAGAAACACCTTCCTAGGGAACACTTAACCCCTTGATCGCCCCCCGCCGGGCACTTGCAAAAGATTGTGACAGAGCGAGAACCGGGATCTGTGTGTGTAAAATCCCGGTTCTTTCAGGGGACAGATTGTGTGTTCATACTAAGAGCCGGTTCACACAGGGGCGACACGACTTCCAGGACGAATTTGTGAGGCAACTTGGAGACGACTTAAACACGACTTAGACACGACCTAGGGCGACTTACAACACGACTTTAAGTCGTCCCAGGCCAGGCGACTTTTGCCGTGGCCAATCAGAGAATGAGCTCTGAAGGGGGAACTCCACACCAAATTTATGGCGTGGGTTCCCCCTCCGAGAGCATACCAGGCCCTTAGGTCTGGTATGGATTCTAAGGGGAACCCCCTACGCCGATAAAATGGCGTGGGGGTCCCCCCCAGATCCATACCAGACCCTTATCTGAGCACGCTACCCGGCCGGCCAGGAAAGGGGGTGGGGACAAGCGAGCGCCCCCCCTTCCTGAGCCATACCAGGCTGTGTGCCCTCAACATGGGTGGTGCCCTGGGGAAGGGGCACCCCTCACCCCAAAGCACCTTGTCCCCATGTTGATGAGGACAAGGGCCTCTTCCCGACAACCCTGGCCGTTGGTTGTCGGGGTCTGCGGGCGGGGGGCTTATCGGAATCCGGGAGCCCTCTTTAATAAGGGGGCCCCCGGATACCGGTCCCCCACCCTATGTGAATGAGTATGGCTATGTGACTATGTGAATGGCCGCGCGGCCCCCCTTTCCCAAGGCACCCCCCATGTTGAGGGCCTGGAATGTCTCAGGAGGGGGGGGACTCGCTCTTCCCCACCTCCTTTCCTGGCCGGCCGGGTAGTGTGCTCGGATAAGGGTCTGGTATGGATCTGGGGGGGGACCCCACGCCGTTTTTTCAGCGTAGGGGGTTAGAATCCATACCAGACCTAAGGGCCTGGTATGCTCTCGGAGGGGGAACCCACGCCAATTTTTTTTCGTAAATTTGGCGTGGAGTTCCCTCTTCAGAGCTGATAATTCCGTGAGAGTCGCCTCCGTATAGACGGAGATCCAAATTGTAGGCGACCTACATTGAAATCAACGGGTACCAGTCGCCTACAAGTCGGATTGAAGTAGTACAGGAACCTTTTCTGAAGTCGGAGCAACTTCAGTAGTGTACATTAAGACGGCTCTCATTCACTTACTTTGATTTTTACATGTTGTCCGACCTGAGGCCACTAGGGGCGACCTGAAGTCGGATCTGAGTCGCCCCTGTGTGAACCGGCTCTATGTATAAAAAACACAGATCTCTCTCTCTCTCTCCTCCTAGACAGTCCAATCCCCCCTACAGTTAGAACACACACTGAGGGAACACAGTTAACCCCTTGATCTCCCCTAGTGTTAACCCCTTCCCGGCCAGTGACATTTATATAGTAATCAGGGGCTATTTTTAGCTCTGATCGCTGTATAAATGTCAATGGTCCCCAAAAAAGTGTTAAAAGTATCCGATCTTTCCGCCGCCACTAAAAATCACTGATCCCCACCATTACCAGTAAAAAAAAAAAAAAATTATAATAGTAAAAATGCCATAAATATATCCCCTATTTTCTAGATGCTATAATTTTTGCGCAAACCAATCAATATACACTTATTGTGATTTTTTTTACCAAAAAATATGAAGAAGAATACATATTGGCCTAAACTGATGAAGAATTTTTCTTTTTTTTTTTTATTATAGCAAAAAGTAAAAAAATATAGTTTTTTTATTTCGAAATTATCACTCTTTCTTTGTTTATAGCGCAAAAAATAAACACTGCAGAGCTAATCAAATACCACCTAAAGAAAGCTCTATTTGTGGGAAAAAGGGACATCAATTTCAATTGGGTACAATGTTGCACGACAGTTAAAGAGAAAGTAAAGGGAAAAAAAAATAAAAAATAAAAAACACACCCTGCAAGGCAAAGGCAGAAGCGGTCCTCCGTCTTCCTCTTGCCATGGATCCTGGAGCGACTTCTGGGTCTCGCGGCTCACAGAGCCGAAGCCGCAATGACGTCACTCCCGCGCATGTGCATGGGAGCCGACTCTCGCGGCATATCACTGCGATCTGCGGCCTTCCCAGTGCGCCTGCGCGCCGCTGTCTACTTGTAGTGCTTAGGGTGTGCCCAGGTATACCTGGCACACCCCCTGTGCACATCTATGTATGTGAAATGTTGACATTTCTACTGCATGTTTATTTTTGTATATGGACGCTACATCCTTATTATTATTGGTCACTTACATGGCCATGTGTCACATGGATCAGAGAACATCTTGTACACTTCATGATTAAATCCTTAGCAGCAGTGGAGCCGTTTGTCAGGTTGTTTGTCGGCGGTGAAGCGGACCAATCACACCTTTTATTTTCATGTCGAGATTTTAGCAGGTTGTGTGGGCTGTGACAATGACTTCCTAATACAGAAGCCAATACCTGTCACTGGGCTGGTGACAAGCTGTTCTCTAGAACACTGACAATGACAATATGGACACATCATCATCACTGGCCTGATAATAAATATTCCGATAAGTCCTTCTCCACCTTCATAATGGCTTGTGCACATATTTACCCCCTGCATCTTTTATTATACATTGTTATTCTTTTGTAGCATCTTTGTTTGTTTTATCTATAAATGTATCTCTTCTGCCCTGGGATTAGAAGACATGGCTGCGAATTAGACATTGTTACAATTAGACATTCCATTACGAAATCAGAATCTCCGAATCATAACAGTAATTAATTTCAACAAATCCAAAATAAATTATAACAAAAACAAAACGCATTCATTTGTATTTATTTGTTTCAAATGAATAACACCATGTGATCGTTTTTTTTGGCATTTGGTTAACCACTTGCTGATCGCAATACATATATCGAGAAATGAAAAAACGATTGCACTACCAGGTTTGACCAAAAAGAATATATACAAAGAAATTGTATAGATAATTAAAAACAACAAATAAAGCTGTCACTTCCCGTAGAGTCGCCACATATCAAAACGTGTAAAAATAGAAATATGGGAAGGCGCTAAATCTGATGACATATCAGTCCTTGATAAAGTCACGTGTCAGTGACGCAACGCGTCGGGAGGAGCTCGTGATGTCACTTCCGGGTCTATGGCCGTGACCGGAAGTTTCGAATTCTCTACACTATTTTACTGCCTGACCTCTCGGGTCATGGTATTCTACATATACTTCCACGGTTTTACATGTAAGTGACTATATTGTTTTAATAAAATTGGTTTTAACTTACTACACTATAGAGGACCTTATTTGTATTCCACATGCGAGCTGAATTCCATCTGCCATGAGGTGATCTTCACCAATTAATGACTGGCCTATTGAAAGCATAATACTATTGATTATAAGGTGAGCGGCCACTGCACACAGTGGTGGATTGTCGTGATCGAGAACTATTTGAAATCACCATTTGAGTTTTTTGAATCACAATATATATCGATAGAGACTTTTTTTGATTCACCACCATCTTTACACTGGACTTGGATTTATGATGCTATTTTCCTTGAATATTTTTCTTATTGTTTTTGGACCTTTATGTTGAATTTGTATATTATTTGGTTATATATGTCTGCACATTGGTTTCATATATAGTGTTGATTTTTCACTATTAAAGTGGTTGGTAAACCCACTTTTTTGGACTTCTACCTATAGGTAAGCCTAGAATAAGGCAGTGGAAATATCTCCTAAACGCTCGCCGCTTAGGAGATATTTCACTTGCAGTGTGCCAAAAATTCCAACGGTGCATGCGCAAGGAAGAAACTAAACTAAGTGCCGTTTCTTCCCTAGTCTGTACCTTTAATCAGGGCTCCCGCGTGCATGCACGGGAATGACGCCGGAGTCTGCGGCCCAGAAGGAAGAGGGGCCAGAAGATGGATGCTGCCTACACAGGGGACATTGCTGGTAAATGGCACATAATGGGGTAGTATGCGATGCATACTAGCCCATTATGCTTTCCATTTGCAGGCTTTGCAGCAAGCAAAAGGGGAAGTAAAACCCATCAGGGTTTACTTCCTCTTTAAGTAATTTTTGCTTATCATATATACGTCATCAGATTTAGCGCTGTACCATATTTCTATTTTAATACATATATTGGCCTTTTTTTTCTTCAGCCGGCAGCTGGCTTTCAAATGAAAGCTCCCCGAGCCACCAGAAGGTTACAGAAGCAGCGGAAGGGGACGCCTCCCTTCCTCCCACCACTTGCCGGTGTTTCTCTGGCTTAACATTTCCACAAGAAATGATCGGACCGCGCTGCTAGCTGGTCACAGAGGCGATAAAAGACTAGATCGTCCTCGATCGCTTCTATGGCCTTGGAGGACCGGCTGGTGACAAGCCGTTCTCTAGATCAGTGTTTCTCAACTCCAGTCCTCACGGCGCACCAACAGGTCCATGTTTTCAGCCTTCCTGTTATTTTGCACAGGTGATTTGATCAGTTTCACTGCCTTAGTAATTACCACAGCTGTTTCATCTGAGAGAAATCCTGAAAACATGACCTGTTGGGGCACCTTGAGGATTGGAGTTGAGAAACACTGTTCTAGAACACTGACAGAGAAAATATAGACATATCATCACTTGCCTGATAATAAATATTCTGATAATTGCTGCTCTACCTTCATAATGGCTTGTACACATATTTACCTCCTGCATCTTTTATTATACATTGTATTACTTTTGTAGCATCTTTGTTTATTTTGTATAGAAATGTATCTCTTCTTCTTCTGCTCCGGGATTAGAAGACATGGCTGGGATTTAGACATTAACAAATTATAACAAAAACAACACAACCATTTGTATTTATTTGTTTCAATCGGATGATATGATGTGATATTTTTAAACCACTTGCCGACTGCGATGCACATCTATACGTTGCGGCCTGCAAGTGGTTTACTGGGGTTATGGCTGAAGCTATCATGCTATGATGTTTCTCTGGCTTACCGCTTCCACCGGCGCAACCCCCCCACAGAAATGATCCGATGATGCGGTCAGCTGGTCACAGAGGCGATAAAAGAGTAGATCGAGAAACGATCCAACAGTGGGGCCAGCTGGTCACAGAGGGGATAATAGACTAGATCGAAAAAAGGATCCGACAGTGCGGCCAGCTGGCCACAGAAGCGATAATAGACTAGATCGAAAAAGGATCCGACAGTGCGGCCAGCTGGTCACAGAGGCGATAAAAGACTAGATCGAAAAAGGATCCGACAGTGCGGCCAGCTGGTCACAGAGGCGATAATAGACTAGATCGAAAAAGGATCCGACAGTGCGGCCAGCTGGCCACAGAAGCGATAATAGACTAGATCGAAAAAGGATCCGACAGTGCGGCCAGCTGGTCACAGAGGCGATAATAGACTAGATCGATAAAGGATCTGACAGTGCGGCCAGCTGGTCACAGAGGCGATAATAGACTAGATCGAAAAAGGATCCGACAGTGCGGCCAGCTGGTCACAGAGGCGATAATAGACTAGATCGATAAAGGATCTGACAGTGCGGCCAGCTGGTCACAGAGGCGATAATAGACTAGATCGAAAAAGGATCCGACAGTGCGGGCAGCTGGTCACAGAAGCGATAATAGACTAGATCGAAAAAGGATCCAACAGTGCGGTCAGCTGGTCACAGAGGCGAAAATAGACTAGATCGAGAAACGATCCAACAGTGCTGCCAGCTGGTCACAGAAGCGATAATAGACTAGATCGAAAAAGGATCCGACAGTGCGGCCAGCTGGTCACAGAAGCGATAATAGACTAGATCGATAAAGGATCTGACAGTGCAGCCAGCTGGTCACAGAAGCGATAATAGACTAGATCGATAAAGGATCTGACAGTGCGGCCAGCTGGTCACAGAGGCGATAATAGACTAGATCGATAAAGGATCTGACAGTGCGGCCAGCTGGTCACAGAAGCGATAATAGACTAGATCGATAAAGGATCTGACAGTGCAGCCAGCTGCTCACAGAAGCGATAATAGACTAGATCGATAAAGGATCTGACAGTGCGGCCAGCTGGTCACAGAGGCGATAATAGACTAGATCGATAAAGGATCTGACAGTGTGGCCAGCTGGTCACAGAGGCGATAATAGACTAGATCGATAAAGGATCTGACAGTGCGGCCAGCTGGTCACAGAGGCGATAATAGACTAGATCGATAAAGGATCTGACAGTGTGGCCAGCTGGTCACAGAAGTGATAATAGACTAGATCGATAAAGGATCTGACAGTGCGGCCAGCTGGTCACAGAGGCGATAATAGACTAGATCGATAAAGGATCTGACAGTGCGGCCAGCTGGTCACAGAGGCGATAATAGACTAGATCGATAAAGGATCTGACAGTGCGGCCAGCTGGTCACAGAGGCGATAATAGACTAGATCGATAAAGGATCTGACAGTGTGGCCAGCTGGTCACAGAGGCGATAATAGACTAGATCGATAAAGGATCTGACAGTGCGGCCAGCTGGTCACAGAGGCGATAATAGACTAGATCGATAAAGGATCTGACAGTGTGGCCAGCTGGTCACAGAGGCGATAATAGACTAGATCTATAAAGGATCTGACAGTGCGGCCAGCTTGTCACAGAGGCGATAATAGACTAGATCGAAAAAGGATCCGACAGTGCGGCCAGCTGGTCACAGAGGCGATAATAGACTAGATCGTCTTTGATCACTAGATCGTCACTTCCGGTCCAGGCTGGAAGTAAACAATTTTGTAAAAAAATATTTAAAGCAGAAGATCAAAACATTTTTTTTGGATGTTTTGCTTTTAAAGTTAACGGAGAGATTTGGGGTCTTTTCGACCCCAGATCTCTCAATAAAGAGGACCTGTCATCCTTATTTCTATTACAATGGATGTGTACATTCCTTGTACTAGGAATACAAGTAATAAAAAAAATTTAATGGACAGTGTAAAATTAAATAAATAAAATGAATAAGAAAGAAAAAGTAATTTCCCCATCCCTCTGTGCTCGCGTGCAGAGGCGAACTCATACGTAATTCCCACGCACATACTGTATGTTAACGGTATTCGCACTACACATGCGATAACGCCTCGAGCGTTAAAGCACTAGACCTCCTCTGTAACTGTAAACAGGTAACCTGGAAAAATCTTTAAAGTGTCGCTTGTGGCGATTTTTAAGCACTGTAGCTTGTTGTGATTCCACGAGCATGCAGCTTTAAAGTGTGACATGTTAGGTATCTATTTACTCGGCATAACATAATTTTTCATACTTATCCAAAAAATTGGGGTATATATATTGTTTTTTTTTTTTATTCATTAAAGTGTACTTTTTCTAAAACATGTGTTTGAAAGGCCGCTGTGCAAATACTGTGTGAAATAAAATAAAAAAATGCAAACAATTGCCATTTTATTCCCTAGGGTAATAGGTAAAAAAAAAAAAAAAAAAAAATATATATATATATATATATATATATATATATATATATATATATATATATACACATAATATATATATATCGATATCTATATATCGATATCTATAGATAGATAGATAGATAGATAGATAGATCTATATATATATATATATATATATATATATATATCGATCGATCTATATATATATATATATAGATATATAGAGATATATACAATTTTGAGGGTTATACGTAATTTTATAGCAAAAAATACTGATTTAAACTTGTAAAAAAAAAAGCACCAGAGAACGCTCAATTTTGTTTGAAGCACCCAACATAACATAATAACATAACAAATGATCCAAATTGATTTGGATCCTTTCTTTTCATTCGGATGAGAGCGGCGTGGTAGTCTTTGACTCTTGGATAATCAGCCGATTCTTTTTGCATTAACATTTTTATAAAAAAATGTCAAACATGTGAAATGGAATCATATTGCAATAAATGGTTCCCACCATCCTAAAGCCTCATACACACGGTCGGACTTTGTACAAACTTTTCCGTGGACTTTTGTACAAAGGGCGTGGTCCACAAGTTTGTATTGCATACACACGGTCGGACTTTTTGACAACAAACACGAACGTAATGACGTCACAACGTACTGACGCCGCTTCAAAAGAGGACGTTCAATGACTCCAGCGCAACCTTTGGTGAACTTCTGTATTGTAGTCTGATCTTTTGCATTGGTTCTGAGCATGGCGTGTTTGTACCTTGTACAAAAGTCCGATGCTTTTGTGTACACACGGTCGGACTTTGCTCCATCGGACTTTTGTTGCCAGAAAGTTTGTCCGTTCGCACAGCCAACAAAAGTCAGATGAAAACAGAAAAAGTTTGTCCGATGGAGCTTACACACACGGTCGGATGTTGCTCCAAAACAGCTAATTTGCATGTTTGTTGTCAAAAAGTCTGACCGTGTGTACGGGCCTTTACACTAGGTTCCTGGGTCTGCATACTTTCTGCACCCAATATGAGAGGTTTCCACCATCCTTGTGCTAGGTGTCTAGGTCTAAACACTTGCAGTGCTCATTTTGAAGGATGCATACTGCATACCTCATATTAAGGGGTTCCCACCATCTCTGCGCTAAGTTCCCAGGTCTAAACACCTGATATGCCCAATATGGAGGGTTCCAACAATCCCTGTGCTGAGTTCCTGAGTCTAAACTCTAGCTGTGCCCCTTATTAGAGGCTCCCACCATCCTAAAGCCTCATACACACGATAGGACTTTGTACAAACTTTCCCTTGGATTTTTGTACAAAGGGCGTCGGCCCTGAACTTGTATTGCATACACACAGCAGGACTTTTTCAGCCAACTTTCACCAAATCATGTGGTTTTTCTGCTCTTTACCGCCACCTTTGGTCAACTTCTGTATTGTTGTCTGATCTTTTGCATTGGTTCTGAGCATGCCTGTTTGTACTTTGTACAAAAGTCCTATGGTTTTCTGTACACACGATCAGACTTTGCTCCATTGGACTTTTGTTGCCAGAAAGTTTGTCCGTTCGCACAGCCAACAAAAGTCAGATGAAAACCAAAAAAGTTTGTCCGATGGAGCGTACACACGGTCGGATGTTGCTCCAAAACAGCTAATTTGCATGTTTGTTGTCAAAAAGTCTGATCGTGTGTATGGGCCTTTTGACTATCTTCCTAGGTCCACAAACCTGATGTGCTCATTATGAAGTCTTCCCACCATCCCTGGGCTGAGTCCTAGGTCTAAACACCTGCTGTGCCTATTACAAAGGGGTCCCACCATCCTTTCATTAGATTATTGAGGCGGAATACCTACTTTTCCCATTATGAGGTGTTCCCACCATGTCCCTGCTGAGTTCCTAAGTCTAAACACTTGCTGCACCCTAAGAGGTTAATTTTGTTTATTGAAAATCTTACAAACAACAACTTATATACAATAAAACCACAAAAAATAAATAAAACATATTTACAAAATAATTGAATATAATTATACAAACCAGAAAGAACAAGAACAAAATAAACGGTGCAAACTAAATTGCGCACAACATAATCCCTATGGGAGAGCCAGACTAAGGAACATCACCGTCACCATGCATGGAGCCTTTTATCAAAATTATATTGGATCTGAAAATCTAGGGGAGTGAAAAAAAGAATACAAAGAAAGCCGCACACCCCGAGATCAACAGGCAGCAGCTACAGAGTCCTGATATTCCTCCACGCCTTTATCCAAGCCTCCTGCCCCCACCTGTCTTTCTCAAGACCCCGAATCTTCCCAACCTCACCCAGAATGTTCTGCACCACCACTTCCACAGGGAGGATTTTACCCCGTAAGGATACCTGACACCGTGCACTCCACGTGAAATAACGGACTACTAAACTAACTAAAACAAGTGTTTCCAAATCATAATCCCAACGAGTCTGGAAAGCCCCATACACCCACCCTTATAAGAGGTTCTTACCATCCATGCACTAGTTCCTGATTCTCTACACCTGCTGTCCCTTTAGGAGGGGTTCCCACCATCCTTTCAGAAGATTCCTGGGTCTGCATACCTGTTGTACCCATCATGATTGGCTCCCATCATCTCTGCATTGAGTTCTTAGGACTGCATGCCCATTTTGAGGAATTTCCATAGTATACTATTTTATATTATACAGAAGGTAACAGGGGGAATTGGATCACACAAAGATGGTTGGGAACAACCAAACTTCCTCAGGCCATCTAAGTTTGATTATCAATGTCTCTATGATGGGCTGTCTTGGTTCATCTGTACGTCAGCCAATTATTGTTCAATCTTACCTGTCATTTCCCAAGCATGTTTAGATCTGAGACAGTGTGGACTGATAAATCCATTCTCAGAGATTTCTGCTTTGATACGAGAGAGTCAATGTAACAAAATTTGTTTCTAAGGCTGGGTTCACATTGCAGCGGTGACGAGAATCGGATGTGATTCGCACCGCACTGCAGTGCAAATCACATCCGATCTCTGTGCGATGCGAGTTCAGCCATACAGATAGTATGGCTGAATTCGCATCGCACCCGCCACAAACTCGCACAGGACCCTTTTTTTGGTCCGCAGCAGAATCGGATCGCATGGGTGTTCACACCATGCGATCCGATTCCTGTCCGAGTTTGCAGATCGCACTGCGATATGCGAACTGATCTGGGGGTGTCATTAACGTTTCACTGACACTCCCAGCAGTTCGCATAGGGCAGTGTGAACTGCCGCCGGGAGGCATGCGATGCGGGAAGCCGCAGCGGATTCGCAGCGTTCCCGCATCGCTGCAATGTGAACCCAGCCTGAGGCTGGGTTCACATTGCAGCGGTGACGAGAATCGGATGTGATTCGCACCGCACTGCAGTGCAAATCACATCCCATCTCTGTGCGATGCGAGTTCAGCCATACAGATAGTATGGCTGAATTCGCATCGCACCCGGCCCAAACTCGCACAGCACCCTTTTTTTGGTCCGCAGCAGAATCGGATTGCATGGGTGTTCACACCATGTGATCCGATTCCTGTCCAAGTTTGCAGATCGCACTGCCGGTTTTGAAAAAAAAAAATTAAAAGTCAGCAGCTGCAAACACTGTAGCTGCTGACTTTTAATAAGCAGACTTACCTGTCCAGGGCGCCCGCGATGTTGGCCGCTCGAGGCCGACCCGTCCCTCGGCTCTCGGGTCCCGGCGCCGCCATTTTAGCTAAGGGAAACAGGCAGTGGAGCCTTGCGGCTTCACTACCCGTTTCCTACTGCTCATGCGCGAGTCGCGCAGCGCTTTGTGAATGGGACGGCTGTGTTCTGGGACACACAGTTCCCAGAACACAGCACGACCCATTACCCAGAAGACGCTGCACGGAGGAGAGAAAAAAGATCTCCGCGGAGGAGGAAGAGGCAGATTAGGATAGCAACAGGCATTTCTGGTAAGTTAAAAAAAAAAAATTCTTTTTTTTTTTTGAATGATTTTTTTCTAATTTTTAATGTATTTTTTTTTTTCAGGGTGGCCCTCCACTTTAACGTTTCACTGACACTCCCAGCAGTTCGCATAGGGCAGTGTGAACTGCCACCAGGAGGCATGGGATGCGGGAACCCGCAGCGGATTCGCAGCGTTCCCGCATCGCTGCAATGTGAACCCAGCCTCTAGCTCTTTTTGAGATGTAACCAAGACAAGATCCACTTGACAATATTTTTTGTTTCTTTTTTTTTGTACTTCCTGCAGATTTGCTCACTGCTTTCTTCTGGCCTCTATTAATTAGTGGATGTAGAAAGATTCTTAATTAATTCAGGCCAGGTTAATTCAATCAGAAAGCTGGTGGGGGGCAGACAAGCGGGCACAGCTGTCTAGGCAAACTGGGTCAGGTTGACACTACTTCACGCTGAGACCAGTTCCATGAACCTTGCTTCAAAGTTGAGTCTTTTTTTTTTTTTTAACACAAGTCTTTGAATTCTATTTAATTAGATCTTTTATAATTTCAGGTTAAAGGCACTCGGTTCTTTTGTGATTGTGATGAGATAGATTCTTGTTATATAGAGCTATTGTCTCCCAGGGTATTGAATGACATCAAACTTTCTCTGACATTCTGCACTGACTAATGTGATCACCGTCACACTGCTGAGAAAAGTGCATGAAGTGCAGCCCCATCGGGGCCTCATAAACACTGGCCCTTTAGCACAGATGCATGAGGCTATACCATTAAGGTGTGGGCTGGGACAAGGTCATCCAGAATCCAGGGCAAAGATGCCAAACTGTGCCCCCATGCCGCTTAGGGGATCCTATGCCCAGCAGTCATTCACTTGTTAAACTCACTGCCGCTGTCACTACTTCTGTCAGCAGAGGCGTAATTAGAACCTAAAGGGCCCTGGTGAAAGAAACCATGAAGGGCCCCCCTATGCGTGCACCATTGGATGTGTGAAGCCCAGCAGCTGGGTGATCAAATTCAGCTGCTTAGCTTCACACCTCCTGCGGTGCACAAAAGAGGAGAGGGGCGGGAGGAGAAGGAGCAGATTGTCTCTCTCTCTCCTCTGCCATCCATGTGAGGAAGGAGGGAGGGGAACTGTCAGGGGAACTGTTAGTTCAGGCTCTGGGCTGTAAAAGAGAAATGCTTTCAGCTCAGGGCCCTGTGGTCAGCAACCCCCCTGCCCCCCCCCCCCCTCGACTGTGGCAGAATGCCAGGGCCCGGTCGCAAGTGTGACCTTTGTGACCCTGGTAGTTCTGCCACTGTCTGTCAGCCTTGCAACAAAAGGAAGGCGCCCCCCATCCCTACAGTATACCATTGTGCCCAGGGCAACCTCCCCTCCTGCCCACCACTTGTCCCGACTCTGAGAGGCTGACTACCGCGGTGGCTGGATGGGGCTGGAAGGTGCACGTGTGGGAAGGTGCAGTGTGATTCAGTGGCAGAAAACACACAGTCCAGGTACAATTTCAAGAATACATAATATAACAAAAGTCCAGAAAAAACAAACAAGCCTGGAAGGAAAGCGACCCAATCAGGAGCACTCACAAGATGAAACAGCAAAGCAGAAGTAGAATGGTAAACCACAGGTGCCGACAGCATCTGTCTCGAGGAGCAGAATGTGGCCTGGCTGGTCTGTACCCTATGGGGAAGCGCTGTCCCCGACAGACGGGCGACCTGTCCCTACTCTACCCAAATGTGCACCAAACTTGGAACCTAATTCCTAAATAGACTGTAGAAAACAAACACACTTGCGCACAAGTAGGTTGATCACATGATCTTCAATTCGAAATGGATAATGTCTCAGGTCTTGCTGCCCTCTAGGATGGGGGTATCCTAGCAGTCAAAAGAGGAAAGGAAAAAAAAAAGGGTGCACCAGCCTTGGGCATTGTTCTTAGATGAGTTTATTATTATTATTTTTTACTAGTAATGGCGGAGATCTGCGATTTTTATCATGACTGTGACATGACGGCGGACATATCGGATACTTATGACACCATTTTAGGACCACTGACAATTATACAGAGATCAGTGCTATAAAAATGCATTGATTACTGTATAACTGTCACTGGCAGGGAATGGGGTTAACACTAGGGGGTGATCAAGGGGTTAATGTGTTACCTAGGGAGTGACTCTAACTGTAGGGGGAGGGGACTCATATGTGTGTGTATATACAATTGCATTTTATAGTTGACCCCCCTACTTTTGTCCCTCTCCCCCTATGTGCCCCCTCCTCCCAAAATATGAAAGCTGGAGACGCCACTGTCTCTCACGCCCCCCCCCCCCCCCCGCACCTTTGGGATAAATTATAGTGGAGACTGCGAGCCAAACCTGCTCATTCACCATCAGTGGCTGACCTCACAAATGCGCTTCTGGAAGAATGGTCAAACATTCCCATAGACACACTCCTAAACCTTGTGGACGGCCTTCCCAGAAGAGGTGGAGCTGTTATAGCTGCAAAGGGCGGACCAACTCAATATTGAATCCTACGGACTAAGACTGGGGTACCATCAAAGTTCATGTGTGTAAAGGCAGGTGTCCCAATACTTTTGAAAACATAGTGTATGTGCAGCGGAGGGTGGGCCCGGGATGCAGAGGAGCCAAGTCAGTGGAATGGGTGAAGGTCCGCTTTAGCGATGGTCATGGAAGTCTTGCCTACTATGGCCAGCTTTATCCTGGGGTTGTCTAGGAGTTCCCATGCATTGTACAGTCCTAGCAGTAAACAAGGCAATTCATCCGGCTGTGAAAACAATTTAGTCAATAATCTCTTCCCCGCACAATGCCGAGCTTGGCAGCGCCGCCGTCATTACCGGCCTAGTCTTGCTCCAACCGTCAACGGCTACAAGGTCTGCTTAGTGTTCAGTAAACTGGGGATGCAGCTGTAGAGAAGTCCTTATTAAAAACATTGCTGACTCGGCTCGTCCTGTGGCGGCTCCTCTTCTGGGAGCCTTGTACGAGGCGGTCAATGTCACTCATGAACGAGACACGCTTATTTGTGCGCGGGTCATGTGACAGATTTTGCCACCATTCTGCTGAGTAAAGGGTTTGGATTTGTTGTTATAGCACCAAGGAAATCATTTTGGGTGAATGGTAAAAAAAAAAAAAACACTAATACTGGCCAGTGCAGCTATTTTATTTATTTTTTGTACAGTTTCGAGATTTATAGACTGGAGGTTTTCTAGTTAAAATCCGCGAGGCCTTATTAACACTGCCGCCTTGTGAGATATGATGCTGAATGTCGACTGCGCTACATGATGAATATGGCGCCAAAATCTTGGGTATAACATGGGATTAGGATGGGTTGGCCCAGGGTCGGGGTTACCACTAGGAAAACTAGGCAGCTGTCTAGGGTGCACTGATGCCAAGGGCGCCCGACCACTGGTTTCCCTACACTCCATCTCCCGCCGGTCTCCACGCTATGTAGGTTTTTCGGTGCAGAGGTGACTGTATGTAGGGGATGCCTCTGTCTGCAGCATGTAACTAACTCAGATGGCAGCTGCCCCATCCGTAATTAAGTAGTGTCAGAGGTGCAGCGCAGCACTGGAGGACTGTATCCCGAAGGAACGGAGGCATGCATCCCCTACACTGCCTCTATGATCAGTCACCTGTCTGTCTCTCCCTCTCGGAGTCTCTGTCTCTGCCCATACGTGATTCCTATACTGAAACATGTGACCCCGCGACTCACCCCCCCCCCCCCCCCCACCTAGAGGCCGCTCTCTCTCCCGGTCTGTCCTGTACAGTGGCAGCGCGTGCTA
Source organism: Lithobates pipiens (assembly GCF_037356315.1). Classification (NCBI taxonomy): domain Eukaryota; kingdom Metazoa; phylum Chordata; class Amphibia; order Anura; family Ranidae; genus Lithobates; species Lithobates pipiens. The sequence continues at coordinate 12,940,014 of NW_027507786.1, forward strand.
TAGCCTAATCAGATCAGAGTAGTGGGCGCTCCGGCGCTGGTGACAGTTGGAGCCTGGAGGCACCGAAGCAGGGTTTGTTCCTGGCCCTGGCAGGGTCATCAGATGCAAGTAGAGCGCCGGTGAGTGAAGAACACTGACATTGTATTAGGAAAGTTAGTGTAGTGGTCAGGTAGGTCAGTGTATTGGTCAGGTAGATCAGTGTAGGTGTCAGGAAGATTCGTGTAGTGGTGAGGTAGGCTAGTGTAGTGGCCAAGTAGATCAGTGTAGGGGCCAGGTAGGTCAGTGTAGGGGTCAGGTAGGTCAATGTAATGGTCAGGTAGGTTAGTGTTGGGGTCAGTGTAGGGGTCAGGTAGGTCAGTGTAAAGGTCAGGTAGGTCAGTGTAATGGTCAGGTAGGTCAGTGTAATGGGTAGGTAGGTTAGTGTAGGGGTCAGGTAGGTCATTGTAATGGTCAGGTAGGTTAGTATAGTAGTGAGGTAGGTTAGTGTAGTGGCCAGGTAGATCAGTGTAGGGGTCAGGTAGGTCAATGTAATGGTCAGGTAGGTTAGTGTTGGGGTCAGTGTAGGTGCCAGGTAGGTTAGTGTAAAGGTCAGGTAGGTCAGTGTAATGGTCAGGTAGGTCAGTGTAGTGATTAGGTAGGTTAGTGTAGGGGTCAGGTAGGTCAGCGTAAAGGTCAGGTAGGTCAGTGTAGGGGTCAGGTAGGTTAGTGTAAAGGTTAGGTAGGTCAGTGAAATGGTCAGGTTGGTCAGTGTAATGGTCAGGTAGGTCAGTGTAGTGGTTAGGTAGATTAGTGTAGGGGTCAGGTAGGTCAGTGTAATGGTCAGGTAGGTTAGTGTAATGGTCAGGTACGTTAGTGTAGGGGTCAGGTAGGTGAGTGTATGCAGGTCAGTGTAGGTAGGCCAGTGTAGGGATTGGGTAGGTCCCTGTAATGATCAGGTAGGTCACATGGGTTACATGGGCAGGGCAAAGGGGTGGAGTCAGGAGTGGAGACAAGGGGGTGTCAAAATGAGGTTTTCGCCTAGGATGTCAAAAGTTCTTACACCAGCCCTGGGTTGGCCTATGGGTAATAATTTGGTATAGAGAAAATGGTTCATAAAGTCCTTAGAGGTGGTTGCAGATCCTCAACAACAAGCCTTGAGTATAACATGATGCAGACGTTTTAAAAAGGAAAGAGAGAGGGCGCCACCACATACAGTGCACTCAGAAAGTGCTTAACAAAATGTGTAAGTAGTGATGTTACAGCCCTATTCCAAAATGAATTAAATTCACTTGTTTCCTAAAAATTCTCAAAACAATACCCCATAATGACAATTTTAAGGAAGTTTGTTTGAAATCTTTGCAAATGTATTACAAATATGAAAAGGAAAAAAATCCCATGTAAATAAGTATCACAGGCTCCTCCCATGTACATAAGTATCACAGGCTCCTCCCATGTACATAAGTATCACAGGCTCCTCCCATGTACATACGTATCACAGGCTCCTCCCATGTACATAAGTATCACAGGCTCCTCCCATGTACATAAGTATCACATGCTCCTCCCATGTACATAAGTATCACAGGCTCCTCCCATGTACATAATTATCACAGGCTCCTCCCATGTACATAAGTATCACAGGCTCCTCCCATGTACATAAGTATCACAGGCTACTCCCATGTACATAAGTATCACAGGCTCCTCCCATGTACATACGTATCACAGGCTCCTCCCATGTACATAAGTATCACAGGCTCCTCCCATGTACATAAGTTTTACAGGCTCCTCCCATGTACATACGTTTTACAGACTCCTCACATCTACATAAGTATCACAGACCCCTCCCATGTACATAAGTATCACAGACTCCTCCCATGTACATAAGTATCACAGACCCCTCCCATGTACATAAGTATCACAGACTCCTCCCATGTACATAAGTATCACAGACTCCTCCCATGTACGTAAGTATCACAGGCTGCTCCTCCCATGTATATAAGTATCACAGGCTGCTCCTCCCATGTACATAAGTGTCACAGACTCCTCCCATGTACATAAGTATCACAGGCTCCTCCCATGTACATAAGTATCACAGACCCCTCCCATGTACATAAGTATCACAGGCTGCTCCTCCCATGTACATAAGTATCACAGGCTCCTCCCATGTACATAGGTATCACAGGCTGCTCCTCCCATGTACATAAGTATCACAGGCTGCTCCTCCCATGTACATAAGTATCACAGACTCATCCCATGTACATAAGTATCACAGGCTCCTCCCATGTACATAAGTATCACAGACTCCTCCCATGTACATAAG